>NW_021130306.1:600000-998849 GCF_004193835.3 Ostrinia furnacalis
ATTAATCACTTCAAAAATGCAAGGGTACAAAATCCTACAAAACCATGCTTGAACAAATAATAGTGTGGAGACTCACCTGTAACTTTTTGTACATTTCTAGGTTGATTAGTTTTATATCGTCGAGCTGTCTTCGCAGCGATATAATTGTGTCCTGCTTATCGTGTATGTCTTTTTCTAACAGTTTCATAGCAACCTCCATTTCAGCTTTCAGCGAAATCTGAAAGGTGGTTGAAGCGAAAAAGAAGATAAGATATTTTTGTAAACAAATGAGTAATCATTATCAAGATAATAAATTATTTATTCACCTGTAAGTCCAGTTCTTTTTGAAGTTCGACATTTTTCTTTCGTTCTTCTTCTAAGGCTTTAGACGGCTCTGTGTCTTTGTCATGTTTAGATTTATCAGAGGTTGTGCTTTTAACGCTGCGTTTTTCCTGGAGCATATACAAAGAGTTTGTTATGAGTAAACAATGTATAAGTTAATGGCGGTCGCACTATAGCTTCAAGGACATAATGACTTCAGGGGTTTCTATTATCTTTTTATTAGTAATGCAGTGTGAAGTAATTAAGTAGATGGATTTTATTATAAACCTAACATACTTATAAAGACTTTGTATAGAATAGACAAGGAAAACAATTTTGTAACAGAAAGAAACTATCGAAAAATATTTTAAAAACTATTGAGATTTCATAATGATATGTAACAATAATTTTCTTACCTCCTCATCCGAATGTAACTCGGTCACTTTCATCCTAGTATCTTTGGTTATGTCCTGACCTGAAGAAAAATAACACGTGTTACACGGACGTAAATAAACACAGACGAGTTATATTTGCTACGTCGAAAATAACTCACAAGATCTGACCCAAAAGGAGTGTTTTGCTTGACTTTTTGTCGTTGAGTTGCCCATGAATGAGCGATAGTGCATAACGGTGCGTAAAATATGAGCCGGCGACGAAAGCCGTGCTTCGCTCTCGGCATACTAATGCAAACTAAACCAAACTCCAAAGTTAACTAAACGCCGACGGAGTAATGATTGTGACTCATCAAATCGCAAGGTGTCTTATCAAGTGCACTCGCTTTGTTTTCATTGAAAGCTGACACACGACTTTCTGCTTCAGCACATTTCTCTTCATTTTTGTATATTATTTAAATTAAAGATCAGTGTCTATTACATAATATGAATAATAATAAATAATTTGGAAGAGTAACGTAAAAGGAAATTCGTACTAATAATGCCTGTATTTAATTTATTCCGATAATTTACGTGTTTATCATTTGGCAGTTAAATAACTAATTAGGTCTTAATTTAATTCTTATCAAGACGTCATGTAATGCAAATTTTTGCAATTACTTTTTGCGTGTTATTAAATGTAAGTAAGTTTGAATGAATGTTGCATTTTGCATTAGCAAAGTACTCATTAACAAATAGCTCAAAATGTTTCGAAATATGCAATATCCTCCTTGTGTAGCTTTCGAATGCTATTAATGTATGTGTCAGTGTATTTATGTGTACTTACCCAAAGCATGTTTCAGTTGGTTGTTTTCCTCAACTAACGTGATCATGGTGTTTTTGGCGATGGCCAGGTCCTCCTTCATGAGGGCATTGGTTGTGGTCAGGCTTTCCACTTTGGCTTGGAGATTTGCGACCGTTGCGCTGAAATAAAATGTCTTTATAGATCTCATTCGATAAGTATTCTATGCATTTTCGAAATGTGTGGCATTTTATACTGGTATTGGATCTAATGAACTACGACTATGATAAAAAATATGTTTAACAGATGACTGGTTCGGTAGAACGCTGTAGTTTAGGACAATAGCCCAACAACGGTGTTGACATTGGACTACTCAAGGGCAATAGTGACTATCTTGGCATTGAACTGCCGATCATGCATGCCAAGGGTCAATGGAGTTTAGAACTATTGTGGTAAATCCATTGATAATGCAGTCTACACACCAAACCCGCCGACATATTATGTCGTCGAAATGATCCCTTTGAGATAAAGCCGCCGACACCATGCCTCCGGGCTGTCGGCGGGCTTGGTGTGTAGAGTCCTTAACACGAGCATGTATTTAGAGTAAGTGGGAGTATTTAAAAAAAACTTGTTTAAATATGACTATTTGTATCTCGTTGGCATAATATCAAGCTCTGCTGATTATTTGATATGTCTTTTATGATTTGAGTCGACTGTCTCTTTGATTAAATGCAAGTAGTTCTAGATCGAACGGTGTTCATGTAGCATCGTTTGGCCTTGTCGGCATTACTGTTACTAGCCGTGTCTAGATGACCTACTAAATAGTCTGAAATTGCTAAAAAAACTAACGGTTCAATTCAGTTTTTGATAAAGTGATGTCGCATTGATTTTAGTTTACTAAGCAGGAGAAGACATAGAACATAGGACGAGCTCAGTTTTGGTGTGACGTTGCTATGGTTGGATGTTTGCACTATTTTATTCTGGCAATGTCATCAGACGCTACAAATTTTTAATAGCTGAAATATTACACCTGTAATAAGCTGGTGCAGAGTTCCCAAGTGGCGACCACGGGCCGGAAGACGTAGTGTGGGTAGGCCCCCCACTAGGTGGACCGACGATCTGGTGAAGGTTGCGGGTAGTACCTGGAGGCAGGCAGCGCAGGACCGGTCTTTATGGAAATGTTTGACGTAGGCCTTTGTCCAGCAGTGGACGTCATTTGGCTGAAACGAACGAAAATATTACACACTTACTTGAGGTGCCTGTTCAGTTCTTCGATATAGTTCTTCTGATCAAGCATGGTGTTGATATGGCGTTGTTTTGGCTCGTTGTTAGAGTTGTTGCTGTTACTGGCCAGATCGTTGGAAGAGTTGCTGCCGCGTAGATAGAGGGAGAAGTCTATGACACCCTGTTGGCTGTCTAGATCCTCCTCCTATAACAATTCGTTTCAATGAAATAGTCTGGAATGTTCTTTATGTGATGGTATTTTTGGTGGAAGAATGCGTGACGTACAATGACGTCTTTCACTAGGTCTTTACGAGTAAGACTCTGACGTCATAATTATGGATATGTGGTGAGAAATTTTTACCGTGGGGACACTAGTGTACTTATCATAAAAATATTGTTAACAATTGGATATACTCTGAGTGAAAGGCATAGGACACACTTTACAATGACATCAGGTCCGTCAGTTAGCTATCGCGAATATGTAATGTGATATTCCTTAATGAAAACAAACGATAAACACCTTTCATAACAATAGGCATAACGAATATTTTCTTTGAAATTAATTCAATACCCACGTGTAAGCTCATTTGGTTGAATGTATGGTTTGATGCTAGATATTTGTGTATTATTCCTTCATTGTGGAATTATGCCAAGAAATCGTATTTTGTGTTACGATAAAATGTTGGCAGGTTCAATAACCCGAACAGCATAATTATTTACATTTTAAAAATAACAATGTCATAACTTATTAAGAACTACACGTTAGGTACTTGTTAATTTTTTTGTTATTAAATTTTTACTAAATTTTTATTGCAGACGAAATAATTTACAGTAAAAGTCGATAAGCGTCTTTAAATGAATTAATTACTTACAGCACTCCCTTGGCACTTATAACTACGTTTTCGCGCTAAAAATGTAATTTGCATCCATTAAAACAAGTGAAAGTTTACCTTGACACACAAGTTACAGTCGACGACGTTTAGGCCGACGAGTAGACCGGTGATAATGACAGCTTCTTCGTTCAGCATCAAGGCATGTGGCTCGAAGTATTCCTCCAAAGTTTCTTCGCGGTGTTCAAGGAGAATCCTGAGGTAGTCTGCGAGCCTTTTTTGCATGAGGGCCAGTCGTAGCCACGCCCGAGCTCGACCCATGGCGGTTCTACAAATAAGGTTCTTGTTATATGACTTAAAAGGAACAAATTCGACTGTAGCATCGCGAACTTAGGCGCATGTTTCCATATTCAGATGACGACACACCAAGCTAAATACTTTGGCATCTTATTTAGTTGCTATTAAGTGCTATATTCCAACAAAATATGTGGTTTAATGTGCTGTTGACTGTATGATTTCGGCAAGCAAAGTCACTATACTGTGACGGTCTACACTACGCAGTTATGACACACGATGAAAGAAAAATAAACGGTTGAATTATTAATTTTTTTTTGGTAGTAAGATGTAAGTAGTTAAACATTTTTTGATCGTAAGTAATTAATTATGTTTGGAAATCTTATTTGACGATCAAATTCCTGCGTTTGAATACTTAGTATGGACATTCATGCACGACGTTACATCACATAATAGTATGTAAGTATTACAAAATGGCATAAATAGCCCGAAGTTTGTTTTGTCCAAATATATCATGTAATTTAAGTCAACTATAAGTAGCGTTAAATTGGCATAAACACTATATTCAGTAATAGTATCTTTAAAGTTTCAGTTATTTTATTTGTACGCGCAGATCGCATAATAATATTTTTGTTTACAAGATAATTGCGCTTGTAAGTAATAATAATTTGCATGCCAAAAGCTGTTTTCACGTGGGCATAAGCGGCGTCGGCCGCTGAGTCACTCGTGTCATCCGAATACAATAAGTTAATCGATATGTTTACAACGTAGGTAAATCACTAGGTACTACTAATGTAAGTCCCATGATCTTACTTGACAGTGGGCAAGTCCCTTATGCTCGCGGTGATATCGGCCGCTTCGGGTGAATATTTCTCCACCATTTGCAATATGTCCCATAATTCCTTTTTAGGTCCGAGAAGGCCCTGAAAATTCGTGTATTGTAATTAATATCGTTCAAGTCAATGAACCGTAGCAGCCGTGCATTGGGACAGGTTGATAAAAGACAGCGGTATAAAACATGAAGCCTATTAAAAACGTTGCGCGAAAAAGTGCTCTAACAAAAGATTCGGTTCACGTCTTTAGTTTTACCTTTTTCGGCTTGAGTCCGTGACGCATAACATGCTCGAGAACAATAAAAAAGTGGTGCAGCGGTAGATGGTCGCTGTCCAACATCCGTCCATAGCGCAGCGATTGTTCAATTAGCTCTTTCACGATCAACTTGGAGATGTTCACTAGATTGCTGCGCTCAATCACCACAGGATCACGAGCTACAATGAAACAATAGTCTTTACTTTTGACCTAAATCTAGCAGTGGGAGGAACACACGGACTAGAATGTAGGAAGCCTCATTGTTAAATAACTAGCGAATTATATTACCCATCAAGGAATGCATAGGGTCGTCGGGCGATTGAATGGCACCGCTCTCAGATGGTCGGATATACGAGTCGGTCATCTCCATATCGTGCAGCTCTTTCAAGCACAGCCATTCCCCGTCCACGGAAACGCGGAAGTTGCAAAGGTAGATGGTATCTTGGGCCCCGGCCATGTCGGCGTCGGGGTTGCCCTCTTGTTGGATGCCCGATGGAAGGCCCAGCTCCGGCAAGGGATCTACCCCATGAATCGCGGCGAGAGAACGCATAATAAAGCGGCAAAGAAACTATCAAGCGAAAATACAGACACAATGCTGCGAATCTTGATCACTCTCGTATATGCATTTCACTTGACACGCGAATACAGCGAATTTGTTCGCGTTTTTTCTGCTTCTCACTGACTATGGTGTAGATTTTTTATATCACTGGTATCACGTAAACAAATAAATTAGAACTGTTATGACGGCAACTAGTAGTAATCTGGAAAATGGGTTTTCCAGCAAGTTCAGTACAAAATATTGATTGCGCGCTTCGCAGTGCGAGGGTGAGAAAATCAATACTCCGCGCATGTACCGCCCTCTGTCGGGAGGTTCGGCAAGCGAATGCTACGCGAAGCCTCTTTAACCAGTGTACCTACGCTTTTGAAAAACAAGGGGTGATATAATTCTTCTTGGAACAGAAAGATGTAGCTGATGCAAATATCTCTTAATAATTCATACAAATATGAAAATTGATGACTGTCTCTTTCAGACTTGAATAACTTGAAACAATAATTTCCAGAAATATGGCAATTCAGTTTTATTAGGTCATGGGGAATTTTAATTACAGGCTTTGGTCCCCTTTCTTGACCAGTGCAGTAGCAGTGGACTGGCTTTGGCTGATATTATTATTATGCATTCCAAGTAATGTAAAATTTGATGTTATGGTTTATTATAAATATGTACCTTAAAAATCGATGAATACTTTGGAAATTCCAACAGTTATGGATACACACTCTCTCTAATTGAAAGATTGTATGTAATAATAATTACTAGAGATGAAACGGATATCCGGCAACTATCCGGTAGGCCGGATATCCGGCCTAAATTTACTATTCGGCCGGATACCGGATAGTAGCTCACTATCCGGCCGGATACCGGATATTAAAAATGTACGAAAATTTCCTATAATAAAATGAAACACAATAATATTTGAGTTAAATATCAATAAAATGGCTTAAATAATAATGACGGTTTTTATCTAAAGTCCAAAAAGTTACAAAAAAGCCATATTAGGGCCTTTCAAAAAACTAATTTCCTTTCTGGGAATTATAGCCTGACCAGGAACATAAAAACCCTCGCCATGTTGCGGAAAATTAATGGTACTAATTTCTTTTAATGGCAACAGTAACTGAAAACTTCATTGACATGTCACCTTGCATGTCAGTCTATTGCTGTCAAAGTGTAAACAAACTTTATTTTAAATGTGCGCAATTGATTTTGTGAATTAAATTGCTAAAATCTTTTTATAGTCGTGAAAGAAAAGTGGTTCACAATGTGTTAAAGTATTTGTCGAAGAGAAATACTAAGGCCCGGTTTTTTGATTCGTAGTTAAAATAACCAATGGTCAAATTTGACAGATGTCAAATGACAAGTGGTTAAATATCAGAAAAAAATGTTTTTCGAACAATGGTTAGCATGACTTTTAGTACATTTTTCAACTATTAGTTAACATTTTGTTAATATTTAACCATTAGTAGCAAAATTTAACAATTTGTTATTTTAACTATGAATCAAAAAACTGGGCCTAAGGGTTCGGACAATATTTTCATTGAATAATGTTTCCGACAAAGGTTGTCAAATTGACTGACATGTTTATCGTATAGTACAGTCAACTATGAAAATTAGCTGTGGTTTGTTTCTACTACCTATTTTAAAGCTTTTTGTCACTTTGTAAGTATTGAATTTTATGGAATTGGGAAAGAAGTACCGAGTTTGAAGCGTTCATGAGCAGACATTGTAGTTGAATATTCAAGTTCAGAATTTGATTATTATTGATGAATAATAATAAAATCCTACTTGCTCGATTGATGGTTTCATTTAATTTATTTAAACCAGTTTACCTATAATATAATATTTTTTGTTAATTTATAAAAATATTAAATTAGCCTATAATCCTGAATTACATTGAAATAAGATGCCACAGTATGAAGATTGATGTGCTGTCGTCTGTACAAGATTTCAAATATTGAAATTTTAATTCATTTGATATGACTCATATTTGGGGAATCATGAGTAGAGTCTTATTTTAAAATGAATGCCAACGATTTCAAAGTCATTCTGTATAATGCAGTTCAGTCAGATTACACAGCAAGTAAACTAATTGAATTTTCGCTATTCAATCACATACTCATATACGATGGCAACCGAAATCGCCCGAATTGATCTGCCCCTTAGGCGAGTGTCAAAATCTGACATTCTATTCGAACGAATTCGATTTTCGAAAAGTGTGACTTGTCTAGTCTACTAGACTCACTGATCGCGTTCGAAGCACCTGTGCGGCGCTAAACTCGTTACGACATGCAACATGACAATGGGACAACTATCCGGCCGCCGGATATCCGGCTATCCGGCCTAGCAGCTCGCCGGATATCCGGTATCCGGTATCCGGCCAAACAACTATCCGTTTCATCTCTAATAATTACTACTTAGTGTACTTTATGTATAAAACTAATATCCATAACTGGTAGCATCCACTTGGAAATGTTTCTAAGTAGGTAGGTACATGGGAGATGTAAGTAGAATTAATAATAATGTTTGTAGATTCTTAATTTCTTATACAATTTACTTTAAAGCATAATTTTGTTTAGTGTATTTTATTAAGCTGTTGTTGTTATTACAGACAAAATGGAGAGATTGTAAAAAAACATTATCAAAAACAAACATCTGTAATACAAATAACTTTGAACACGGTTTCAGATGAGCATCAACATTAGTATTAGCAACTTATAATTGCCTCTTTAACAAATCAGAGTAGAGAAGCTATTGTAAAAATGTTTCACCATTTATGAAATGCCAGAAATTAAGAGAGTAATAATATTTTTTATTTTGTATGCTCTCTGCCAAGACATTAACAATGGTAACAAAACAGCAACAATAACAGGTAGTAAAAAAGCTGTTAAATGATTTATTAACATTTATTCAAATAACTTTGCTTTATATAGTGACTCACTCTTTCACTCGATTGACTGAGAGAAGATGCAATTAGGATTTTAGTCTGCATATTATATCTAATATTTTTAATATACCAAATAGGCAAATCTTCGATTTTAAACCACTACAACAGCTCACACAAATAATAGTATCACTGCGGACCTCTTGATGGAATCAATTTACATACATCTGGCCATGAATATACTTTGTCATAAAATTAAAATTATCATAAAAATACATTATCAAATTATGAATGATGAAAGAGTGAGTTGAGTGGGTTGATAGCATAATTGATTTTATTTGGCAATTTTGTTAAAACCGCTTTAAAGATTATACGTAATTAAAACAACTATTAAATAACAAATACTTACATTTGGAGCTGTAGAAATACGAGTTGTCTGGTCTTGAAATTAAAAGTTCCGGCCATTTGTCTTCCTTGGAGGAAGATACGGACGGAGATCTTTCGAAAAACTGAGACTTTATCGACGATGTAGACGTCGCCGGAGAGACTTGAACGTCTCTATCTTTGGAGGAAGCCATTCTTCTATAATTATTTCAATATTAAATACAACATTTTGAGCAAAATACAACACAAAACGAAAAAGTAAACGCGTCAATGTTATGTCACTTAATAATCTGTCAATGTCACCTTGACACAAAAACAAATGTCAGTAATGTCAAAAAAGCATTTACGAAGCTAGCTTTAAACGAGATACGATTGCAATGCCTTAAAAAACAAAAAAATTACAATTTGTACAAGTTTTGTAAATTATTAACTAATCAACAATTAAAAAAGAAGTTGACATAAAAATATCAGAAGAAGTCACTTTAATAAATAACGCACATTGCAAAATATATTCTTTCTTGCAAAGCAGCACAAAAGAAGGCAAGAAATAATCTTAGCAGTCTTGAATAAAACCGTTTCGCTAAGCTTCTGTGTAATGAATTTTCAAACAAGTGTTGTGTTTCCATCTCTGAAAGTATTGGTAGTGAATCCCCTGACTCCATCGGGCCAGATGGTTACTATTAAAATACTATCAGGTTTAATATTTGGAGAAAATCAGCTAATAGATTTGATACTTTTGGTTTATTCAAACGAAAAGCCTATAGCCGAGCGAATGAAAATAGAACTTATTACGTGTGCCTATTGTTGTTACAACACTATTACAGTATCTTCAGACTTGCCCAGGTATGGTAATTAAATTATTAATCACTTTAAAGTAAAAAAGCGTGAGCTGCCTAGCGTGATTCCTGGTTGGATCAAGCCAGTTTTTGTGAGCCATTTTTTTTTCTTCTTATAAGGATTTCATTTAGGGCAAATAAAATTACTTAGTGGGTGATATTTTTAGTATTTCAGATGCTGATGTCTTCTGCTTCATGTCAAATTTTTACAATCTCAACAAGATTGAGTTGGACAAAGTAGATAATGATGATCAATTTGATGCTTTATATTTAATCATCAAAATTGCAAACAATTTTTCGCGTCCCGAGTCAACTAAGGAAGAGCCAATTGACGATGGAGTTAAATTCGTTATGCGATCCAAAAAACCAAAACCCATACCTCGAAAGCCAATATTCATGGCGGATGGTTTAGCGGCAATGGACATATTAATGTCTCTCGCTAAAAATATGTCCCATGACATATTTTTCTGTCCTAGTCCACTACCGGATATTGCAAAGTCTGTTTTAGGAGAGTATTTGAAAGTAAGGAATGAAAAATATATTTTTGTTCATCCATACTTTTAATTTGACTATGATTTATCCATTGATCATGAATATCTTTATCATAAATCGATCTCGTAATTTAGGTTCAGTGTAACGAAATCAACGATGTCCTTGTATGGGCGGCAAATGACGAAGTGTTTCATGTTGAAGTAGAAAAACCCATGATCATTCATGATCAAATGAATGATGAATCTAAATGCGATTGGGATATGGTCGGCAAAGACTTGTTTCGGTCGTTTGACTTCGACCATACTCAATTTAGCCCGTCTTGGATGAAGAAAGAATTTATAGAGAAGGTTATTTAGATACTTGTTAAGTACGTTACTTTTGAACATAATTAGAAATTTAAGACTTAATTTATTATTGTCTTTCAAAAGGTATCAATTTCTTCATCAAAGAATCCTTATGGCTCTATCTTCAGAGCGGCTTTATTTGCCAAAGCACTGAAGTCAATTTGGCAATCTCGTACAATTGGAGCTGACAAGAAGTTTTACTGCTGTATGGGCGTCATAAGTGACGGATCCTTGGGAACTATGAAAGGTGCGTTTTGGAAATTACCTGATTTCCCTTACTTATCTGTATTAAAATGCGAGTGAAAATTCTGTTTCTGTAGGCTATCCTTACGTACTCCCATTGATTTTTAACGGCGATACGTGGACCGTGAACAAGCGGTTTGAGGAGACCGCGCACTTGAGAAACGAACTGAAAAGGATCAACAGAGCAGTTAGGGAGCATCATCAAATTGTAAGTTTTTAAACGGAAGATAATTTTACTCAAAACTCCTTCGGCATAATATGTATCTAGAAACGCTGTATCTGGGATAACTTGGAAAGGCTTGAGAATTTTACTGTTTTAACTTTCCTATTTGTTCATTTCAGTTGATACCATATTGCAAGAGATTTCTGCAAGATAATGTTATCAACCAAGCGTTCATCCCTGTTCCAGTTGAGAGTAGTTCTGAATATTCTTCTGTAGCTAATAGCAGCAAAACAAGCATCGTAATGCAATGAAGTGTTCCGGTTACTACTGTTTTAATTATTTATCTAATAAATTAATATTTTTTTATTCATTTTTGTTTGACTCTACAATTTCATCATCATGGGATTACACTTTAGTAAAAGTTAATGTATCCATTGAAGTACGGGAACCTGAGCCCCGATTACGGTAACTTTTAACGTCTACAATCCAGACGCGTTTCTGATTCTGCGATACGATTGGTCAAAACAGCTGACGTACGCTGTTGAACGACCAATCGTATCGCAAAATCGAGAAGCGTGTCTGGATTGTTGACGTTAAAAATTACCGTAATCGGGGCTCTGTTGAACCCTGGACAGAGTTGTACCTAAAACAATTGTATACAACGTGTCCCAAAATTCAAGGATAAGCCGGCGCCGCAGGGTGGACATAGTCATGACTGCTTTAGGAAAAATAAGAAAAAAAATCTATCTCAATTATTTTTTAAGTTACACAATAAATTATGAAATTCGTCGAAAATTGACACCCCTTATGATATTTTACATTACCACGACCACAATTTTTCAAATACTTCAGTTTTTTTGTTTGTATCGGCAACTTAAGTAGTGCTGCTGTCCACCCCAATTCTTAAAACCCTCAGAATCCTTGCAGTTTTTACACAAAAGTGAATCAAAATATGATATTTCCTTAAAATTTTGAACGATTTTTACTTACACTCCACTTTGACTCGTCGTTTTGTAAAAAAACAGTATGAACACTACTGCGGCAAGTTTTTTATAAAGTTGACGCAACTATCCAAGATTCCGAAATGGTATAATACTACAATGCCCCGAAGACCTCAAAATAGCAATTTAAAGTCTGTTTTTGATATATAATATTTTTTTAATTTCTAATGTTTTTTAAATTTACGTTTAATGTATCTTCATATGACTTTTTTAAGATTATTTTTGTTGATAAAGCGGTTTTAATGGATATTTTGCTAGAATTTATGTTAAATGATTAGAAATAAAAAAAACTAGATAGCAAGTTAAAGCCACTCCAGCGCGTATTTTGTCCTACACGACATAACATATCAACATTCAACAAAATTTTCTAGAAAAAATGTTGAATATTGTCATATTTTTGTTGATTGTGTAAGGCTAAACATGGACTGGAGAGCCGGCTTAAACTTAAGTGATTTGTTGCCAAAAAATTGTGAAAAATAATTAGTACAAAAAATATGGATGAGGATCTTTTTAAAAAAATACTTTTACTTAGATATTGTTGCTAATAACTGTAAAAATTGGTATTTCAAATAATAATTTAGCAGAAAATTAACAAATTGAAGCGAATATAAGCATTTATTTAAATTTAAATAGGTACAACGTACACGGTCCAAGGTACATCTGGTTTGTTGTACCTAGGACAGTTTTCCCTTTTTTTTTCTAGCAATTATTATGCCCAAATTTTTAAAATTATACACAATTTTATGAATGAATTATGTAGTTAATTAAATGATCTTTAAATATAACTGCACTAGACAAGTTTAACTATCACCATTATTTTTCAAAAAATCAAAATTCGAAAAACTGGCCTAAGTACCTACAACAGGTTCCCTACTTAAGCATTCAAATTATCCCAGCAAAAACACCATGATCTGTGTTTACAAAGTCTATTTACACCAATTAAAGTTTCACCGAGAATCATAGCTTGAATTGGCAGAGTGTTAACTTGATCCATCGTTAGGAGTGTTCCTACCAGCTCAGGGAACGAGGGAAAGGAAAAACAAATAAAAGCGCATTTACCAAGCGATTAATATTCGACGGACTACGGTCTCGGCTGCCTGACCGCATCGTTTGTTTAACCTCTTCTGTCAATTTGATTTCCGACCTCGAGGGTATGTAATTTCCATTACGGGGGCCAAACGTTTTGTTTGTCTACGCGTATCCAAATAAACCGATGGGAATCTCTGTACCTATTAACTTGTGGAACAAAATGTCTTACAATGTTCCAGTAACGTGAAACGTGGCAGTGACAGTAAGGCGTCTTTATTATACCATGTGATATTGGTTGGTCTCGTTTCAGCCAAATGATTGGTTGGTCTACCGCAATATTAACAAAGGCAAAGCCAGTTCAAAGGCAGTCCACAGCTGGACTTGAAGAGCGCTAAAGAACACAATCGCCGTGCTTGGCTATCGAGTAGGTAGAGGGGTGTCGAATATCGGGACGTAGTCATCGGAGCATTTCTTCTGAGTCATGATATGCAGATACTTATTTGCTTAAGAGTGATCCTACAGTTTGTTTACGTTAAATTACTGTAACAGAAAAGTTAATTTAAATATAATTTCCTCAACATTACTGAAACAATATTAAAACATTTCTAGGATCCGTTATCATACTCAACAACAGGAAGCACTTCCGAAACGTCTATTTATTTGCACTGAAATGGAACAATTCGAAACATCCCCACTTCTTACTGCAAATTAAATTCGCTGTAAGATCAGACTAATCAGTTTTCTTGTCCGTAATAAAACCCGTGTTTTCATTTACTCTGATAAATAGTAGTCGCACAGCTATTCAAAGCGGATAGCTGTTTCCCGGCGCGTCGGGAATTCGAATCAAACTCGTCTCATTAGCCAGTAAAGGAAAACTTGGATTAGTTGACCAACTTCTAGTGGTGGATTGCGCGGTGCGTTCGCGCTGCGGCTAGTGACGCCGTGGACAAACTGTCTGTGAGTTTTCTCGCCGCTAATGTGTAATTAAGCAGTTAAGAAATTGTGGGAAAATACGTAAGTTTAGTAAAGTTCAGAAAGTTTTCGCTTATATAGCACGTGACGCCGTCGAAGTTTAATTCTCAGATTCTGATGTACGTCCTAAATGATTCGTTATTAATTCAGGGTGTAAGGGTAAAATAATTTCCTGCTTAGCGTAGTTCAGGCTCCTAAAAGAGCGATTTAAAAGTATAGGCTGTGCCTTAGGCTCTGTATATTTATAAGAATTTTAAAATGTGGAATACATTGTTCTTATTCAAAGTCAACCTAAACTTCGACAGCTACAATAGATGACACCATGCGACACTGTAGAAGGAGCACTTAAATTAGAATTCAGCCCACGGGAGGCTACGTCGTTTTATCTTTTTGAACCATTAAAGCTACTACGGTGCTGACTTCGCTCAAATTCGCATTTGTGAAACATTGTAAAATCACCCACTAAACTAATCTCAGGTAATATTCTTAAAAAATCAATAAAAATTTCGTTATCTTTTCAACTTTAGTCAGTTGTTAACTTACCTATCTTTTTTAAGTCATCCTAAAAACTTTTAAGAAAATAATCTTGTTTGGCAAGCCTAGTCCAAAACTTCCACGGCAATTTAAAAAAGCCTTCGAACCCCCTATCCTAATCAGACCAACCTATCTCCGAAATCAGAAGCGGAAGTTTTAAGAAAATAAATAACCTGGAGCTCCCTCGTGTTTTGTTTACCCTTCCGCGCACAGTGGGACTTAGCGTCACATTAACGGGGACCTGCGATTTTTCTGCGAGTGTCGCATCCCTCCCCGGGACATCCGTTATCTGTTACAGCTTGCTTCTTGGATTTATTGACTTTTTTCCCTGCTTTAATTTCCAGAGATTCGGTCGAATGGCTCACGCCAGCACCGGAACATTAACGCTGCCCTAGGGAAATATCGCTTGTGTTTTGTAGCATTTTTAAATTGTCTTTAAGTTAAGCATCGTCCTTGGATCTTTATTACCCCAAATTCGTTTTAAGTACTTACCTAATCTTTATTTTTTACGGCCTTCTTTAAACTTACCTGTTGTCCTCAGGTATCTACGGGTAGGTATATTTCTTAAATTAAATTACAGCTCATTGCTTCTATTAATGACTAGCTTTCCGCCCGCGGCTTCGCCCGCGTGGAATTTCGTTTGTTATATTTTCCTTAATTTTCTTTGCTATAAACCTCACGGAGCCCGAGACCTTTCCAACGAATGCAAAACCGTGGAAATCGGTTCGTGCGTTCTGGAGTTAGTGTCAGGAAGGAAAACCCGACTTATTTTTATATAGTAGATTAGGTACCTACCACTAATAAGTGTCAAAAGCTTAGGTTTCAAGAGAAAAAGTGATGTAGGTTACAATATCTTTGTCACTACAGAATCCTAATACGAAGAATGTCATCAATCTTTAAACAGGCACAACTCATGAATCATACAATACACCCCCTAATACGGCCGGTATTGTGACACTTAGTGGACAAACAAAGGCTGCCTTCTCAATAAATAGGTATGTCTGTCGGCCCACTGTGTATTGCGTCGCTTCGGTGTTCGCTATTGTCGGTGCCCTTTGGGTTATGTCTTAGTTGTTGGTTTAGGATTCCAGCCTGAACTGTGAAGCGTATTAGCTACATACCATTTGTGGTAGCGCTTGATAGAGTTGAGGTTACGTAAGTTTAAATCTGCGGGCGGATTTCTGCCAACGCCGTAAAGTTAATAATTTAGTTAAAACAAAGAACCCTGAAGACAAAAATAATTTCAGGCTATTACTGGAAAATTATGATCTCGTAAATCTGTTTTCAGTAACTAAATTACCTTTCGTAAAAATTCAAAAACTAGATAAGTAAGAATTATTCATGGAAGCTTTAATGATGTAATAACGTTCTAATCCTATAACATAAAGTGGGTGCCCGGGACGGGCGCGGGTCGAAAAATTTGTTTAAAAATTCAATACCGTCTATAAGAAACTCGTTCTGAGAACGCAACGGCCTGCGAACACTCCCATTTACCCTTAATAACATGGGAGAAATTGCTCGATTAGTGCGAAAGAGGATACCTACCCCAGCTTTCGATTGCGATACGCAGACCGAGACGAAACTTTTTCAGATATTAATGCCTATGGAAATATAAGAGAGGTGTATCGCTCCCTTCCGAGTTAGATTCGAACGATACGGTCGAACTAGTGTGCGAAGTGTGGTAGGTAATACGGATACCGTCATTTTGAGGCTTGTCGAATTCTTTCCTTTCATTTGTCGATTTCGGTTCTTTACCGTAACTTCTTCGTGATAAGCTTGAATAATATCGTACTAATATTATAAATGCGAAAGTTTGGATGTCTGGATGTTTGCTACTCTTTCGCGCAAAAACTACTGATAGGATTTTAATGAAACTTAACAGTATTATGGTTTATAACCCAGAATAACATAATAGGCGATTAAATTATGACGATTTGTGTTGTGATAAACTAAATTTCGCGCGGGTGAAGCCGCGAGCAAAAGCTAGTTTTAAATATAATAGTCTAGATATTTAAACACGTATCTACATATTCGTAATTTGTATTACGTAGATAAAGTGGAACGCGATGAATTAGTCCAACTGAATTAACTGTCTCGAAATCTGCGGAAAAGTGTGGGTAGGTAAACGAATTATCTTTTGGGTAATATCAGGCCTCCGTCACTCGCCTATGCCGGCCGAGATAATTACCTACAGCGCGCGACAACTTCAAGTTGCAAATCAGTCAGGGCCGCCACGCGCCTGCGAGCACACGCGTATTTCAGTCTATACACGCTCAGTCGATCATCGTCGCAATCAAGGTTTATTGTTTCAACGGCACTGTTATTCTTCTTTAATGGAAAATCGTAATAGTTAGGAATAATAATTAACTGTAGTAGTTAATTTAAATAAAGAAAAAAAAACTACACTTTTTAAATAATTTTGAAATACTTATGACAAAAAACTGTAGCAAAAAAAAATATTTTTGATAATAAAAACATTAACTTTACTTCACCGTGTCTATTTTCCGACACTACACCTTTTAAAACTGTACCTCTAGTAGGAAAAACTTTCGAGTTCGTTTCGTTGCGTATTCAAAGTGTCATCGAAAAATTTTGTATGAAAAATTAAACAGCGCCCCCTATATTATAGCCGCCCTAGGGGGCGCTGTTTAATTTTTCATACAAAATTTTTCGATGACACTTTGAATACGCAACGAAACGAACTCGAAAGTTTTTCCTACTAGAGGTACTGTTTGTCCAATTTCGAATTATCGCAACACTGAAGTTTATTGATAGGTACTTTAGAGATGGTACGATTATACAAACACCACTAGATTAAAGTTTACCTTTGTAAAAATAATCGTAAATACAATAAAATAAATGCTTCTTAAAATTAAGTTTTTATTTATTTTACTTTGCTTTTACAACCCTGAAGCTGTGAGGTAGATCAATTCTGAACACAAAAAAATTGCGCTCTTGTGAGCGTAGTAGTAAGGTAAGATTTCGAATGCACCATGTGCGTTGGATATTTTGCATTATTATTATTACCGTTAAAATGTCGGCATCTGATCCTACACAAAGGAGTGCAATTTCTGTTGCTACTATTATGTATTCTGTGGTAATATCTAAAAGTTAATAGCCAAAGGTTTTTCTTTATATGAATGATATTATAACTCGTAATTATTTACAAAATTGCCTTAATAGTGCAGATAACTTTTTGGTAAGTAGAGTTATTGTATCTTGATTTAGATTTCTTGTTACTTTCCATTCCAGTCATTTCCCATAATACCTACCTAATACGAATTGATTTACGACTTCTGTACAAATGTGTCGAAAGCATCGATTTAATATAAACTGGATTTACCACCCCGAGTTGATAAACAAATGAATTAAAAATCTAAAAGGCAATAAGAAAATGGCGGAGTTTGAGTGCCCTGCGAGCTTTCATGTCCTCTTTAATAATTTAAATCCATCAGTGTGACGGGGCTTTTTAATTTTTTTTATGTGGACCGAATGGATTCTATTCCTTTGCTTCGTTTCCATTTGTATTGATTTTGAGTGTATTTTTATTACCGTCAGTTCGAGTGAATTTTTCAAACGAAATAAATTTTTATTCTGAAAATCTTGGGTGTAATACTTATCTAGTTTCACAGAATTATATCATAGCTGAACTAATTCAATTATTTGCAATTGTTATTACCTAAGTAGATAAACAGTTGTCAGTGCAAACCATGTTTCTGGGACTTGCTTTCGGGCGATAGTAATTGGAATTGGAATTTAAAAGATGAAACAGAATGGATAGATTTATGTTATTTCTCTTTAAAATATATTATTCTGACTGCGTGGCTTCACGGGAAAGTTAGGATTAACTGATCCCAAGAGTCGGACCAGTTGCGATGGTTCCTCTACATTTAAAAAGATTGTTACTTCTTTGAAATATAATAAATAGGTCATATTACCCAGTTCTTCTTAGTTTTTTTTAATCCCAAGGTCAAGTTAGAATATGCAATCAAGCCCTAAACTGTTGGTCTTCAAGTCATTTGTTTTGTAACAATCGCAGCCCAAGAGAAAAAGTGAGAGGTTACTGGATTAAAAGCGTTCAATTTAAATATCCCAGACCTTTGTCCAGTCAGTTTCTGCAGGCAACCGGCCGTGAAATTTCATTTAATCGCCGGAGAAGTGCGTCTCAGCTAATGCAGATTGCGAGCTTCGCCCCCGGGGCCGGTTAATTTATAGCCCAACAAATTTTTATTCTTTCTTGAACTGCTCAATCGCCCATTTTTTTCCATGTTAATGAAGTGGACTTCTTGGAAATAAGCAATTCGTTTTTTTATGGTGTGCCACGAAGGTTTGATAACGTAGCTCAACATAATACCCGTAAAAGGTATTTGTGGAGGTGGAAATTTAACGGTAGACGTGTATTTGAAATTTTGTAGAGTCTAAGAATAGATGACAAGATTTAATCCGAAAAAGGTTTTCATGTTATCAAAGTACCTATACACAATATGAAGGCTTTAAATACAAATAGAACGGACAATTTCAGTGAATTGTTTTGTATGAGTAGATAAATATGTATGTAGTTCTAACATGTGAACAGTTAGGACGAAATCAGAATTCTGAAAAGCTTTATATAGGACCGATATTCTTGGATTCAGATTTGATGCAGCACAAGTGTTAAGGTCTTTGTTGACCACCATCTCTCGGACGTACTAATTCTTTCCGACAGCAAGTCTGGCCTTACAGAGCTGCAAAATGGCGGCAGTCACNTTAATGAAAATCCTTCGACCACTATTTTTAAAAATCTCCAATCTTTTTTGTTTTACAAAAGTCGTGAGTAAAATACTACATTTAGGGCTAAATAAACCATCTCCCCAATTTAGACACCAAATGTATTTGATATGTTCGTATGGGACCATACAACGGAATGTACCAAAGATTGGATAACATATCCAATAGAGCAAATATGCCTGTCGATGTCATTGTATAAATAAGTGCCCTACGGGATTGGCGTGACCTTCCTTGTTGACATCTTTATCGAACGATTTTCGAGATGCGAAGGCGTGGAAAAGTTAAATAAATCCAAAGAGAACATTAGATAAGGGAATGGCTTTTGTAATGTGTTCGG
Organism: Ostrinia furnacalis; assembly: GCF_004193835.3. Taxonomy (NCBI): domain Eukaryota; kingdom Metazoa; phylum Arthropoda; class Insecta; order Lepidoptera; family Crambidae; genus Ostrinia; species Ostrinia furnacalis. The sequence goes on from NW_021130306.1 coordinate 619,447, forward strand.
GACGCCGTAAATGCAACCGATGTGCCATATAAATATCTGTCCGAAGCATATGCTCGCATATAACTTTGTTTCGAATCTTTGTCTGTGGTAAATAAGAGCTTAACTTGTTTAGTGGTCACAATGGTAGAAGGCACCATAATTCATCACAATCATCAACACGTGATGGTAGAAGGCACTTAGGCACCATGTCATCACAATCATCAAACAATTAAAGTCATCAAACCATGTTAAAGTAGTCCTAATATCTGATCTTTGTGAAATCTAGGTTCACTTTATGATCGATATACTTACGTTAAAGCAATGTATTGAATCTGTTAACAATATTTATTTATTTATTAATTTTTATATCGGGAGTAATTCCGTGGAGACGAGATGTAGAGCATACAATGTCTGTGTTGATCAATCGGGGCGACAATGTGTGCCCACGCTCATTTTCGTTGTTAGTTTTTAGCTCAAACTTCGTTAAAATAAGTAATACACAACGGAAATATTTCTGTATTTTCCCATATTTCATCGTTTTTCTCATTAATGGGATTATCGTGGTAAGTTTGGGAAGATCAATGGTAATCGTGGACGATTGAAGGCTTACATAGGTACCCCGCGTTTTCCCCGATTTTCCTCCAGCTGAGGATCCAAACGGTATATGGAGAAAAAGGGATAAAGGGCTGATCCACAAGGCACTGGCTACCAAGTACAAGTGCGGCCGGTGGGAATTTGTAAAGAATTTCCCAGAAATTTCCTTTTCACTTAAAAAAGGGATAACCAACCGGTCTTTCGAGATGTTTTTATTTTAAGTGACAAATAAACATGACCATATGAGAAAACAATAGAATTCGAAAGCCTGAACTTTACAGTACTAATTGGGAAACGATCCGGAAAATATACGGGTCAAATTAACAAACTTGTCTTTGAAAAAAAAAAGAGATGTTGCTTATTTCGTACATTTGGAGTGGTCAGGAATGACCTTCCAAATATCATGTCATGCGTGTGGTAAACTTTAGCCCATGAAAGAATACGATATGGGTATTCTGGCATATCTTGCAAAATTGAGCTTCTTTCGTCCTGGTGTATACTCTTAATTGAGAGAGTTTTTGAGGAAAAGAACCAAAGATATCGGTCGAAGTGCATTACGCTAAAGCCTCAAAAAGATAATACAAAACACGACTCTAAAACCGATTGCATTCGTCCCAAAATACGAATCGCAGCGATGGGAACGCAATCGGCGTTGCGTCTCCCTTCATGCGAACACAACGCGTCTGATTTATCAACGCCGCGTGTCCGACAATGTTGTTTTATAGCGCTATCATTGTACTCTACAGCCCATTGCAATCAACCGACAACGCCGCACTGCACTCGACAAATTAAAATACAACGCCACTGGAATTAAATAAATGTGAATAAAAACTCGCTTTGCTTTTGTTATGAATTAGAACGCGGCACACTTTCGAATTCGTGTGAACATTGTTGTCGAAGATGAACGTCAAAATGTCTAGTGATTGGAACATAAAACAATCCCAACGTGACCGATTCGATCGTAGCTCAGTGCAATAAATGTTAATAAAAGTTCAATTTTGACGTGAAAACCTACACGGGCGTTCTGAAACAAGCAGCAAGATAGGCATTCAACATTTTCGAAACATTTTTTTAAAATTCTGGTTTCTAACTTGATTGTGTAAACATTTCGTAAGCTTGTCCGGAAAATACCTATATAAATTTTAAAATTACGAGAATTGTGAGCTGTAATAGTTAGTTATAAAAGTCAAGGAGGAATTAGAGATAAAGTAAATTATATGTACTTATGCATTTACTTATGAAATTAATTGGCTTTATTACATTTTAAATTATTGTTCCATTTAAAAGTATCTACATATTTATACAATAAAAAGCGAAAACAAAATTGAAAATACATAAACGGGAAGACGAAGTGCGAGTAAGTTGTGGTAAAAGTTGGTGGTTTCGAACTTTCACCTTTAGCCTTAACACTATCAGGGTCCCGACACTCCCCTTGACATAACAGTGCGACCGCTCAACCGTTCACTTGAGAATATTTCGCACTAGAGATTTTAAATAAAATACAGGGCTATTATTTAAATAAGAGTACTTTATTGTTTTGTTTAAAAACTATCTTTACACGTGCGGTTAGAAGAGGCTTAATGTTTTATGTAAGGACTTAAAACAGGAATGTTTAATCTGATATTGCAGATGAAATATAACATTCTACAATCTTAGGACTTCAATGTTAAAACATAAGCTGCAAAGGGTTTAGAAATGACATGCATGTCTAAATATAATACTTATGCAATCCATATCAACCGTTAACAAACAATACCTATCAGTTCGGCTGACTTCATCTTGATCTTTAATTTGTAGAGCCCTAGAGGCTAGGATAATGCAGATGTTTATGCAAAAATAGAGCTCATACAATAAAATTAACTGTTGATTTCATTGGAATGTACGCGTGATCAAATTGGTCCCTCAGATAATGCAGTTCTGATTATGCAATAGAGCAGGCAATGCGTTAAAGATACAGCCTATGCTAATGAACTGTTGATTTGATTCGGACGCAGCAAGGCCCTGGATATTTATAGGCAGTGTTCGTCAACGTCAGACGCGCCGGCGGCACGCGCCGAGTTATTAGTCAGCGCGATATCATCTACACTCGGCGCTGACACATTACCAGCGTCAGTAATTCATATTTGAAATCTAACATTCTGATTCTTATGGATTTGAGCATGGAATTAAACGGGTATTAATTTGCTAATTCTTGTTAATATGAAATAACGATTTGATATTGTATGGATGGACTTTATAGGCAATGTTCGTCAACGTCAGACGCGCCGGCGGCACGCGCCGAATTATTAGCCAGCGCGATATCATCTACACTCGGCGCTGACACATTACCAGCGTCAGTAATTCATATTTGAACATTCTGATTCTTATGGATTGTGTTCGCATTTGAGCATGGAATTAAATGGGTATTATTAAACGATTTGATATTGTATGGATGGACTTTATAGGCAGTGTTCGTCAACGTCAGACGCGCCGGCGGCACGCGCCGAGTTATTAGTCAGCGCGATATCATCTACACCCGGCGCTGACACATTACCAGCGTCAGTAATTCATATTTGAAACCTAACATTCTGATTCTTATGGATTGTGCTTGCATTTGAGCATGGAATTCGCTGCCTGCTGCTGTATTTCCTGAACACTATAATCCGGGCGTTTTCAAGGCGAGAGTGAATAGGCACTTACAGGGCAGATATGTACCATCCTAGACTGCATCTCACTTAACACCAGGTGCGATTGCGGTCAAATACCTGCCTTGGCTAGCATAAAAAAAAAAAAAAATTAAACGGGTATTAACTTGCTAATTTTTGTTAATATGAAATAACGATTTGATATTGTTTGGATGGACTTTATAGGCAATGTTCGTCAACGTCAGACGCGCCGGCGGCACGCGCCGAGTTATTAGTCAGCACGATATCATCTACACTCGGCGCTGACACATTACCAGCGTCAGTAATTCATATTTGAAACCTAACATTCTGATTCTTATGGATTTGAGCATGGAATGATTCTTATGGATTGTGCTTGCATTTGAGCATGGAATTAAATGGGTATTAATTTGCTAATTAAACGATTTGATATTGTATGGATGGACTTTATAGCCAATGTTCGTCAACGTCAGACGCGCCGGCGGCACGCGCCGAGTTATTAGTCAGCGCGATATCATCTACACTCGGCGCTGACACATTACCAGCGTCAGTAATNGATGCGAAGTACATAGCCGCACGCTTTTGTACCTCTAATATAAAAAAAAATACAGCGCAAGCAGTGTGCCTACCATGAGTTTACGTTAGGTGAGCTCGCTAGCGAATACGTCAAAAAATTCTATGAAGATTTTATTTCTTGAAAGTAGCCGCTAGGGGCGCTACACAATATGTCATACATTTAAATGTCATTTTTTTACGCAGTCGCTAGCGAGCACACCTAACGTAAACTCGTGGTAGGCACACAGGTGCCCGCGGCATGAATTGACCGTCATGCATTACTATGCATTGTTAGGCGAGCGCACGCAGCGGGCACCCACTCCGAGGTTAAGTGGAGGCCCCTAGAGTATGATAGTCTTTAACATGACATGATTGTAAAAAAAATGCACTAATGAGTAATTAATATCAACTTTGAAGCAAATCACCACTAAAATAACTTTCTACCCCTTTTTAACATAAGTGTGGGGATGCATTTCACTAAAATACGAAACACGTCTTCCATTAATTCTGTTATACATATGTAGAATGCTTATGCGAAATTTGAAGTAGATTGAACGAAGGAATCTCGTTATCCCATACAAACTTTGCCCTCCCCTTTTTACCTCCTTAGGGGTAGAATTTTGGAAAATCCTTTCTTATCAGATGCTTACATCTTACAAAGAACACACCGTCCAAGTTTCAGGTCTCTATGATCAGCGGTTTAGGCTGTGCATTGATCCATCAGTGGCGCGCGCAGTACNCGGCACGCGCCGAGTTATTAGTCAGCGCGATATCATCTACACTCGGCGCTGACATATTACTAGCGTCAGTAATTTATATATGAAACCTTCTGGATAATATTATGATTGTTATGAACTGTAGTTGCATTGAGGTGGCTGTAGAGTCAATTTTCGGCCATGCTCCTGTTCCTGTTATCGTTCCTATCCGCAGGCAAACTTTAAGTGTCAGAGCAAATGAACCTCATGAAGGAGAAGACGCAAACACAAATGATTTAAGTAGGTATCAAGCCCTACTATGTTGGCTGTAATAAATCACATTACCTTACTTATGTACTCTAATACATGCTAAAGCAATAAATCTGGAGTCACGCTAGTATTAGCTTGTACTTCTTTTCTTACTATGTAATACCAAAGAATAGGTACAATTACAAGCTATTTATTTATGAAAATTTGATTTGATTTGAAATGAAGTTACTGTCCACCATTTCTGTACTATGTCCTCGTGGTCACAATAGGCTATTTGCAATCATGGTTATCAATTTGAACAGCTTTCCGTGGCAGGCTCTTACGTCTGTCCCTTCCCGGGTTATAACGATTGCAGTCCAATTTCCATGGCCAAACACTTAACGCGGGACTCGATTTTTAATCGTCGAGTTTAATTGAAACTGCGCTGTTAACTTCGTTAATTATTTCAAGGACGTTTTCGTTTCAAGTTATGCTTTCACTGTGATTTATGTAGAAAGTAATTTGATTAGATTCGATTATTTTGCAACAGGTTAATACCTAAATGTGAAAGTAGTTGAACTGTTCAAAGGCATAGTTCAAAGGTTGTTGCCTCTACCTATATTTACGTTACACGACAATTAGTTGAAATTGTAGGAATTAATTTCAGAGTCAATTAAAATGAGCCATTTAGCGTTGCCTATTAAAATCGGAAATGATTTAACGCAATCATGTGGCTTCATTAATGGCAAGTATTCAGAATGACAATGTATATTTGTACCGTATTCAAATTATATTTAGGAGTTTTCCCAATGACTGTTCTGTGACATTGTTAGATATTATACTCAGGATAAATATAGTAGTTGATGCTGTTATTATTAAACAAGTTTGGTAAGATTATACGAGTAGGATATGGTAGGTACTCGATGGCTCGTCAAGTTACACTTATTATTGTCAGCTACAGCTTTGTAGATACTAATAATAGGGCTGTTTTGAAAAAAGAAATCCGTAAGTGATCTTGACTGCAATATTGTATTATTGTTCTCAAACAAACTGAGAAATCCAAAAGTTTACAGTGACATCTAAGCATAATAATCAAAATATTACTTCTGTATTTCTAAAACAAATTCTAAAACTAGTTGTCGAGCTGCAAATCGGCCTACTATCTACGAGATACCCATGTCTCCATGTAAACAGTTTAATGGGGTTCGAGCACCGTAATTGAAACTGTCGCAGCGACCATATTTGCCCGTTATGTATTGCCTTGTAGCAATTAATAAACAGTGTCCATCGCTGAATAAACTATCAGGGATCTCGTAAATCAGTTTCAGTTTCCATGTGCGGGACGGAGTGTGGACGCTCGATAAGCTGGACCTAGACTGACGAGACAGATCGCTGCCTGACTCACCAGCCAGGGTAACCTGACCCCTCAATGTGTACCCAGTTACCCACCCAATTCAGCAAACACCAAAGCGAAAAGGAACCCCAGAGTTCTCACACCGGTGGTCAGGTCGCTTACATAAGTACAACGAGCGCACTTGTTTACACTGCTCGAGTACATTTTGACAGATCGCCACGAACGGCACAGAGAATTGAATATTGGAAAAGTTGGAATATTTTTTAAAAGCCCTTGTTTTATTTTACGGGGAAATGCAGCTCCAAGAACTGTGGTTTGCATTTCTGCGAGAGAACAAATGTGGTGTTATGTTTTATAAAATCTCACTTCAACGTAAAATTCATCCCCGTGCCTATATGCAGACACATGTATGTGTTATTTCAGAAATATCTTCAGTAATAGGAAATTGAAATTGTTGATATCACAGTAAATACGAAGTAAGACTTATTAGGTTTATTTCTTTCTCAGAATCATACATTGAACTCTTCCCACACGTGTACACGATGTGGAAAATTGATTTGGTAAATTGCTATAAGTTGAAGTGTACCTACATGAATTCTTTATCAGACAAGTAACTGTTTACTGCACTTACGATAATTGAAGCGTGGGACGTAACAATATTTCCTTTAACTTTTACCCTAACCTATCTACTAAGTACCTATGTGGTGTTAGTAGGTATTTAAGTCGATTTTTAATTGCAATTCTTAACCATAATTATTTATAGCTATTCTTAACTATCCGTTTGAGAATTTTAAGACTAATTACTTCAACTGCATTAAAAATAGAATTATACATTTAGCCAACTTCCAGGAACATTGAGCGAAGTACCTTTGTATAGTATCTGTAGTTCTGTAGTCGTGTAGATGTAGATTCTCAAATTGTTCTAGGAACGTCGGTTGTTCCTTAATTATTTCCAGGAAAGGCATTTGGCTTCTTTAACTAACTTTAATGTGACAAACAAAATGTAATCTAAATAATGCATGCAGTAGCGTCGAAATTCCTACAGTTCTAAGACGAAACCTAATATTGTACCCTTCGATAACCTTACTAAAGTGAAAACGAAGTGAGGCCGCAAGATGAGGCTGATTTGACTCCACGTCGGCGGTAGGTATTACCGTGTTCCCTCAGGAAGTTTCATTAACTGGTGATATTGCGTTACAATGTACCGCAGAAGACGGCCCGCTGTTGCAGAGAAAATAGAACAAGCAGCTTATTTAAACAGAGATCGGTTATTGGGCTACCAAGTTAGACGTAGGTAGGTAAGTAATTGCGCTTCTTGTCTTCTTCAGTTCTAGTTAGAACCTTATTTAAAAGAGGCACATCCAAGACTAATTTAAAACTAATTTTGAAAATAAGAACGAAGAATAAGCGAGGTCCTTTGTTTCAGCAGCTATTTCCACGTCATGTATTCGGATGGTTCTGACTAGTGGTCTAGTGGTTAACTTAACAAGACTTAAGTTGTCCGCCAAGCCAACCAAGCCTGGCATATTTTAGGAGTAAATAGCAATCAGTAAGAAAATAAAATATACCCTTGGGTTTGTTGATCCTAGGTCAGAACTCAAGGGGGTTTCTCACGAGTTCTCTAAACACGAGGCCGTGGGCGAGGGTCCGCTTCTACGCCCACTGTATTACGTTTTGTAAAATGAAGGATTTGTTGTAATCTCCTTAATGGAGAGCAGCATCTATTTCCAATACCGTTTCCCGAGGATCGAGTATTACGTAATTTAAGTAATAATGGTAATCGATTGGTGATTTAGTGAATTTAATTATTGAATAAAAATAGTGTTGATAAAGTAATTTCCTACGCTAGCTTCCGCGTGCGGTAAAAAAATATTCAAGCGAGTAAACAACCGCCTCTGTGGTCTAGTGGTAAGACCACCTGCTTCAGACGCAGAGGTCCCAGGTTCGATTCCCAGTGGGGGGCAGATTTTTCTATTCGGTTTGGTTGGTGGTAGAGCTTGCTTGTTGCTTGTTGAGCTAAGTCGTAAGTCTGTCACCATAACAACAATCTTAACAGCATTGTTGTGTTCCGGCAGTTTGAGGTAAGATAGCCAGTTCCTCCGTGGTTGACGATTCCGGGTGGAGCTCGCTTCCACCTTCGCCTGATCATCACTTACCATCGGGTGAGATACAGGCCAAGATCTTCCTGGATAAAAAATACAGCAAATCACAAAAGGCAGAAGTTAGGCAGTTTATGCACTTAAGTTATGTCAGTGTTGTGGCTTTCTTAGCTAAACTGTATTGCTACGGTTACGAGAGCTGTGTTTTGACCTAATTAATATATCGCCAGGGGACAATACGTGTACACGTCACTAATTTTGATGAATTGTTCGCAAACTTCGTATAGATTTTATTGAGAACATTTGGATTAAGTTCGAGAGAAGTCTTACTTGTTACTTGAAAATATTTTCGGTAGAAATTCCTTCTATATTTTAATAATCTCGATACACGCTCGTTAACAGATAAGTGGCTTATTAATTTAGTGAACTGAAAATTGCTTTGGTCTTTGAGATTTGCCAAATTGTGTTAACATTAGAAACTCCCCCGGTCTATTAATGAAAATTAAAGATGGCGGCTCATGAAGCTAAACACATCCTATCTTAGGTAGTGGTAATAAATGTAGTTTTGCAACAAACTGAATAGTCTGTTGTGCTGTCAAAAGTATCACAACATATTCTTTACATTGAGACGCTTCTGGTAGGACGATATTATGCAACAGTTTTATTTTTCCATTCATTTACAGCAATCAGCAATACTACTGTAGTATATGACAAAGTATTAGCGCCGTGCAATTTTAGCGAGCCAGCGTCACAGGATCGCCACATATAAGTAATCCTAATTACCTCAGTTGAGAGAGGCTCCCCTTTCATTGCTCGTAAAGCTGGATAGCTCTACAACGGCGGACCGTCCTATTGCACTATAAAGTGCCAGCTAATAGGGATTACTACACTTTCCCGTGCTAGATTTAACTTTGATAGGTAACTACTTTATGGAAATTTCAGCTCATATTTTATAGCACGGTTTTACGCTCTCACAGCTTGGGTATTCGGGCACGGGCAGCCAGGGTACAGTTTGAATGGGCTTGTAAATACTTTCAGTTGTAGTACTTACTAATGTTTGGAGCTATATTGCCCCCTCTTAACTGCTCAAACAAGGGATGGGTGATAATAACTTTAACAGTTCGTAAGTCTCGAAATCTGATATTATTCATGGCAGGGTAATACAGGGTGTGCCGTGAAGAACTGTGGTTATTATGTTTTCGTAAACTTAGGGTCAAATAACAGAAATGGGCGGAGTTCGAAGAAGTGGGTTAAGTGTGCTCAAATTCCAAAGGCAAGCCGAACTCTGGACTAGTTCGTTAAACAGAACTTTGTTCATCCTTTAAATGGACTGACGGATTTAAAGAATTTATTCATAAACTTTCTATGAAATTATTAAAGGCTGTTATTATATCAGAATTTATGCGTTTTCAATCGAATTTTGGAACACAATCCTAATTTAATTTGGCACATGTAAAGAGATTTGAATGTACCAAGCATAGTATTAATATTTAGTTGTATAGTTAATAACTAAGCCCTTAAATTGCCACATTCCTCGAGTGCCAATGCCGCAATTCACAGCAATACGTGATCGCACACAAGTTTGACATTAATTCGTCGGAGGACTAATGTTGATTTTGTAAGTAATTCACTAGTGCTTTAGTTTCATTTACGCATGCATTAGCAAGTTTTGATGTGCGGCGAGACGTGATTACTAAAGTTATTGTAAACGCAATCTAGTTTTGCTCATTAAATTAGTAATTAGTGCCTACACACACGATTTGGTGTTATTCCATTAATAAATAATAACAGTGCTGAGTAACTGCAACTATTGTAATATTAGTTCGGTGACATAATGTAATCCCTGACACAATAGGTACATATTAATCAACGCTACTTGAAATGATTTAAATTGTCTGACTCAGGTATGCACTAAATACTTTACAATGTTTGGTAAATATTCTTCTATAGTTTCTGGCTAGATCCGGATATCGGCCCACTAATCTATTTTCTGTTCACTTAATTACTGTTCAATGAAAGCTTCTCTGAAATCATAAAGGAAACAATGACCTACCCTATTTATGTTTCAAATCAAATCCCAAAAGGCTGCTAACCCTTAAACACAAGAATTCTACACGTCTTCGACACGTGGGTAAGTATAATAAATCCGGTTTATGTCTGGTTTAGACTTATTGTTGCGATCGAAGGACGGAGGTGTGACTGGAGATAAAACTTACTTGTTAGTCCGCGAGAGTTTGCGCTCGCGACTTATCGGATCCGAAGTGGCCACTTGTGATCTTACAAGGATATCTGTGAAAGTTAACTGGTTGTTATATTTTAAGTGTAAGGTAGCTGAATAGATGGTAGGTAGGTTTATGCATGCAGCAGACTATTTTATTATTCATCATCATCATCATTTTAGCCATAGGACGTCCTCTGCTGAACATAGGCCTCCCCCAATGCTTTCCATGTTGATCGATTAGTAGCGGCCTGCGTCCAGCGTTTCCTTGCTACCTTTACGATGTCGTCGGTCCACTTTGTAGGTGGACCTTCTTCTTGCCTGTTTTTAATTAGCTTAATTCATGAACTAAAGGGTTTGATGTAACGTTTACTTGTTCTTAACTATGTCCTACTACATTATTTTCATTTAGTAGAGATTCGAGAATTTTGCTTATTGATTGTAAAGATTACGGTCGTGAAGTATACAGAATCTAAAATATTTTTATCTGTTTATTAAGAAAATGAATACGCTCATTGTTGTTTTACTCAATTGCTAATAAAACAAATGCTAAAAAAGTTAATTGGTATTTAAAATACCGTACTTAAACTTCCATCCGCAGATCGCACAAATGAATGGTTACCATTCCGTGCATCTCTTGCATCGGATAAGCAATAACTAAGATTAATCTCACAGGTGTTTAAGCGGGCTAATTCAACGGCAATGCAGCAGATTGCCGGGATAAAAGTATGGGCCGGGTTCCCGGATAAAGGTATGGACTCCGCGGCAAGCGGGATTAAACTTGTTTTTAAGTTTATCGTGGCTTTAATATTGTTCGCGAGGACTTAAACTTCGGGGTAAGGGGCCGGGCACATTGGAGGCGTCTTGTCGGGCAGGTGACAAAATACCCAAGTGTATCTGTGTTTTTGGAGAGTTTTTTAAGTAAGTTCGTTCGTTCGTTCGTTCGCTGCGCTGCTCTTTTGATGGGTATTTTGTGTCATTGAACCATGTCTTATCCCACATATTATTGAAAGCTTAAAAATAAATACCTAGTTATGTGTAAGTATACCTATTAAAATAAATAAATACCTTTTAGAATTTCTATGGAGCATTTCCACATCTACGAGTGAGTAGTTTTAATAAGTTGTGTAAGCTGGATTAAGGTATGCTGCTCTGGTAGTTAAGTGAAAGGCTATCCTGAACATGTAGAGTAAGTGCTCATATTTATTCGTAAGTTCCAATAATGTAGAGTTTAATTACATGCAAAGGGTGAGGGCGCCACCGGGCGACGTAAACATTGGCTCCGTAAAAATAAATTTGTTAAAAATACATTTTCACACCTTTTACCGTAATTGTAGTTTAAATCGTGAAGTTAATATTTGACTTTCATGTGTGAGTGTTATCTAGTGTATTGCTGCTAGTAATAAAGTGTTATAACAATACAAACTAAATTTGGACAGAGTGACACTAATTAAACTGATAATTGGTTATAGAGAACATTTTTAGTTGCAAGAGCATCAGTGATCTGCGTAATCAGTGTCGTAATAACATCAAGGACCGACATCGCCAAGCATTTTCAAGGATTTTGATACATAATTTAAAAACCGTTAATTTGAATGTGTAAACAAACAGTGCTGCAATGGGAACATCAAACTGTATTTCGTCACTAAAAGACTAGTAGCGCCATCTGTTAGTGAGTAGTGAAAGTAAAAAGCAACTATCACCGCCATCTAGCGTACAGAAGAATAGGCATTTAAAAGCTATTAAGAATTACCACTAGGCATCGATAGAGGGCGTTACGTACACCAACAGAAAAATGGCTTCGACTAAAACGGAAAATTACGGTCCTTGCGCTGCTTGCTTTCAAATTATATCATCTCGCCAATTTTTGAAATGCTGTCTATGCTCTAAAAAGTACGACATCATATGCGTCAATGTGAGTGAGCAGCGTTTTTACAACACCATGACCAAACTGCACAAGGATAATTGGAAATGTGACGAATGCAGAAATAAAATGCCTAAAAAGGATAACAGCAAAACTCCCGTAAAACCAGAAGTCTCCAACGTCAACACTCGAAGGCGCATGAACGCGGGACCACCGGCTGCCTCCCCATCGAGCCCTACTTCACTCCGCGCGGCAGAGGGCGCCACAGATATCTCAACACCTACATCGGCGGCTGCTGAACTCGCCACTGAAATCAGACTGCTGCGGGAGGAGATGAGAGCGGTTCGCGAGGAGATGCAGGAGTTCCGGGGCACCTTAAACAGCCTCACCACCGCCGTCGAAGTATGCAATCATCGGATAGACGGACTGGAGGCCCGGATGGATGCTGTCGAACAACGGAGCGGAGACACCATCAACTCTCCCGCAACCGCGGCCCTGGAACGTACAATTGCAGACCTGAAACTGGACTTGAACGAGCGTGACCAGGAACTTCTATGTAACGACATAGAAATTTCAGGAATACCTGAGGAGAAAAATGAGGGTTGCTCTCACATCATACTCACGGTCGCTCAAAAACTAGGAGTTAAACTGGAGGAACAGGACCTTGTGAGTGTGCAGCGAGCTGGCCCCGTGCGGCACGCGGCGGCGGGAGACGCGCCGCCTCGCCCGCGCCCCCTGGTGGCGCGACTGGCGCGGCGCGCCCCGCGCGACCAGCTGCTCGCGGCGGCGCGGGTGCGGCGCGACGTGACTACTGCAGGCTTAGGCTTAAGTTCAGCTACTAAGCCTTTTTATGTCAATGAANCAAATAGAACAAGCAGCTTATTTAAACAGAGATCGGTTATTGGGCTACCAAATTATAGGTAGGTAAGTAATTGAGCATCTTGTCTTCTTCAGATCTAGCTAGAAACTTATTTATAAGAGGCATATCTAAGACTAAGAAAACTCATTTTGAGAATAAGAACGAAGAATAACCGAGGTCCTTTGTTTCAGCAGCTATTTCCACGTCATGTATTCGGATGGCTCTGACTANTCTGTCCAAACACTTTCTATGAAGTTATTAAGCGCAGTTAAGTATATCAAATTTTTTCATTCGAAATTATTTATGCATCATAGGTAATCCTAATTTAATTAGGCACATGTAAAGAGATTTGAATGTATCAAGCATAGTATTAATATTTAGTTGTATAGTTAATAACTAAGCCCTTATGTTGCCACATTCCTCGAGTGCCGATGCCGCAATTCACAGTAATACGTGATCGCACACAAGTTTGACATTAATTCGTCAGAGGACTAATGTTGATTTTGTAGGCAATTCACTAGTGCTTTAGTTTCATTTACGCATGCATTAGCAAGTTTTGATGTGCGGCGAGACGTGATTACTAAAGTTATTGTAAACGTAATCTAGTTTTGCTTATTAAATTAGTAATTAGTGCTATACACGATTTGGTGTTATTCCATTAATAAATAATAATAGTGCTGAGTAACTGCAACTATTGTAATATTAGTTCGGTGACATAATAATAATTACGCACAAAATAATCAACGCTACTTGAAAATATTTAAATTGTCTGACTCAGGTATGTACTAAATCTCACTTTACAATGTATGGTAAATATTCTTCTATAGTTTCTGGCTAGATCCAGATATCGGCCCACTAATCTATTTTCTGTTCACTTAATTATTGTTCAATGAAAGCTTCTATGAAATCATAAAGGAAACAATGACCTACCCTATTTATGTTTCAAATCAAATCCCAAAAGGCTGCTAATCCTTAAACACAAGCTTCTACACGTCTTCAACACGTGGATAAGTATAATAAATCCGGTTTATGTCTGGTTTAGACTTATTGTTGCGATCGAAGGACGGAGGTGTGACTGGAGATAAAACTTACTTGTTAGTCCGCAAGAGTTTGCGCTCGCGACTTATCGGATCCGAAGTGGCCATTTGTGATCTTACAAGGATATCTGTAAAAGTTAACTGGTTGTTATATTTTAAGTGTAAGGTAGCTGAATTGGTAGATAATGCAGCAAATTATTTTCTTCTTGCCTGTTTTTTAAATTAGATTAATTCATGGACTAAAGGTTTTGATATTGGCGTTTACTTGTACTCCTAATGTCCTCCTATATTATTTTCATTTAGTAGAGAGATTCGAGAATTTTGCTTAATGATTGTAAAGATTACTGTGGTGAAGTGTACAGAATCTAAAATATTTTTAATCTCTTTAGTAAGAAAATTAAGACGCTCCTTGCTGTTTTATTTGTTTTACTCAATTGCTAATAAAGCAAAGGTTGAAAAAGTTAATTGGTATTAAAAATACCGTACCTAAACTTCCACCCGCAGATCGCACAAATGAATGGTTACCATTCCGTGCATCTCTTGCATCGGATAAGCAATAACTAAGATTAATCTCACAGGTGTTTAAGCGGGCTAATTCAACGGCAATGCAGCAGATTGCCGGGATAAAAGTATGGGCCGGGTTCCCGGATAAAGGTATGGACTCCGCGGCAAGCGGGATTAAACTTGTTTTTAAGTTTATCGTGGCTTTAATATTGTTCGCGAGGACTTAAACGTCGGGGTAAGGAGCCGAGCACATCGGAGGCGTCTTGTCGGGCACGTGACAAAATACCTATAGGTATTTTTGAAGAAGTTTTTTGAGTAGGTAAGTTCGTTCGTTCATCCGCTGCGCTGCCCTTTCATTAAGTATTCTGTGTTATTGAACCATATCTTATCCCACTCTCACATTATATTGAAAGCTTAGAAATAAATACCTATATGTATACGTATATGTTATGGATACCTATTTACTAAAGTAAATTAATGCCTTCTAATATAATTTCTATGGAACTTTAGATTTACGAGTGAGTAGTTAGGTAGTTTTAATAAGTTGTGTAAGCTGGATTGAAGTATGCTGCTCTGGTATAGTTAATAATGAAAGGCTATCCTGAACATGTAGAGTAGGTAAGTACATGCTCATATTTATTCGTAAGTGCCAAAAATGTAGTTTTTTTATTACATACAAAGTGCTTACAAAAAGTGCTCGCATTGACTGAAAAACAACATGATTGTATGTATGTATTTGTGACATCAAAATAGCCCATCAAGCTGGTGTAAACCGTCCTTAATAACCCCGGGAAGTTTCGACGCGCTACAACAATGGTTGTGTAGGCACCGCGGCTTAGCATTGTTCATGATCATGATGCACTGCAAGTTAATATTAATATCTACGCAAACACGAATATATTGCGCGCCGCACTTGCTACCATCAAGTATAGTCGCTGTATAGTCGCTTTTGTGTGACATTACATGGCTGGTTTTTAATTGCTGCACCATGAAGCATGAAGGAAGAAGAATAAGTTAAAGACTTTTTTCGACTTAATATGGGGGCTCCTTCACTGATTGCCAGTGAGAAAACAATCGATACCTGAACTCAAAATCCTGTTAAATAAATGTAGAGTTGTGGTAACTAAAAGGTAAATGTTACAACTCATTCAACGATATAAGAAGAGGGGGAGTTTTTCCTCTAATCTCTACCATGGCTGTGTCACAAATTTGTTTTTTCTAAAGGTAGCTTATATTGAAAGACGTGTTTTTTGATATGATTACGTTTGAAAAAAATGTAACGCCGCCCTTCTCGATTCCACCATCCATTTTTATCTGCACTTAACTTTTACATTGTCATCTTTTATTTATCCGCCGTTGCACGAATAGGCAGGTACGTTTCGGTATTAATTTAATAATTCAGAGCGAAGTGGCTGAGTTTCCTTCGACGGTATTTCCCAAATTGCATTTAAATCTACTTTCCATCCGCTTACATTTCCGCGCGAGTCTGGAGAATGTACAAAAACATGAACTGTAATTTGCTAAGACAAATAACGTTTGATTTAATCCGGCACGTAGAGAGCCGGGCCGGGTCGGGTCGTCGATTTACTTTTATTGCTATTTCGTTTTATTTCTCCGGGTAGCGGCCCGGTGCTGTCTGATGTGGGCCGGTTTTCGGGATCGTTAACGGCAAATGTGCTAATCTTTTTTACAGCGGCACAACAAGCGCGTTTGATGCGCTCCCCGACGCACCTCGTTATTTTCTAACGCCACGCGATTAAACCTTAAATTCGTCTAATAGCGTGATTTGTACGCCAATCCGCGTCACTACGACGGAATATACACTGGCGGAATAAAATTCAGTGAACATATTGCAGTGATTTACCAACCCATTCATTCAGATTCAACTTTTTACAGCTGATTTTTTACCAGTGAAATATTTGCTTCCAAACGCGTCGAAGTTAGATAAGCGTGAGCGGAAAATGTGGGGAATTTAATTTCGTTTAATTCGTCATTAGGGTTTTGCTTCCGTCTTGTCTTTTTATTTAATTTTCCTTAATTTTCTACTTTGTCTAAAAATACACTTTTTTTCTTCGCTCATGAAATGAAATGAAAATTGAAATGATGAATTATTTGATTCATTCATTCGTAAGCTTTAAAAATATAAGTATTCAGAGAGTTCGAGATTTTGCGTAATGTTTTAAAAATATTTTAACTTGAAAATTCGAAGTCGAAGGGGCCTGAACCGTGACCCGAACCCATATCTTATGACAAAGTTGGCTAAACTTTCTGCTGTTTAACATCAATTAAAGAAACTTGAGAATACGACACCCTACACCGTTTCAGGAACAAAGTTGGGAAAGTCAATAAACAGTGGTATTCAACTTGCATTTTAATGTTCACCGTCGATTTAGTATCTATCGCTACATTGAGTTTCAATGGCGGCGTAGGTAAAGTTTAATTCTAGTCGAATCAAATTAGAACTTGGAACATCGAATTACAGCTGGAATTTGTCTCACTTATGAGATTTCTCAATTGTAGAGTCACGGAATTACTACGAAATAAATAAGACCACTTTAATGTTGGAACTATTCCAAAAAAATCTTAGAGAAAAAACGGGAAAGGTGTCGATGTTTGTATGCGAACATTCGCGAGCGAAAAAAGGTCACGAATCACACACAAAACGTTTTCAATAAAGGTATCGTTACACGGAACCCCACAAAATCGACAAAGCGACTGTTTCATTTTGAAGGTGGAAGCAATTCCGTTCTTTTGTGCGATAGTATTGCCTCTAAGTAGGCGGTGTTCCGATGTAAAGCGCTCGCATGTAAGATAGGAAGCGCCTCGTTTACGGCAATACGTTCAAAATGCGAGTGACGACAAAACTCCAGCGTGTACATTTTTTCATCATTCTTATTACGATGTTATCTTTAAGGAAATTTTGTTTCAATTTTATTAAGGGCGTTTTATCAATTTTGGTATTATTACACACTGGTTTTCTACATGTTTTTAAAATTATTATTCATTATAATCTAATTTTGTGAAAATAAAAATGTAAAGAAAACAATAGACTAAATTAAAATAAATGAATGATCCTTCGTTTACAATTGAAAAAGAAAATACAAAAAAAGCAAGCGAACCGCAAATATCCGCGCGTCATAAATCAAAATCGCTGACAACATTAGCCTTTAGGTGTTGTAATAAACACCCGAGGCCGCGGTCAAAGCGCGTTTATCCCGCAATGAAATACAACATTATGCAATCTGTTGACACCGCATTCAAATTCAAACTAACGTGAATAAAGTGGGCCGGGGTGCGATTGAATCACTTCGCACAATAGGGCTCATCACTGGCCGGGCGATGCGCGTTCCATTTTATGCGATACGAATTTATATTAATTTCCTGTGCTGGGCAACGTTGGTAACAGTCGATGCAGCAGTGCAAACTGCGGTCGACCGCCTGTACTGAGTCCAGACAGTGCAATGGACATGCCCGTATAAACTCACGCTAATTTTACCTCAACCACGGAATTTCGCACTCGGCTCTGCCCGCAGCGAATGTCAATAACGATGCGAGGAACTTTTGACGGAGTTTATTAGTAACGGGATGAATATCAGTTTAAAGACCGCTAATTGGATTTCGATTGATTGGATTTCATTTATCCTATTGATTTTGGCCGGCATATCGGCAGTTAGGTTAGTGTAAATTGTTATCGGATATAATGCAAAACAGAACTGCTTAACATTAAATGCGAAAGTTTTGATGAATGAATGAATTTTTCAGGCATTTATTTACAGAATAGATTTTATACTTTTTTATTGAATAAGTAGGACCTATACAGATGCAGTTGTTAGTATCTGTTTCTATTGGTAGAAGTTAATAAAATATTTAATTTATATCTAAGTATGTAATTCGTGTCGTCGACCACTTTTCCATAAAAAGGTCTGATGTTAACTTTTAATAAAGAACTTATTACATAAACGTACTGTTAGAATTACGCTTTTATCAACTTCTTGTCGATTTATTCTGTTCAAGAATAAAACTGAGTTTACAAGACTTCTTCACTTTATGTACCTAGATGTACCGCGTAAGTCGTCATACAACTCATACAGCACCAAGTTCGCAGGCAAGTTAGCATATCGTAGTGGCACTCTGCCTGATTCCCCTCACTAGACCGCAACTTCCCGAGTGCGACCCTCATTTACACGACGATGAGTACCTACTGTTCCTCTGCGAGTTTCTTGGGCTTATGATGTAAATGCTCGATATGTCTGATGTTTTTAGTTTCATGTCAGTTTTCTAATGATAATTTTGTTATTTTAATCATGTGAGATAGTTTAAGTTTGGTAATTTCAATCAATAATAACACTCATGCAAATTTGAATGAAATAGGAATTATGAATGACAACAGTGACTGTGTGTCTTGCGCTGCTTCTTCTCAGCACTGGCCCACATTATTTTCCCGAATCAGTTTATGTTATGTATTAAAAAAAGTGTTAGAGATCACTTTAAATGCCAATATAAAGAACAAATATTTTTTATATAAGTACTCGTAGCTCGGAAACCTCACACATAATACTATACATCCTTAACAAAATCTATGTCTACCGACTGGCGTTGAAGGCCTTCTGAGTTATCGTTTCTTCACCCTTTTCAAAAAGACCCAGAACAATATCGTCGAACCAAGAGACAAATTAACTTAGTTATAAACTTTGTCGTCAAATCCCATTTTACCTGTTAATAAGACGAATGGTTTCAAATGTCCTTCATCTCTCGTTTAGTGTTTTTGATTGGTTGGTGGTCGCTTTGTTTCACTTTCGGTTTCGTTGAACTGCGGAATAGGGTTTTTGCCACAGCCAGTCAATTGACTTCCTCTTTAAAAACTATGAAAACGAGACTCTCCCATAGATTTTGTAGGTATGGCAATACTAGCCAGTGACGTCACTCTTTCGTCAGACCAGAATGAAGTGACTTTTTTAAAAATTTGCGCTTTAGAATTATTGGAGAGTGGTGGCAAATACCCATTGCCTTCGTTACTCGATCTCATTTTATCTCGGTTACATACTTCAGGATGTTTTCATTTTCGTATTTGAATAACAACGAAAACTTGAAAGATTCAATTCCTTTAAGTAGACACAAGCATTCTCTAAGCTCACATGTCAAACTTATAACATAATCAACACATAATAATTAACGTATAATTGTATGCAATCACGCCACAAACTGTGTTGGTGTGTTTTTATATCAAGCAAGCGGCGCAAAGTTCTCCCTTGTAAATGAGACTTTAGGATCGCGAAGTTTATCTTTGTCGAGCTCCATTGAGAAGTTGCATCAGCGTTGTTGGGAGACAATGAGTTTGTCTTTTGACTTCAATATGCGTTTCAAACGCCGCTTAAACTATTTAAACTTGCACTCGTTTGTTTAGGATTAATTAAACTTTAAGACTAAAAATGCATTGTCGTAGTAATTAATTAGCTTGCAACGTAATTAGAATGCCTGGAAGATACCAACGGTCGGTACAATTCTCAGATGGGAGATATAAATTGAAATAACGTAAGTGCTGAAAATGTTCCAAGTTTCATTAAATTCCCTAAGAATTTCAGGTTTTCAATCGAACAAACGGTCNGGCCTGAAAAAAATAGAATATTTTAGATAAAGCATCTGACTTCTAATTAGGACAGCATTTAAAAATCAGAAAAAGAAACACATGATTAGCCAATATTGCGATTTAACCGACTTAAAAATGTCAAGGTGTCTACCTAGTTACCTCTACTAAACGGTGCGACGAGGACGTTAATGAAAAAAGTTCTACATGCACATTTTAAATGCAAAGCGTTCACGTGAGTTATC
Source organism: Ostrinia furnacalis (assembly GCF_004193835.3). Lineage (NCBI taxonomy): Eukaryota > Metazoa > Arthropoda > Insecta > Lepidoptera > Crambidae > Ostrinia > Ostrinia furnacalis. The sequence goes on from NW_021130306.1 coordinate 639,925, forward strand.
CTTGCACTTTGATATTGGGGACAAATTAATTCTGAATGCAAAATAGTGTTTGTAATATTACTACTTAATGAATTCGTAATTTTAATGTAAGATGATATTAGAAAGGGTTTAATGTGTTTATTTGATTTGGTCCAGCCTCCTTGCGTATAGTCTACTTAGTTGACTAATTTAAAGAGTTTGTTATTTAATAGTTGCCTAAAGTCAGATGTAGTAATTTATTTATGTAGATTTTTGTGGATTTAGTAGGGAATTGTAGGTGTTACGAATACGAAATTTTGAATACCTACGATGAGTCCGTGTTAATTCACTTACTCGTAGCTGTATGACCCATAAACTTGTTCGTTTCGGATAAATAGTCTAAAGATTGGACTATGTATCCGAAACGAACTGTTGACTCTAAACATGATTTATGTAAAAGAGAAAAGAAAATTGAAATTGTGTTTGCCTTCTATTAGTAGTACACTTATTTGCATGCCGTGGCAGCCTTTAAGTAAGGCAACACCACATAATGTTTGATGTATTAAGGTTATATTAGATAAGGTGTATGCTTTGTTGGCTGTCCTTAAAAAAAATAAATAAATAAATAAATAAATAATGAGAACATTGAGAAGATAATTATCAACTCAAAGCTCAAATGGGGAACAAGGCTGCCCACGCCTGTTCCTGTTATGAATCTAAATATAACTCATTCATAAACCTTGCAACACAATTACTTGAATGAAGGACAGCTACAAATAAACTCGCTCACGTGTAACACACAACTATACTTACTTATGAGTAAATCAACTTAAAAAAGTAGATCAAGACACGTTTTTGTCTTAAAGTTCACATATTATAAAACTATTTTTGAGTTAATTTCGTCGTGTAGTGTTTTAGAACGGACTACTATGCCGAGCGGTTCCGGGTTCGATTCCCGGCCGGGCAGAAATTGAAATGTTGAATTTTAATTTCTGTGACGGGTCTGGGTGTTACTATGTTGGTATAATATGTATGTATTTACAAAAAAGTATTTAAGTATGTTTATATCCTTTGTCTAGTAAATAAACGTCTAACTATAAAGTATTGAGACTACAAGTTTGCTCGTAGACATTATAAACCATTATTTTTGAGTTCGTTCTCCATCAGAGCGCCTCGCATTACCGCTGTTCGCCACATGGTTAGCGCGATCCGTCTTGTCCCGCGTTATAAAACGGGACTGAGGACACTCGAGCTCGCGCTGAAATACGAGATGTCTCCTTAACTAATTAATTACTTAATTACCTCAACTTGATTTAGCGGTATTCAGGACAGATTTATGTGTCACATTATTAAACATTATTTTTGAGTTCATTCTCCATCAAAGCCGAGCTGAGCATTACCGCCATTCACCACATTATAATTATGTTTTTTTGTATTATTATAATTTTCCTCAACTTAATTTTGCGATATTCAGGAAAGATTTTTGTGTAAAGTTCACATAATAAACCATTATTTTTGAGTTCGTTCTCCATCAGAGCTCCTCACATTACCGCCGTTCGCCACATGGTTAGCGCGATCCGTCTTGTCCCGCGTTATAAAACGGGACTGAGGACACTCGAGCTCGCGCTGAAATACGAGATGTCTCCTTAACTAATTAATTACTTAATTACCTCAACTTAATTTAGCGATATTTAGGACAGATTTATGTGTCATATTATAAAACATTTTGAATTCATTCTCCATCAAAGCCGAGCTGAGCATTACCGCCATTCACCACATTATAATTATGTATTTTATATTGTTATAATTTTCCTCAACTTAATTTAGCGACATTCAGGACAGATTTGTGTGTAAAGTTCACATAATAAACTATTATTTTTGAGTTCGTTCTCCATCAGAGCGCCTCGCATTACCGCCGTTCGCCACATGGTTAGCGCGATCCGTCTTGTCCCGCGTTATAAAACGGGACTGAGGACACTCGAGCTCGCGCTGAAATACGAGATGTCTCCTTAAAAAGGGAAATGTCTCCAAATTATACCTTTTCGGTATCTTATTGTTTGTGAGTTTAACCATACTTGAAGTAAGAATACGTGGAAAAGGTCATCATTATTTCTGTATAATTATAATAAATGTATTATGGTTAGTTCCAAGAATAGTCCTACCTGCTAATATCCTACTAATATTATAAATGCGAATGTTTGTTACTCTTTCACGCCAAAACTACTAAACGGATTTTGTTGAAGCTTTACAGTATTATTGTTTGTAATCCAGATTAACATATAGACTACAATTTATGTCGATCTGTGACACTAAATTTCACGCGGGTGAAGCCGCGGGCAAAAGCTATTTATAATAATTTAATAACCATTGCATATTTTTAGAATATAATCATTATAATAGAATTAGGAATAATATTCTAATGTGTTGTCCCAGATCTCTGAAAACCAGTATAGGACCCAGACACCTAGTAACCCAGCTCAACAGACCAACGATTTGAATAAGATAAACAGTGGTTGCATGAAACTGTACCTACTCCTTGGGTGCTTACGTCCAGCAGTTGACTGTCATAGCCTGAAATTATGATAATGGTGATTAGTTATCATAACTTAGGCTTTATTCGTTTTCTTAAATCGTATCCCATATTGTGTCTAATTGCTCAATGCTTATCGAATAAAAACCGCTAAGCAAAAAGAAGACCCTCAATTATCTCGTCAGCCTCACGAGGGTCAAAAAACACAAAGCCACGTTTTAGCGTGTGTTGTGGCTCTCCGATTGCATTATGGCGGCCGCAGTCGGCAGACATTACTGGTGCCATTACCTTATCTAAAGTCCCTCTCGGATTTATTTAGTTTTCCCTCGCCGCAATTTATCGAAAACCGCTCGATAAAGTTGTCAACAGGAATGGATCTGGAGCCAATTTGAGAGGAGCATTCGGTTAAAAGAAAACGATCTTTTTTAGTTTCGCCCTCACACTGATTTGCGGATCAGGCCCGTTCAGTGTCTGTTCATTAGCGCGTGCGTTTACTTATAAGTCTATTTAACGTGTTTTTTGTTCCTTTTCACAGTTTTACTGGCTTTTTACAAGCTTTTCAAGCAACGAAAATGATAGAGTCATGCGTCTTANGTTCTAAATGTTATTTAATAGTTGCCTAAAGTCAGATGTAGTAATTTATTTATGTAGATTTTTGTGGATTTACTAGGGAATTGTAGGTGTTACGAATACGAACTTTTGAATACCTACGATGAGTTCGTGTTAATTCACTTACTCGTAGCTGTATGACCCATAAAATAATGAGAACATTGAGAAGATAATATCAACTCAAAGCTCAAATGGGGAACAAGGCTGCCCACGCCTGTTCCTGTTATAAATCTAAATATAACTCATTCATAAACCTTGCAACACAATTACTTGAAAGAAGGACAGCTACAACTAAACTCGCTCACTTGTAACACACAACTATATGTACTTAATTTTGAGAAAAAGTAGATCAAGCCACGTTTTTGTCTTAAAGTTCACATGTAGTGGTTTAAACGGACTACTATGCCGATAGGTCCCGGGTTCGATTCCCGGCCGGGCAGAAATTGAAATGTTGAATTTTAATTTCTGTGACGGGTCCTAGCTAGGTGTTTCTATGAAGGTATGATGTGTATGTGTTTAAAAAAGAAGTATTTAAGTATGTTTATATCCGTTGTCTAGTACCCATAGTACAAGCTTAGCTTAGTTTGGGACTAGAGGCGCAGTGTAAATGTCTAAGGATATTTTATTTTCTTTTTTTAATTCAATTCATAATTAGTTTTTTTACTCAACTTTTTGGACAGATTTTAATGTAAAGTTCACAAAATAAACCATTATTTTTCAGTTCGTTCTCCATCAGAGCCGAGCTCGCATTACGGCCGTTCGCCACATGGTTAGCGCGATCCGTCTTGTCCCGCGTTATAAAACGGGACTGAGGACACTCGAGCTCGCGCTGAAATACGAGATGTCTCCTTAACTAATTAATTAGTTGATTACCTCAACTTAATTTAGCGATATTCAGGACAGATTTATGTGTCACATTATAAAACATTATTTTTGAGTCCATTCTCCATCAAAGCCGAGCTGAGCATTACTGCCATTCGCCACATTGTTTTTTTTTATATTATTATAATTTTCCTCAACTTAATTTAGCGATATTCAGGGCAGATTTTAGTGTAAAGTTCACATAATAAACCATTATTTTTGAGTTCGTTCTCCATCAGAGCGCCTCGCATTACCGCCGTTCGCCACATGGTTAGCGCGATCCGTCTTGTCCCGCGTTATAAAACGGGACTGAGGACACTCGAGCTCGCGCTGAAATACGAGATGTCTCCTTAAAAGGGTAATGTCTCCAAATTATACCTTTTCGGTATCTTATTGTTTGTGAGTTTAACCATATTTGAAGTAAGAATACGTGGAAAAGGTCATCATTATTTTTAGAAAATTATAAATGTAATGTAAGTAATTATGATCAGCTATCCTACTTTTTTAGAATAATTTTATAGTAATTTATTTAATTTATTAATATGAAGGTACACCAACAGTAATACTTACTGCCATAGAATCAGGATAAATATTCCAATAAATAACGTATTGTCTCACAACACTACAAACACAGTGTAGGACCTAGCTCGATAGACCGACGATTTGAAATAAGATTAGCAGTGGTTGGATGAAATAAGCGAAAACCATACGTTGGGTGCTTACGTCCAGCAGTTGACTGTCATAGCCTGAAATTATGATAATGATGATTAGCATGACAACTTTAGGCTTTATTCGTTTTCTTAAATCGTATCCCATGTGTCTAATTGCTCAATGCTTAGCGAATAAAAACCGCTAAGCCAAAAGAAGACCCTCAATTATCTCGTCAGCCTCACGAGGGTCAAAAAATACAAAGCCACGTTTTAGCGTGTGTTGTGGCTCTCCGATTGCATTATGGCGGCAGCAGTCGGCAGACATTACTGGTGCCATTACCTTATCTAAAGTCCCTCTCGGATTTATTTAGTTTTCCCTCGCCGCAATTTATCGAAAACCGCTCGATAAAGTTGTCAACAGGAATGGATCTGGAGCCAATTTGAGAGGAGCATTCGGTTAAAAGAAAACGATCTTTTTTAGTTTCGCCCTCACACTGATTTGCGGATCAGGCTCGTTCAATGTCTGTTCATTAACGCGTGCGTTTACTTATAAGTCTATTTAACGTGTTTTTTGTTCCTTTTCACAGTTTTACTGGCTTTTTACAAGCTTTTCAAGCAATGAAAATGATAGAGTCATGCGTCTTAGTTTCTTCTAATGCCTTTTATTTATAAGTATTTAATACTTATTAGCACACAAAGTAAATACAAAACAACAAACTTAATGCCATGTGGCATTATTTTTCAGAAAACCTTTGGGTTATGCAGAAATTAATAAAGAGAATAGGTAATGATAATTAAAATAACGTCTGCTGTTTTAAGTCTGCAATTAACAAAAGTAAGAGTAGGCACCTACTAAGAAACTTTATCTAGCATAGCCGCAATAATAGTAACAAAGTAGGACAACACAATGGAGATAAAATTAATGTCACAAATGTTGTTAACTATACTCAACATCAAATAAACGGCACCTTCCGCGACGCGAACTTTAAAGACTTTTTTCTGACACAATCATGGTGCCCCAACAATATTGGTGTTATTTGAAAGCCCAATAAATATCCTTAAAGAAAAACACATTTAATTTCTTAACAAATGATTAACATATACCATAAATGTGACTTGAAAAGAGACCTCACTTTGGGCTCACCTCTGGGATCAATTAGACCAAATTTTATGATTATAAAACCAAATAATGATCACACGTGTCCTCTTTAACAGATGTATAGCGATTAATCCCAACTTAACAGTTTTATAGCCATAAAAGTTGGCTCAAGCGTAACTGCCTATTTTTTGAAGAAGTGACTCTGGATCCTTCTAAAGACACATTTTTGGGGTAAAAACCTTTCCTTTAATGAAATGAAGCTTAGAACTAGGCTTTTAAATGGTGCCAATATTGGTGGGAAGTGGGGATGCATACGTTTGAAAGTGCTTGTCGCGGGAGGTGCGATTTATTTGATGTCGAGTGTAGATGAAAAATGAGTGGCTATTCCGAAAAAGTTCGTAGGTTGTACTGATGTCATTATACCTAGTGTGTTCTAAACTACTGTAATCCTCTTATGAACTTTGTTTCTCGTTTTATTATGCTGTAACCTCTTACCACTTTGTCGTGGATCGTTACTGAAATGGGATTGCTTTCCTGAGAGTGAGGCCAATAATCCACCCTTAATGCCACTAACATGGATTATTGATCCTACATTTCAGAAAATGTGTTTTATTCATTTGGGAATTTTATTTCTGGTGTAATTAAGATACTTTTTGCTGTGCAGTCTTCTTTGTGAATGGTTGAAAACAGGAGTTGCTATAGTTAAATAAAATAGAGTTCTTGTGAACATACAACATAATGCTATGTACCTATCTGAAACGTAAAGAAATATTGAAGCGATCTGATACAGGATTAAAATAATTACATATAATTTAGTCCGCCACTGATTAATATTGTGTTTAAACGAATAAATCATTAAAATAAACATACGTATTTGCCTTTATGCTATACGTGACCTACATACTGATGAGTGTTTTTGTAATAAAGAAATAAAGATAGACTCGCTCACTGAGTGTTTTGTATATTTTAAGAAAAACATCAGAAAGTAACTAAAGCAAAAAAAGTTGAAAACATGTTTTGTAATCATACTCGAACAGTACCTACATACTCGTACCATCATTTATGGAACTGAGATCGAGACGTTGCTTTTATATTAATACCATTATGAGTTTCTGAGAAAAAAAGTCATGACATAATATAATATAGTACAGATAGATACGAGAACACAACGGATATAAACATACTTATAATAAATGGGTACAAGTCATAGAAAAAAGAGAAAAATCTCCCCTTAAAAGGATCGGGACCCTAAAAATACTTATTTTCCAATTTCCGCGGCGATTATTCCAAAGAATTGCCGTACGCAAATCCTTCGGGCTTAAAAAACGAAGGTCCGACGCCAAAGTTAGCGAAACGTTTTTAAGCCCTAGCAGAGATATAGGCGGTCGACGAGTGGTGTCCGACCGATTAATCGACTTTGGCTTACGCTAAACTCGTTTACGTTGGAAAGGTTTTGCTCTAGATAAATGTTTACAAAGTAAAAATTGTTGGGAACATTTTAATTCGTAGGATGGACTAGTTTTAGTTTTGAAAATTTCCATCTGTTTCTTAAAATTAAATACACACCTTATATTGGGATTCTAGGAGGATTCGTTCGTTCGTTTCAGGCAAATGACGTCCACTGTTGGGACAAAAGCCTCCTCCAAAGTCTTACCTACCTCAACATCATCATACTTTCAGCTACAGGACGTCCACTGCTGAACATCAATGATTTCTACAATGGCCGTTTGGTAGCGGCCTGCATCCAGCGCCTTCCTGCTACCTTTATGAGGTCGTCGGTCCACCTTGTAGGTGGACGTCCTACGCTGCGCTTTCCGGTACGTGACCTCCACTCCAAAACCTTGCTGCCCTTCCGTCAGTTCTACCTCATATTCCAAGTTTATACGATGTTGTTTAATTAAATTTCCTTTTCATTACTGGTCTCTATACAAACGGCCAAACTCTTTGCTGATGAATGTAGGTGCATTTTTCTGCGCACACACGATATAAGCTCGCCTAATAAATGCGACCAAATGGGACTCCAAAGAGAATTTCGCCCGAAAGCCTTTGATTACTTATTCGTACCGATTTGTGAATTAACAAATATGTGGGTATCGATCGGAACGCCTTTGTGTTGTTCGAACCAAGTACATTTTTGCGATTGTTCTAATTTCAAAGAGTTAATTGAAATTATGGCAATTTATCATTTTGTTTCATACACAGAAATTCGCTTGCGTATGTAGGTACTCAAGTTATAAAGTCATTGATAGGACTTCAAAAATAATGTATGTTGCAATAATGCAATAGCACTTATCTAAGATGTCACTGCGTTTGCTTTGATGTAACATCTTTCGTGCTTTTAATGTACCGAAGATTATTGAAATGGAAATATAAGTGTTTTTATACATTAAAATTCAAACGTGGTAAGTGCAGAGTTTACTTTAAACGATATCGCAACTTTCCTTTCTATCTGTAGATGTCGCTAAAAGAAGGAAGTGGTTTTACATCAATAACCCAAAAGAATTCATAAATATAAGATAAGCGCGGACGAATCCAAGGAGAAACGTTTCAAAGGAGAAAATGAATAAATAAAGAAATCGACACGTTTTCGCGAACTCTCAATTTATCTAAGAAAATTTTATTCATATCCGGCATGAGGGGACGGCTTCAGAAGGATATCGACATATGGACACATGTTGAGACGAATAAGCAATACTTATTATATTCTTTTCTTTTTACGTTCTTTCTCAAAGTATCTGGGTTAATAAACGCGATACGGCAACGTAATTCTACAAGCGATTGCTCTTATATGTATGTGGGAAGATTAAAAACTTTCTCCACAACGTCTTTCGAAGGTTTTAGCTCGCTGTCATAAGGCAAGCGAAAGCTCGAGTTGAAAAGAGGATTAGGCCCGTAAGTTTGTTGCGAGGTAAAGTAATATTCTCGAAGACAACAAAAAAGAAAATTTTTAACCGAGAACCCACTTGAATATTGAACTAAGCTCACGGTGGCTATAGGTAACTTGTATTGGTGTTTACGCGAGCTGACGCCATAATATTAATACAGAGCTGAATATTGAAACGGTCCTTCATCTGCATTGCGATGACCTGCATATGGAAGTGATTAATGAAATGGTGATCTGCAAATACCACAAATATTGATACAAAGATAAAAATAGTTTTATCATATAGCAAATAGTTGCTGGCGTAGTTTTAACGTAAGCCTTTTTATCCAGAGGGATTCGCAGGAGGGTTGGGCGAATCCGTGTTCTATTCTTATAATTTCCTTGAATGGTGAACATTTGATTTAAGTACCGTCCCAGGGCTAGCAACGACTCCCTGGGGCCCGCCCCGACTATTTCCCTTTGTTTTTGTCCCGTTTTTTTAACAACTTCTTTCTGAAAAGGATTCACTAAGCTGTACCTACGAAGGGCGTTTAAAGCGAATTCCGTGATTAGAGTCAAACGATTGACGTTCCCGTGGGTTCCGTAGATTAATGGTAATGATCGAATCGGTAATTACTGAAATGAAACGTGTAACTTATGCAAATGGAAACGAACTCCTTTCAAACTAATAGTTCTGAACATCAATTTAGTTATAGATGCAGAAACTTTGGGAAATAATGGTTATCTTAATCTGAATCACAAAGAAGGGGTTATTTTATTATTAATTGATTCAACGTTTCCTTTTCTAGTGAATTATTATTAAGTTTTATGTAACGTTTAATTATAAAAGTCGTCTCCTTCAATTAGAATAGAAAACATTTAAACAACGTCACGGACATACTGGATTTATTCCGCAGAGTACTGAAACTACAATCTGATTTGAACAAATACAAGGAGACTACAAACTAGTGTTATGTTAATATAGCACAAGACGTGGCGAGGCTAATGTAAAGACAACTAGAACGTACCAAGGCATTATGATCAAGTGGATGAGCGCAGTGCTGAGCTCAAAGGCTTTTAACAAGGCAACTTGCACAGTCTCACGATACACAAGTCGGCTGTTATTAATCGTGCGTCAGCAAGTTTGCGCTCTCTTATTGCGAATCCAAATGCGCTGTTGGGCGAAGCAGACGGCACAACTTTTACGGCACATAAACAAACGTAATGAGATAAGGTCTCTCAGTGTGAGCCTCATAAGAACTCTCTGAGTTGCTAGCACGCTGTGGATCGTCATGGTTCGTGGTTCTTTAAGATCTTTTAAATATGGAAGCACAAAAACCATGATCAGATTGTAAGCTGAAGTGGAAATAGGTATCGCACGCCAACAGAAACGGAGCTATTGACCTAGTTTTAAAAGGGAAAAATCAAAGTTTTGATTTAAAATACAAAATTATTGTAGTGATCTCAAGACTTGTTAAGTGAATTTTCTGCTGTTGGCAGTTTGTTGAAACTTAGTTCGTAAAAATAGAAGTAAGAAATAAATCTTAGAATAAGCCAAACGAGTGTTAAAAAATACGAATAGGTACTTACCATTCACAATGCAACAAGACAACTCTAAATTTTTTTGAATGAGCCTAACTGGCACAGCACCTATTTCCAACTTACCATAGGGCATTTTTGTGCTGTCGTATTTGATTTTAATAGTAGGTACGTCTGAACCGAACTTTATTTCGAATCCTCGTTGTTAAAACAACGAGAATCGTGCGATGCAACTTTTTGGTACCTGTTCGCGAACTAATGCGTCATTTTTTGTCGTTAAGTTGTTCATAAACTTTATCGCGGAGCTGACATGTGTTTTAATTTATAGCTCTTGTTTTGGAGGCGGGAATTTTCGTATCTCTTCAGAATAAATTCGATGTTAAACAGATGTTCTGAAGAATAATGTGTTTCGGTGCATGACGTATTGATAAATATAGCCTTAACACAAACGTAGTTTCATTTTCAATCGAACTTAAAATGTAAGTTGGAAGTAAAAAGAATTCTCAACGTTCGTTCACAGTAAATTAGATGAAACTATATTTAGGTATTTTCCGCGAAGTTCGTTTTAAGTAATAAGCCTGGGAAAGGTTTCTGTCCTTTGGCAGTGATTTATTGCTGTTTTCTAGCGCATTTAGTTCTTAGAACTTAGTAGATAGGTACCTGCACTACGTTTGAAACGAACGAAGAGTTTTTACCCGCCTAAGCGACAGAAGGACATATTTCATGTTTTGCTGTTTATATTCTTTAAGTTCTTTCCTCCTGCCAATATGAAAACTAAAGTCTAGTCTACTAACATTAATTACAACGCTGAATAAATAATCCTTCTTCTTTAGTAAGCTGCTCCTGTACCGAGTCTTTAATAGTTCTATTTATAATGTTCGACGTTCAAGGAGAGTTAAGCTCAGTAAACTTGATGCTAACATTAATAATAATTTGTACAGTATCCGGACCTACGAGTGTTCCTTAACCTTAAAAGATAAAAAAGCTCGAAAAGATAAATTATGGTCAAATACTGATAATGTTTGTAACGCTGAATCTTTTATTACTTCCAATATTAACATAAAAACTAAAGCATTATGGCCATGTACGGCTAGACAATTAAAGGAGAGCAGGTTTCTTAAGGTTCAACCAATCCAACGCGATCAGCCGGCGTGCAGCGATGGCGATCAATGCTTTTAGGTCTGATCGCCATCGCTGCACGCCGGCTGATCGCGTTGGTTTGGCTGAACTTTTAATAAGTCTACGAAATTACAATGTGTAGTAATAACAATAAAGAGACGAGCGACATTGGTAGCACTTTCGCGTAGCTAATCGCTTTAAATCTTCACGAAGTGGCTAATGCGTTTAATAGGTGTGCTGTGTACCAAATCGGAACTTCCGATAGTCTCCCAGCATGCAAATGTATTGTTATGGCTGGGAAGCGCACATTAATAATAATTACCAGTTCTGGGCTACTGTGCCGGCAAAGCATTAATTTTGCAAATCGTTATACTACTATAAAGCGGCCATCTTCGCATAAAGGCTTGTAATACCGCGGTAACATCGTGACAAAGATGCGAGAGGAAACGTTTCTATTGTAGGTGACGGTTATGTGCAAGAATTTTACTGTTTTTGCAGCGGTTTTATTATTATAATATTTATATTTTATTTTATTAGCGGTCTATTTAATAAACACTAGGTTGTTAAAAAGTCTCACATTGTACCAGTAAAACTTAATTTTACAACTGTAAAATTTATTAAATTATATTGATGCGATTATTATTATTAGCAATCGAATCTATTTTTCGACATTTGTTATTGCAGCTAAGCATAATTTTGCATAAGTCTTATTAAACAATTCATCCATCATTGTTTTCTAAAATGACGCAATTCTTATATTGTAAGATAACTAGGTTAGGCTAGGCTAAGGTATTATTAATAACGTAAGATGTTCGATGTACATACAAATGAAATAACTATCCACGTCAAGATTAAAAGCAAAAATTTTAAAGTAGGAAGCAGTTATTTAATAATCCTTTTCAGTTCTGGCTTTAATTTCCAACTAGCATTCGCTCTCAGCAATAAAAGGCGTTTTACGTCAGAATGCACTTTATTTCTGCAGGTAAGTCCGTCAAAGTAGCGCTCTGCTCCGAAACAAACGCGGGAACAGGCCGTCTGTCTTGTTCAGAGCTGCCTAGTGCCCATAGAAACCGCGATGTGCTTTTTCTAAAAAAACACGCTCACTTCGCGTTCGTTACGTACGAGATAGCGAACGCCGCTGGTCGAATTTACGCTGCACATGTAAGCTGCAGGCTACGTGCGGCTTACTTGAACGAGGGTGCGGACACTAAAATTAAAGAAATCTAACTGGCTGGCACAATTTAAAAAACAAAACGCAAAACTCGCTTAAGAGAAATAGAGCTTATTTTAAGAAACGTTTTGGGTTGCGCTGATATATGCCACTGCACTGTTCTGAAAATTTTCACTCGGTGCGTAATTGAAACGTCATACATACGTCACGGCATCACATTTCCACTGAATTTAGACGAAGAGCGTCATCGTAGTGTGGTTTGTAATGCGATGATAATACGGGTATAAGCAAGTTGGATTGCGATGCGATGCGATGCACATCATGTGGTACAGTGTCAATCTGAAGTAATCTGAAAACATTATTCTATAAATTTTTAATGTAAGTGCTAGAATCACGGAGTATGAAATGCTATGTAGGTTAATTTAATTGGCCGTATTCATCACTTTTTGAGCTTCATTACTCCTGCAATTATATGAATTCCCATTTATTTAACGGACTTTATCGTTTGTCGATATGAGCACACGAGAGCATGTCAAAGTTAATTATCATTATACGAAATGAAAGGGGCAATTGTTAATTAAACAGGCCAATTAAATTATTTAAAAGGCATCCCGATTCCCGACTAATGGAGTCCGGTGAAAACGGGGTTCGATCCTTTGTTCGAAAGACTTGTAATAGCAACACATTATCAGCATTAGTCGAAAAGAAAATCAAAGCAAGTGGGACTCAAAGCGTCCCAGTCGTGTAGTTTTATTGTCTCCAACGTAAAACAGAGCTTAGCCAGCAAACAGCGTATTCCAGTCTGAAAAGAACATCTAAACAATTGCACAGTGTAAAACATTTCATTATATACTTAAGCTGTAATGAGATAACAAGCGAAGTTCTACACGTTCGTTTGCTTTGTTAAACGCTACTTATTGCTGTGATTGTACGTTAAAGTTAAAAATGGCATGTTTTAAAAATATATCTTGCGGCCGCATGATACGATGAGATGTTTCCTTTTATAGTACAACTAGCGGCCGCCCGCGACTTCGTACGCGTGGACCTCGTTTTACTCCATTAGGGGTGGAGTTTCGTAAAATCCGCTCTTAGCATCTATAGCGCATACATTTTAAATTTCAACTCTCTTACTTTAAACACATAGGACTTTCATAATATAAACTTCCAACCCTCCTTTTATCTCCTTAGGCCCAGTAGTTGATTTCTAATGATACATTTTCACTATACATACCTATGTACCACCACCACCACCATCATTTCAGCCATAGGACGTCCACTGCTGAAAATAGGCCTCCCCCAATGCTTTCTATGTTGATCGATTGGAAGCGGCCTGCGTCCAGCGCTTCCCTGCTACCTTTACGATGTCGTCGGTCCACCTTGTAGGTGGAAGTCCCACGCTACGTTTTCCGGTACGCGGCCTCCATTCCAGAACCATTCTGCCCCATCTTTTTTTTCTATGTATGTTCACCGATTACTCCGTCAATTGTGGACCGATTTTCAAAATTCTTTTTTTGTTTGATAGGGTACACTTCTGAGGTGGTCCCATTGTCACCAAGTCAGGATCTGATGATGGGATCCTAGGGAAATCGAGGGCAACTCCCAAATTTTATAGGGACGTATATCGTTTTTCAAACGTTTTCTTAAGTTATTCAAGTATTTGTTCCTGGAAATCATCATATCATATTGATGAGCTGATGATAGAAGGTAAAACTCTTTAATGTTTAGGAGTTGGAGGATAATTCTTTTAATTTTATAGATAAGTATAGTTTCTAAAGTTATTCAAATATTAGCATTAGATAGTCATCATCTCATCATGATGAACTGGTCATGGTACGTACAAATCCTTAACGCTTAGGAGTTGGAGGATAATTCTTTAAATATTATAGGTACAAATAGACCAACAGTTGTATTTTTTCATGTTTTTAAGGTGGGCTGACGGTTTAAGGTCTTTTTAGGTTACCGATATGCATAGCTGGGCACCGTTAATCAAATAGTTAACTTCGTTAATCGTTAAACCGTTAATAAAAAAATTAACTTCGTTAAACGTTAAAACGTTACATTCAGCAAGATTTAACGCAAGTTAACGTTAATCGTTAATCCGTTAACACATTAAAATAAAACGAAAAACATAATTGTATACAAGGTTCAAATAATTTCGAAAGCTTGTATCGCGCATGGAATTTATTCCTCTTTTTAGCCAGACCGTTTTGACAGTTCCAACTCCTTGCCAGACAGTTTTTTTAGGATAGCTGCCAAAGCCACGATGATCCAAACTTCATAATCCACCAACATTCTAACCTATATTGGGAGCATGTACGCTGACAAACTTTCAGCTTTTATAATATGACGTTGGTCTGGCGTTCACCAGCTCTTAGTCTATAGTATCTGGGTATTTCTCATCGCCACGGTTCTTATCGTCACNGGGACTAGAGGCGCTATGTAAAATAATTTCTTATTTCTGACATCCCTGAACCCGACATCATAATTTTTACCTCTTTATTTTTTTCAAATCGCAAGGTTGATGAAGGTACCGATCTCGACCGTGATCAGTGACCATAAAGTCATCGGTCAACGGGTCGATTAGACACGATAAAAGCACTAAACGATATTGGTTTACTTTTAGTGCGACATCGCGTCGTAAGGACCTGATAAGTTTTTTTTCCAAATATTTACTGTGTTCGACGAAACAATTGCAAAACAATATTTATATGTCGTACTACTGAAAAAAACCGAATATATCATCCCGCACCAACGCATCCAGCACCTAAGGTCAATTCGACCCGATAACGCAGTGTGAACGTGTTAAGTATGCTTTTTTAATAAAAACAATTCTTTAAACATCAAGTGCTTTTAAATAGTTTCCATCCTTTGACTACAACTTAATAAAAATAAGTACCATAACATAATTATTTTGAAGATTATTTGATATAGACAAAAAATAATTTATACAAATCGAATTATTAAAAAAAGTATCACAATATTGAATATTTGATGCTCATTTCTTTTATTTTTGAGGACCAACAAGTAACGATCAGATATATTTTTTACATCTCAAATTTTTTTTGCGTAGTTCAAAAGAGGTTAAAATATCGATCGATTTCATTTATTTTATGTCTCAAAGAAAGAGGATCAATCATTAAAATAGATGACCATTTAGATTTTTTTATTTGCCGTTTTTGCTAATTTAAAAAGATCATTTAAATACATGCCATTTATTAGGACGAATTAATATTTATGTATACCATGATTGATACTTTTGGAGTCGGTGCAGGCAAACTTCACACGTTTCATAATCTTGGCACCGACTCCAAAAGTATCAATCATGGTACATAAATATTAATTCGTCCTAATAAATATGTAATTAGTAATTATTTTTCTACTTTTTAGTGTATGTTTTTTGGAGTCGGTATTATTTTTTTTTTATATCTGTTAACTTTGGTCTGAATACGGTGCATCACTGACGCGAATTAAGACGACCACACTCGGGGCATCCACGTGGTTATCAGCTAGTTAGGGCCGGTCCAGTCGGCACAGATAATGCTCGGCATTCACGTTCATAGACGAGCGGGTGCTCGCTCCGACGATATGGGCTCCTGTTGAAGCCAGCTGTATTCTGTAACATATTGGGTGAGCATGCTACGTGCGAACATGGGATTCGGAGTGTCGTAGTCTCGTAGCTCGTAGTTCGTAGCTCGTAGCACTCAGCTACGACATTAGTCCGGTGTATATTTTCGTCATGTGCTACGGCTTTCGTTGGGTCAAAATACCTGTATTGGTTTGAAAACCATTACTTAGTTACACTAGTCGCTATAAAATATGTGCATATTCAAAAGTGGATAAAAGGTAAATTAATATTTACTGCTAATTATGAAAAATTCTACAAAATGTAAACATGCCATACCTACTGTGAACTCAGCATAATAATATCTAAAATTATGTTTGACCTAAATTAGAAAGCAAAATAGTATCTTATCATTATACAATTTTTACATGATAACTATTATTATGATTTATTAATATACGAGTACTACAGTTTATGTGAGCATCGAGCATGTAAAACATTGTTTTTAATTAATAGCATATTTAATATTTGGATAGAAGACGTAAAAGGTTATGAATTTTTCATTGTCAGGGAGCCATTTATCAATCCTTTGATATTAAAGTACGCGGAATGGAATTGCGAATAAATGAAAACGAGACCAAAACTCCGTGTCCCTGGTTTTATTGTGTTTTTTATCCGAATCATACATACAAGATTAAGAGGCATGTATGACGAAATATGTGATGAAAAATATTTTATGAAGGATACCTTATAAATTAATTAAGCTCAAGAAAGCTGTCTGCACTTAAGCCGCTTTTATTTATTCTTCTTCAATATTTCTTCAAATTATGGTAAGTATTATAAGTTGACGAAATCTAAGATCTTTAAATTTTATTTATTCATGGAAATATAAATGGCATTTTTACAATCGAAGTGACCTGAATCTTTAATTTTGGTATTGATTTCTTTCTAAGCTGTGACTCTAAATAATTTAATGTTTGATGTATCAACGCTACTCTGAGTAGTATCTATACTAATATTATAAAGCTGAAGATTTTGTTTGTTTGGTTGATCGCGCTAATCTCAGGAACTACTGGACCGATTTGAAAAATTCTTTTTGTGTTGGATAGCCCGTTAGTCCCTAAAGGCTTTAGGTTATATATCATCACGCTAAATATAAAATAAAATTTAAAGAAATAGTATTTACATGCTACTATGATAAATTGTCTTTACAATACAATACATATGTGAAACACATAGTAATTTCATAAAAAGCTAGTATTTAAAGACCAATCATACACCTTTTTAGTATAGTGACTCAGAAAACAGACGATAATACTTAATTTAGTTAATCTACACCTCCATGGCCACTCAGCACGTCTCCACCCGTTACAGTCTTCGCGTCTGTAGTAAATCTTTGCATTTTCTCTTTGTCTGCCGAACAAACGGTCTTTAAATCTCTAAAGCCTCCAACCATTTGGCCAGACGCAAAAGCACTTGCTAACGTATATTCTACGAGCATTCGTCGCGTTTAGTGCAATTCAGATTTTAATTTTTTTTTTTTTTTTTATCCACAACGAGGAAGCTCTTGGCCTGTATCTCACCTGATGGTAAGTGACGATCAGGCCGAAGGTGGAAGCGAGCTTCACCCGGAATCCTCAACCACGGAGGAACTGGCTATCTTACCTCCAACTGTCGGAACACAATAATGCTGTTAACATTGTTGTTATGGCGACAGACTTAAGTAAGATGGTGGTAGCTAGCCAGGCGGACTTAGAACAAGCCCTACCACCAACCAAACCGAACAGAAAAATCTGCCCCCACTGGGAATCGAACCCGGGACCTCTGCGTCTGAAGCAGGTGGTCTAACCACTAGACCACAGAGGCGGTTTGAAGGAATTTCAGCTTGAATTGCGTATGAAATATCCGAACAATATACGATATTGGGAGAATAAAATCCAACCGAATGTAAGTGAAATAAACTGGAATTTGCATTACTTCAGACGCTTCAATTCAAATTCGTTTTCATTCATAGATTTATTTTTGTTATTTGTTAGGTAGAGTTTTGTGAAATTGAAAATGAGGCACGACTAAGAACCAATTACGAAAATGGTAGTCCCAGTGGGTCCAGAACATGTCTTCCTGGCACCATGCCTAAGTTCGGACTACCGGAACAATTCCCATAAACATTCTTGTGCCACCATGCAGTTTCAAACTGACTTCATGGCTTAACAATTAGACATTTAATTGAGCATCCTACTATTCTACTAATATTATAAATGCGAAAGTTTGTATCGATGTCTGGATGTCTGGATGTTTGTTACTCTTTCACGCAAAAACTACTGAACGGATTTTGATGAATAATAAATATAACATATAGACTATAATTTATGACGATCTGTGACAAACTAAATTTCACGCGGGTGAAGCCGCGGGCAAAAGCTAGTAGAAAATAAAAAGTTGTTATCAACGACTATTAATACTTATCTCTATTCTATTAGATATTTCTCAAAATGTTTGATTTATTTATCATTTCATTAAAAACTCTGATCAGTTATTAAAAGAACATAGAATCCAAATAATTAAAATGTAAATAATCATTTTTCAGCACAAAGCTTTGCATGACCGACGAGCGTTAACTCAAGAATTAACTACTTAACTAAGTAGTGCAAGTTTTACACACTAACCTATTCGTTAGAAGTTTAAAAATAAACCGTTGTTGTACTTTTAAATTACGACATACAACATAACGGTGAATTTAATAATACACTCGTTAAACAAGAGCTGTTATAAATTACTCTTATAAATTCTTTCCAAGCGATACCAGAGAATATTCGTAATTTATAAATGATATGGTTTCTTCGCGCACTCTTATTCAGGTGCCCTCCACATCGTGAAGTGTTATGGCTGTTACTAAGCCTACAAAAGAACGAAGTACAAATTGCTGAGAAGAGAATGGGCAATAAATACGCATCGCCCCCTTGTTTATAAAGATATCTACGTATCATATTCCGTCGCGTTATGTTATGTTATATGCCGGGCGAACCGGTGCGTTCTCACTTTACACTGTATTCTTCAAGTGTCCCGGAGTGTTAAGCTTTATTTAAGTATCTCCATAAATACGTGCTCTTGGTCCCTTCAAAATACACTGACACTGGGAGATACGGTACCGATACTCGACAATGTATACTTACTTACTCACATAATATTACATAGGTACGTATTTAAGGTTTTACCACAGTTTTACTGAGAGATTTATTATCTACTAGCTTTCCGCCCGCGGCTTCGCCCGCTTGGAATTTTGTCTGCCACAGAAAAACTTTATCGCGCGCGTCCCTGTTTCAAAAACCGGGATAAAAACTATCCTATGTCCTTTCCCGGTACTCAAACTATCTCTATGCCAAATTTCATCAAATCGGTTCAGTGGTTTAGGCGTGAAAGCGAGACAGAAGACAGCGATACTTTCGCATTTATAATATAATAAGTAATAAGTATATAAGTATAGATTTCTACAAGTTACTAAAACAACAAGTTAAATAATAATGACGTTGTCTTTAACATGACTGCATAATATAACTTCCCATGAAATGCAATGACATAGTGATAGAATATTAAAGCGCTAGACTGAATGGCACCATAGGTATTCGAGCAGAAATAATACAAGACGTGTCGGTCGAACAAAGTGTTGAATAATTTCAATCCTTAACACGTTTACTGCTAGCAATAATGTCACTTTCCTTACTTTATCGATATGAGCGTAAGAACGCACGGAATGATGAATTCTAGTAAAGGAAGTACATGCATGCTACTGTTACAAGCTGATAGTTGACTGTGTAACATTACCATTTTACATTTACTAAAAAGTTATGGTATGCACGGATTATGCGTACAAATCATCCAATTTCTTTAAATAAAAAAAAAACAACAAGTAAAAGTTGTTAATAAATTAAAGTTTTCATATTATAATTGTACGTATAGTCGATTTCAATAGTCTATTCTGCAGAAAAAGTAAATAATTAAACTCGTATCAAGTGCCAATATAAGGATTTAATTGCGTAAGGCAGTGAACGTGTTAACCTGCCTAGTTAGCCGTGCCTTGTATCAGACTAGCATTAAAATATACTTAGCTTAGAATGGGGTCAGAGCCGCAGGCGAGCGATGTAGATAACTTTAATTCTAGCATAATTTTATGACACTGCATTCCACTATGGAAAAAATCATTAACAGAAATCTATAAAAGTGTATGCATGTATACCAAAAGACTTTAAAATTATTTGCTCGAAATATTATGCGTGTGTTTAATTAATGTTTTTTTGCAAAATATTTACGTGAGTAAATAAAATATTTATTACATCGTTATTCAAATGTATCGGGAAAGCAAATACGTACCTAATCAAGAACGCTTTCCAACAACTTCTTACATAAAATATTCTCATTTGCTCAACTTTTATGAAAGATATGATTTGAAAAGGAAGCAAGGCTGCGTTGCGGTGAACCGTAAAGTTTCTCGGAAAATGCGTAATTAAAAAGATCAGTAGCGTTAAAATGTCGCGGCTAAGCCTGTCATAAATAATGTTTTAATGGTTATTCATTCGGTGTAAGCATACCGATGGCAATCAATTGGAAATCTATTTTATGACTTGTGCCCGATGCGCCATAAAGTGGACCATAAAATCAGAGCTTCAGAGAAATATAAAAGTAAATATTACTTAGATTGGTCGAGAGGAGGGCAGACCCATGTGGGAGCTAGACGAATTTCTAGGAATAATCACCAAGTGAAAAAAACTTACTGGCTATTTGTATGAAAATGGGGACAGTCCAGTCTGAGGGTAGGCAATTAAGGATAAGAATTGGTTGGGAATATTAGAGAAATCTCGCGAAAATAGAATTGTAAATATAAGTATTCGTATTGTTATTAAGTATCGGTAATTTTACAAATTTTTGACAAAAAATATTAGAGCAGTGGTAGGTAGGTACTCAATCTTCTGTTGGGAGCTGAAAAGACGTTTAATTACATTACTCGGTCAACGTACATTAATTTGCTGAGGTGTAAATGCACAATTTATTAACTACGTGACTATGCCGGGAAGTATGACTGACTGGAAAAATCCCAAGCTGTAACATAATGTTCAAGGCCCAACGCTTGTGTTGATATTAATCATTTCATGTTCATATTAATCTTGGTTATTATAGTGTGGCAGATTAATATAGGAAGAAATATAAACATTAATGCACGTGATAATTTACAGGCGTGTTTTTCTTTAACTGCTCTTATTTTTTGCAAAATCTGGTGCGTAAGAGTCTGATAAAGTGGAATAGATATTTTTGTTTTATAGCGATAAAGGGCCTACACTATTTAACATTAAGTTATTCATCAAATACCATTCTGCCTAATTAAACTCAAAAATTAATCACACAGTGTACCGTAATTGGAAAATGTGTGATCAAACAAGTCTTACAAGTAATTTGACACAGACTGCCGAGGTTTCGGGTTGAAAATTCCGAGGGTAATAAACCTGAAATTATCTATTTGCCTTGTGGTTCCCGACTGTAAATATCTCTACCCTGTCATTGACATTCACGACTCAGTTAATGGTTCGTAAATAGTAATCGACACAACGTTACAATTGTTCGATGTTATTTAGATGGGTTCGTTCGTATTGACGCAAAACAACCAATGCCTGTAGGATTTGTTACCATCCTAAAATATTTATTTTCATCATCAGTACTCAATTTCAGTGGTTTTATTATTTTCAAATTTTCACAAAATATGGAATTTAATAAACGACTTAGAAATCCAATTTACAAAGGATCTAAAAATCATTCCGTCTCATAAAAAATAGTTCTTTAGTGTTAAGTAAAGACTGACAGGATACTCCGGAATGTGACACAATACCTATCTATCATCGAAAATAACGCAACAAATGCCAATATCTGAAAAACGCGATCGTTATCACCGCTTTCGTCCAAAAAACCCGACAATACAGGGCAAGTATTGTGTACATTACCAGCTCAAGTTTTCTGGAACGCGTCAAAGGCGTAGATAAAGTCGCGGATCACGTTAGACGCACCTACATCAATCACCCTGACATGACTCCAGTTGTTCGCCCAAATGGATTATAAGAAGCCCCGCCCGCCAAGGTGAGTCTCAGATTTAGCCTCGCGTCACCTACGTGCAAACATTATTAGCCGGTTACTGACTGGGAGCTTTCCTGCCGCGCGAGGCAAGCGCGTTTTTCCAACGCTTCTCCAACGTTTCTGTTTTGTGTGTCGTATTTTTTGGGAAAAATCGTGCCTGCTCGAAAACTATCGCAACGGTTTCTGATTTGTGTGTACGCAACTGTTTCTGTTATGCCAGGAAGTTCTAGCAAGGTATACTTACTCCTAAAACGATTTCGATTTCGACGTAAAAAAAAGGAATATTCGGGTAACATTCAAAATAACAAAGTAAAATTCATTTTCTGCCTCGGATAACATTATAAATCTTATTGCGGATATTTTACTATTGTATGTATATTTTCTAGTAATTTTAATAAATTGGTAGCTATGTGTGTTTATTTCAATCCGCGGCATTGTCAGCTGCCTCGCGGGTGCGTCTCGCTCAGTCAGTACCCATGTATTTGCGAAAGTGAGCCGATGACACGAACAACTTTTGAGAAACAGGTGTTCCTTCTCGACCCCCAGGGCGCAAGATAAGTATAAAGACATATGTAAAAGAAACTTTCTGAGACAGTTTAAGCGGATCCCGAAACAAAGACAGATTTATTGAATACTTCTTGTCGTTATTCAATCTTTACTTGGTAACGGTAAATATCATATAGGTACGTTTGTGTGTTAATTAAGAGCACGAGTAATCAGACTTCAAAGATGTTCTATTTGTAGGCTATTAACCTATATTTTGCGGTTTGTTAATTAAAATGTATTAAGTTATTAATCTTGCCGTGCGTATGAATAAATAAAATACGAGTAAATGAGCCTACTACTGTAGGCGTATCTACCAAAGCGTTTTTTCCGTAGTGGAAATGCTATATATCACTTTGAGACACTCATTTATCAAACATGAACATGAAGAACGAATAAATTGTCCATAAAATCACAATAATGGTATTTGTGGTGTTAATTCAAAGCTTAAATGAAAACAACAAACTAAGCGATTTCCCATAATTATTTAATATCCTCAACCTGGAGATTGAAACAAGGATGTTACAGCTTTTAAATTCTTAACACTTTGTCGCATTATAATATCCCTATTGTATTTGACGCTCATTTTCGCATAATAACTATTAATTAATTAGTGCCACCTACTTCACAAACTAACGTGACACTGATGCACCGTTATTATACACGCCTTAACCAAACAGGCGTGGTCGTGCGATGTATAATCCATATTTGATTTACAGTAAGCATTAATGGGCGATGTAGTAAAGCGCAGTGCATCGGCAATTATTTATGCAGTTTGTCCACATTAATCGCGGGAACATTACCTGTCCGTACTTATGCAATCAGACATTAGTCAAACCAGCTGTTAAATGTAAGTGCGTGTACACATCTGAACAATGATATCTGTGATTGTAGAGATGGGAAGAGAGGAATGTTGATTTATGAAACTTTTAACGACGTTCAATAATGCTATCAGTCAGACTAATCTAAATTAAGATATTTTTGTGCAGTTGCTTTATTATTTTCTGTTAAGCTTTTCTGGTTAATAGTAAAGGTTATTCTTTCTTGAACATAGTTCACATGGTAAAAAGCCCTGAGCTTTGATGATGTTACCAATATGATAAGAGAGATCCTTTGTCATCTCGTATATTTGGCAATTGGCTGGAATTTCAAGGAGTTCAACATAACCAACTGCAGTCCCCACTGCAGTAGACGCGTTACCGCATTTCTCTATAATTATAATCGCATATTTCGGAAAAAGCCTCAGTATTGCTTAATCGCTAATTTATAATAAGCCATAAACGATTTACAAAATATAATTTCGCAAACATGCCAAACGAGTGAAGTCGTACAACTTGAAGAATTCTTTTTTGCTCACTCAATATTGGTCCGCATTAACTTCGCTCTTTCATTAAAACTTGACCAAGTCTGTACTAAGTTCGCTCGCGACGAACATGGTCCAGACAAGAGTTTCCATGCCATTTTATGCCATGCAAATGTTTTTCAGAGTTTCGCTCGGGGGTCGATTTTTTCAGTTTTTCAGAAAGCGTTTACGTATTTAGCCTCGTACAATTTTCATTATATTGCAAGGCTTATTTGAATGCGATCTAGACGAAATTGAATTCTAGTCATGTAATAATAATAATATTAAATTCAACGTTCACAGAAAAATATGAGAAAATGTGATCATTCTGTGAATTTGACAGTCATTGGCAAAATTGTAGAATGGCTGACGATAAAATGAAATATGTTTTTCAACACTTTCTTGTAAACTGACGCGGTTTTGATGTTCGTTAACATAAAATTACCATTGTATTACTTACCGACGGATTGACCTTCTTAAGGTAGGTAGTACGGTAATATTTTCGCTATGTAACTAGTTTCTGTTTCAAACATCTATTAAATAACCGTTAGGGAAGTAAATCTTTGGTTCCTGACGCCTACATTTAAGTTATTAGAATTTGTATACTTAAGTAACTTGTTATATTTAGCTGGTTTTCATATGAAATTACAAAATACTAGTTAATTATTACTGCGTGTTAATTCAATTTCTTAATAAGCACATTCCTTGAAACTCATTAACTATTTTATTTCATTATTTTATGATTACCGTGAAACGTAGCTCGTTACAATTTGCACTCAATTATACGAAAACGAACGGTGTATATTAAACTTCGGAACGATACTAAACAAATACTAATTTCGACTTTCTAGAAAAGTTCAAAGGCCTTAGGCTTGTTTGTGGTGCAAACAGGCGTAAATCACGCGGCAAAGTGATAGATGAAAAATTATTTTTGGGGGAATTTTTCAAAAGATCCAATTAACCCAGGCCCTCGAAAGGGTTTGCGGGGTAGAAGGAGCGGTGACTGGCGAGTTTAGTTGACGTTAAAAACCAGGACCAATTTACAGCCGAAGCAAAAGCAATAGCCAACGAATAAATTACGAAAACACGGGCTATTGGATGCTCTATCTAGGAGATCTTTAAGGCGAAGTAGGCCGAGTGGAACTTTTTGTTTTACCATTAAATTGTAGATAAAAATCTAGATTTACGCTAATGGAACGCGGATTCTCTACTAATGAAGACGTTTTTGTCCACCTATACTTTTAACGTGGGGCGTTCTATCTCTGTCTGAATATCCCCTGCTTCCAGCGTGTTCCTTGAGAGTGGAAAGAGTTTTTGCATGCATTTTTCTGTTGCTTTTTACCGATGTTATCTTACATATTTTTTACAAAAAGCTTTCTTGTTTATAGATATTATGTATGTGTTTTTATATTATAATAATGAAAGCCTTGCTTTTTTCCTATTTTATGTCATTACATACATGTTGATGAAGCGCATTCGCTTCATTGAAAAAGATATTCCTACTATACTAACACAGCTTTCTTTGTTTTTCAAGTTGGATATAATTTAAGGCTGGGTTGCACCATCTTACTTTAACTCTGACAAACGTCAAAAATCTGCCATACAAAAAACACCGCTTATCATTATAGTTACAGTCAAAGTTAGGTCGTGCAACTCAGCCTAAGTACTGATTAAATTAAAGTAATCTTACCAACTTTCACTGTGTTTTCCGATCACAGAAATAGCTATACCAGGAGTAAAGTAGGTGATTTCCTTTATACGTCAAAAACAAAAGCTGCAAAATAGATCGGGCAGCTGATAAACTGTATCGAATCTAGCTCAAATAACTGTACCTACAATGATTTAACGAATTTAAGACGTTCAAACATATCGTTGAGCTAATGAAAAATCTTTGCATAATTAACGTGGGCTTCCGACGTGTTTAAACGCGTTTTCCCGAGGGTAATATTTTATGCAATGCATCAATAATAACCCGCGACTGCTCAATGGTTATACGACGAGGGTCAAGTGGTCGCGCGGGGCAAATTTAATTTACTGTAGGGATCCCCCTCACTTCGCGCCTTATTCGACTTAATTATTTCCGCGGGTATGACTCACAATAAACCGTTATTGTTACGTCCGAAACACATTTTGTGCGGCTCTAATGTATTTTATTTGCGGCCGGTTATTAAAAATTAAACGGTGGAATGTAATTGAAATCTGTGCACGTAAAGGAGCATTTGATTCGATTTTTCGGATGAAATATTAGGAGGTTGAAATTATTTTTGTAAAATTAAATTTAGGAGACATTTGTAATTGTGTAAATGATTGTAAAAAAAATGATTGTGAACATGAAAGTGTAAAAAATACAATCTTTTTTATTTCATAAGGCAATAAAAGTTCTCATTCAAATTAATTGAACCAAGAGTCAAACTCGAAACTTTTTGCGCTAAAGCTCTTAAACGTGCTACGTTTTACAGCTTCTTTCATACAAGAAATAACAGGTAAATCCGGTGTTTACTACAATTAATTAAGAAAACCTGTTTCTGGAGAGTGCTGTGTTTTTCTTGAACGCTGTTTGTGTTACTAACACGTTAATTGGACGTCTGCTAATTAGAGAAGCGACGTTGGGACATGGATTCTACGAAGGGGACTCGTTATAGAAATATGCCGAGATCTCTAGGCTCGCATGGTATATTATGTAGGTGTTGGTAGCATAAGATTAATAAGCGTATTCGTATTTTGTGTAATGTGTTTCGTTTGTATCTACCTACCCACATATGTTTCTGAGAGATGTTTATTATAATAATACGAGTTGATTTAGGCAAATGTCTATTCTGTTATTACTCGTATGTTAGTATTTAATATGAAAAATATTAGTTGATAGATAAGTGAGTTCTTACACTACGTTATTGGAATAACACGTTGTATAAATCAGAAAAAAATATCGATGTTTGTAAGAGCCGTAAAGCCTCGTTGAGTATGAATTGCGACAGGCTTCGAAAAATTGCCTTTTATGATTGTTATCGTCAAAACTGATACACGGACATTTTAATAATCGTTTTCTCTTTTTTGGGGCTGTTACTGCAATCTAAATTTAATGGCATATGTAATAAGGTACAAGGAATGTATAATCAATTTTGATTAGATTCAATCAAGAAAAGGGTAATATTTTCGAAAAATTTTAGTCAATGTTCTGTGAAATATTTCTATTGAAGTTTTATACACCCTTTGACTTT
Organism: Ostrinia furnacalis; assembly: GCF_004193835.3. Taxonomy (NCBI): domain Eukaryota; kingdom Metazoa; phylum Arthropoda; class Insecta; order Lepidoptera; family Crambidae; genus Ostrinia; species Ostrinia furnacalis. The sequence continues at coordinate 667,106 of NW_021130306.1, forward strand.
ATAAGCGATCGTAAAATTCGATCATTCTTCATTTCCTAAGAGACTAAACCGCTTAAAGGAAAATACGAACTCTACTTGACTAACCTTGGTGGTTCGATTGAATAAACACACAATGGAAGTTCTGAAGAACTTATTGTGTCGTATTGAAGGGTTATTTTTACATACCTACGTGTTTTAGAAAGAAAAATGATCTATACTTATTGGAAAAAAGACGATAAGATTTTATATAAACTGATAGTAGAACTTTGAAAAGGTTTACATGAAATTTTGTCTATACGGGCTGGAAAACGTAGCGTGGGCAGGCCTCCTACTAGGTGGACCGACGATCTGGTAAAGGTCGCGGGAAGAGCCTGGATGCGGGCAGCACAGGACCGTTCATTGTGGAAAACCTTGGGGGAGGCCTTTGTCCAGCAGTGGACGTCATTTGGCTGAAACGAACGAACGAACAGGGTGGAAACTATAAGTGATCTCACTCGATTATTTCTAAACTATACAAGATATCCACAAACTGATTACTGATTCTGAAAGTGCTTTACGAGCTCTATCGAACGGTACGGTCATAGGTTACAAAATAAATTGCATGTATCCGAAAATTCAATGTTTCCAGTTTTCATACATTTAGTACAGCCACAGCCATGTCACTCATCTCTTGATAATATAGGTGTTTGTTTGATGTTTTAAATATTCCATCCATCGTAATTAAAAAGCCGAGCAACGAAAACAAATGTATCCTAGTTCATTACTCTCAAATCTTCTTTCATAAATTACAGTCATATTATATTCGAATCAGGTTGTTTCGTGTTTTAAAAGCATTTCATTGTTCGAAGCGTGCAACGTAGTTACGCTGAGAAAATGGAATGGTGCATTCGCTTCCTGTGCCTTGGGCTGCAAATGAAATGGTTACGGGGGATTTTTGCGCCGACATTGTTTTGGTGTGGGTGTACTTTTAATTTTATAACATTGTTTTTAGTCATTGACTGTTCTTGCAGTTATTACTGTGGAGGATTGAGGCCATTTGTAATGCAAGCTGATTTTTCAACTGCGTTTTAGTAGGTAAAGGAAGCAATAAGTAATTTTTGACAGTTCGGAATCGTTTAAACAACATGAACTTTACTAAGGTTGGGTTGCACCGTCTTACTTTAACATTAAGGTCTGCACCGAAAGACACACATACAGGAATTCGTATAATGTGCTTTACTTATATCGTGTGCGAATTGGAACAAGAATATCGTCCAAAATCCGTCTCCTGGGACGATACTGTATGATAATGATCTAATAAGTAACTATTACTGCAATATTAATGTCTGTTTCATCCCACGCGTTAGAAGTTGAAGCAGAAACATCAGCATTTGCTACAGTTGGATACGATTTGATAAATTTTTTGGAAACACAAAAACAATAGGTACTGCAGCCGCGTACACAAAAAGATTTGATACACTTGTTTCGTGATAACATCAATCATGTAACATTCTGGTCCTCGTCACTTGCGACGCATAAATAAAGCATCGAACGCTTCCGACATCGGCCTTATTGATGTATTCACGACGCAAACCGCTCCTACTTATTGTCGAACCGTTCAAAGCACTGAAAAGAAACATTGTATAGTCATCACTTTGCCGTATCCTCAAAAAGAAAATGATTTTTAACAATACCAGTCTTCCATTGATCGTTTCAAAACTTATTGTACTCAATTTCACGATTAGAAATTTACCCGTTAAACTCTCAAAGGAATAACTTTAGCGTCCAAATGAAGGAAATAACTGTCGGAAATCTATAGAATGTCTTTGCGAGGTAAAACATCAAACGTTAACTAGCTACTGACTGGACTGGCGCTGGCTCGAGAATTTACTCCAATAATTCCTTAGTCCAGTTACTCATTCAGTTGCACTATTTCTGTATTGACCCTCTATCGGTTGCCTAACTCGGACTATTCAAGCTACCCGGTGTCTGCAACTATTCATTTTGCGCTAACATGGATACTAGATTATAAATTAAATTTTAACCGAAATGTATCGGGAATATTCTGCGTTTACGTCAGCTTTTCGGACAACGGAAAAGGTGGTGATTTTAGTGTTTAATTCGAGCCTGGACATAAAATGAGTAAATAGCAACTTTGGGGCTGCGCAACAATGAAAATGTCACTTTATGAAATGGGCCCCGCGTTGATTAATGGATTTAGAGCAGGACGCTGTGTGGCCCTTCTTGTTTGTATATTCATTCCAGCACAGTGATGGGGGTAGAAATATTGTAAACATTATTACTGTTTTGGCAGTTGCCTTCCATGCAACTTTATACAATGCGAATTCATTGTTCGCGGTCCGGGTCATTTTTTGTTCTACTTCAAAGGATTTAGAAAATTGAGGAAACAAAGTCAGTGTTGTTCTTTACGCACAATCACGGTGGGTATAAAAGATTCATTGTTGTATTAGGATTGGAGAATAATCCAAAACGTTAACCTCTTGGTTTCTCAGTTGCTTAGTCGCTTGACTTCGGGAACAAGGGTCCCACTTGTATTATGGATCGGGACTCCTTGTTGGGTCCTCATTGATAATTTAATCAGTTTGGAGACAGAACAGTACAATAAATGTCGGGCGACATGATAACAATGCTATAGCCCGGTTTATGAAGAGCTGCCGTGATGAATGGCCGACTCTGCCCTGCGAAAAGCGGACACTATAGTGTTGGAAGCGAATATTTTCGGAAAAGAATGAAAATTCGTGTTTTTAAAAAGTGAAAAATAACTAGATATTTTTTTTATACATAAAATAAAAAAATATCGTGATATGGTATTAAGCTCGTGAAATAAATAGGCGACTAATAAGTTGGAGTGGTATAGTTTCAAACATATTCTAAAACGTTTTCATTTCTAAAACACGATTTTTTTGACTAGTCAGTGCACTTACTCATACATATTGCTATATCTATACTGAATTACTTACACGTAAATGGAGTTTTTATTTTGATAAGAGTAAAATAGTTTCAAAATAATAATCTAAATGAGTAGCGACATCACAGAAAACCTTTCAATGAAACTATTTTACTAAATATCAGAGAGCGCTCTAGGTAATAATTTATCAGAGCAAAATAATTAGTTACGTTGTTGAAATACCTTTTGTGACAAATAGAAATACCTAATAGTCTCAAGGTTGATCCCTGTTAAATTAAACTTAATCTATATTCTTTTTAGTTAAAAAGTAACAAAAAGCCTTTGAGATCATTAATTAATGTAGTAGCAGGTATTTTTTGCTATGTAAAATAGAATAGTGTGATTTTCAATCGCAATTAAAATTTCTTAGCGCTTCTCAAACTAAATTTTAAATAAACAACTTGAAAAAATCGAACTGCCTAAGACAAGTGCCTAAGTAGCTCAGTTGGAAGAGCAGTCACCCGACAAGCAAAAGGTCGTGGGTTCGATTCCCGCCTTGGGCAGTTCGATTTTTTCAAGTTGTTTATTTAAAATTTAGTGTGATTTTGTAGGGTTTATCCAAAAATAAAGTTGGTTAAAAATTCCTGAAGCCTCAGTGACATTTTGGATTGCTATCCAAACAAACGTATTCCATTACAGTGCTCTATTCAAATTTAATTGAATCTGAATTAGTTTGTCACAAATGAAAATAGTACACCGCGTAGCGATCTGTGAACCTACATCGGATAGTTTTAAAACTGGGTATTTTTTTTATAGTTAGGGGCTCTAATTCTCACCCAGAATGATCCTATTTAATTTAATCGTAAGATGGCCTATTCAATCGTACATTTTGAATTGAAAAATGAAGGTAATGAAAACATCCGCTTAAACTATTACTTATAAAACATACGAAAATACCGAATAAGCGAATTTTTCATCATTATCATTATGATGAACATGTTATTATGTTAATTTATTCACTTTCTGTTAAATTTATTATTTTAAAATTAAATTTACAGTAAAATCGGCTAGTAAATATACACAAACATGTACATAAGCTGGGAAATAAATCCTGTCGGTATCAAAACGGATGCAATATTGCCGGCACTTGCCAGTTTACACAAAAATATTTACGGAGGATTATAAAAAACTGTTGTTGATAGAGGGTACATGTACCTAGCGCGAAATTAAAAACGTTCAGTCAATATTTTCTGGGGTTGCCTTGAATGAAATTGTATTCCAATATGACACAGTCCAGGCATTGAGGGCGATGTTTAAATAGGCTGCTAATCCTACCAATATTGAAATATCTGTGACAATATTCAGACGGGAACCCGTGATCCGGTTTTATTAAAAACACCGTTTTATGCGAGCTGCGACTGAAAAAATATTGTCTGGAGAAATTTATGGCACCGTTAACAGCAATATTTCGACGCATCAAACGCTTAGCGTACCGAAAAATTATACTTTGACGTTTTATTACATTTAAATTGCAAGGACAATATATTAAAAACGAGTGGCTGAGTGATGCCTATATTGAAATGAATGCAACATATTAATATTTGATATTAAATTAGTCGTTTTTCTTAACATAAGTTTTGATGTGTCCATTTAGACTAAACCTTATCATAAAAGTAACTAAAGTCATTTAAAAGGACCAAATCTTTTCTCTTTTCTTAATAAGATTAGTCGTTGATAATTCTAATAGCAATAAATAATCTAAAGTCATAAAGGTCACAAAAATTAAGATTAATATCTCTGCTGCTTTCAATAGAATGAAATATAAAAAGAACAAAGTTTTTAGATTTCTCTTCTCTAGTCGAAATAGTCTTCAGAAAACTAATTCTGAGCACAACTTGTATCAAAGACATTTAGATTATTATCATCGATTCTATTAACCCCGTCCAGGGCACTACTAATAAATCTTGTTTACAGATAACCAAGCCATTATCTATCTAAGCCAATTTACGGATAAATTGTCTCTGGGAATACATAATGTAGACGGTCATACAGGCCACGATATTGCTCACTATTTGTTTAGTTATTTGTAAGCCTCAACGTTGTCAATATTGTTTGTTTAAAACTAGAAGCAATATTCAACTCTGTAATATTGTTTTGCATGACGCTAAAAATCTAAATCGCATTTTCGAATAACAAATGACTAAACAAATGCAGTCGCAGCCGTGTTGCTGTTCAATTTATTTCCAACGCAATATCCATTTCAGTGCGAGCGACGCCAGAGATTGCACCTTGCACATTCGCCGTGAAACTAAGTATGAGCTAGTGCGAATGCATAATTTTTCCTAAAGACTGGCGCGATTCCCTTTATGTTCGCACCTAACAAGTATTAATGGGTAGAACGGAGCACCTTCCCGGGATTCTGTCATTTGCGAGCAATTAGGACACCCTCGTTTAGTAAATTGTTCGGGATATGATTAATACCTTTTTCATTATGTACCAACTTTATTTCATTGCTGTTATTTCTACTTGCGAAAGCTTTTAGGAATTTGGGGCAGGTTGAAATGATTTTTTGGTTCTTCAGTGTAATTGAGATGGTTTAAAATGTTTGATGACGAATTGAGAGTTTAGCACTGATTTATAAATTTCTGCACATGAATAAAATTAGAGCAGTGAGAGTTTGTCAGTAAAATACAACATAAATGACTAACTTTTTTCAATTCCAAATCAATACAGTTACTCGTAAGTTTCCACAATCTTCAAAAATAGAGATTTAGAGAGTTGACAACTAATGCTCTGAGTTTGAAACTCAATGTCGCATTAGAAATTCACACACAAAGAAATCAAAATAATTATGTGCTCATTATCCATTGCGGTATTAGTTACTCAACGTTCCAATAATCTTTAGTACTACGCAAGCAATGTAAACGGTTTACATTATGACGTCGCTGCTGTCACAAGCAATGTGTTCTGTTTTTGGGCATATTGCTACGACACCGGCCCCCTTGTCACATCTCCCTTTAGTTTCTATGATCTCTGGTTGGTTACAACTCACACTTATCTTGCTGTGACCCACACCTTTACTTTGCAAAGTAACGACTCCATTATGTATGTTATACAACTGTTACCACAAGCTAAACCTCATACCTAGTAGCAAACTCATCAGGTATTAATATAATTCATAGTTCAAAAACAGCAGTTGCCTCAAAATTACATAAACTGAAATGTTAGACGACTTTTCTGGGAAAACCTATGAGAATTTTAGTTCATACTTGCCTTTGCTTTGTTTTAGAGTCAAGTGGCATATTGTTTTATTCCTGTAGCTGTTAAGAAGGGTGAATTGGAAGAGAAAACGGAGCAGGTAAGCCGACCACTCGCCGACTCGTTCGAGGCTGGCTTTAGGGCATGACCTCCGACTTCAGCTGGCTTTTTGAAGCCTGCACTAAAAATAACAGATAGCTTGACGGTGCATAAAAATAAAACTACGGAATATTATTCCAGGAAAGTCCTTGCAGCGACTGTAAAGTCAGGATTCGTTTTCTGAAGCTTCGCTACGACATTACGAGTACTATATTTTCTTAAGTTGTATTTTATTTGAACTTAATTCTAGTTGAAATGTAAGTTTCAGTTCCATGAAATGTTTTATCTTTAGGTACTGAAGGTTAGGTACAGAACAGCTTATCAGATTTAATAATAACGATAGCACATTACTATTTTTTATAGAGATAGACTTTTACTATTTGATTGTAAGCGTCGTCTAATTTAGTGTAAATTGGTATACGAATTACAAAAGAAATTTATCGTAGAGAAATAGATAAAATTTTCAAAATATGCAATAAACTACACGAATATCATATTTTATAGGTGTTAAATGTGAATTCACGAATGATAGCGCAGCCGCGTTAAAAAGATGCAATTTATGTTCCAGCCATTCTAAAAAGTACAACACGAAGGAAGTGATTATTTTAATGGTGGACCGGGATGTTTTAAAAACGTTGCTCTATTTTTTGTCATTATTGTGATGGGAACGAAATCATAACTGATAACAATAGTGCTGAATATAACAAGTTCTGGTTGAATCTATTATAATATATCATACTATTCATAAGAACAGCCGTGTCCGATCAAAAATAACGAAATTAATAGGAAAACAGTTAAGTTTTTTAATGTGTTTTAAGAATCTTTTGGTAGTACACGTTTCAGGACATCCATCAGTTAAATGAAAAAATATTCTGACTAAATATGTTAGACATACGAGCACTTGATTATCTGGTATACGATGCTGATAGACAGTTCAATGAAAATAAATTCAGTCTACGATATGTAGGTAAGTAGATACCTACCTACATAGGGGGTAGGGGTAGGAGGGGTTTAAATGTAATAAAAAACCGATTCTTTTAAATTTCAAAGCAAAGGATTTAAAATTATTTCAGAATTGAACAAAAACAAACACCTACACGTGCGTGATTTTGTGAAATTTCGTTACAATCTCAAAATATTCGACTAAATTGGATCCTGTAAATGTGTATTATACAATGTTGATAATGTCGAATGCATGTATGTGTTCGATGTTTTATGAAATCAGCAGAAAACAGAATTTGTATCGTTCAATCATCGTTTGTGTTTTGAAATAAGCGTTATTGAATTTAGATTTCGTGCATAGAAACAAATCACGCGTAATCTTTTAAAGGCTTTATTACAAAAAGTTTAATACTGGTTTAAAATGTCAATTCCACACTATGTCAATTTTAACCAGTGTTTAACCTTGCGTTAACATTTTGTAATAAGGCCATGAAGATTTTTGCTATTCGAATCTAAACTTTACAAATCTTTTCGTTTCACACAGAATAATTGGTTAAAACATCTCTACTGATAATTACCAAATACAATGATGTTAATAATAGGTATTATTTAATTTTATGATTACCTGTTGATGACAGTAGGGATGATGCCCTACTTTGTTTATTGTTCGTGACAAATTGCGTATATTGTTTGACTTTATGTGACTTGGAATTCGAATGTTCGAGAACGTGTAAGCGTATGTGAGCTTAATTAATAACTCCATTGGAATAAAATGTGTCAACATCCCATTATAGCGGTTGTATCAGCTTGTTCATATTTGTGTAGTATATGTCTATATATGTAAGCGACACGGCTGTGCGATTCTATTTCATGTTCCGTGTTTGCTTTGTTGGTTGGCCAAATAAATAAAATAAAAAAGAAATACATATTCGTTCTTATTAATTTTTTTTTAGCTAACCTCAATACATAGTAATATAAACATAGTTAATACTGCATTTTTGCAACAGATAGGTACTATAAATTTCTATGCTGGGCTGTTTCACCTTTAAATTTGGCTGCTGTGCCAAATTGAACATCCAAGATACAACGTAATCTATGAAACTGAGTTATAAAAATATCTCCATGATATCTCCAAACGGGTAACCTGTTTACATTTTAAGCAAGTATAGAGCTTCAACTTGCAACTTACTAACTCTGTTACACTTCCGTCGACGTCATTGTTATGATGTAAGTCCGAATATGTACCACGCTCCGCTCACCCACGCGGGAATAAGCCGGAATGGAACCAATATTGGTACGACGACGTACCGTAGATAAATCCTTGTAAACAAAATTGTCGCTGTCGTCGATATCGTATTTTATGATTCGAAGGCAACACCAAATTCAAATCGTACGATTGACCACAGACCCTTCTCAGAGCACACAAACTCGGTAAAACACCCGAAATCCTCTCAAGCCGTTGGACAATGACTTTGACGGGGTGCTATTATTATATTTTATTTTCCCTCACGACTCCTTATTATTTTTATACGTTTCTTTATAGGAGGATATCGGCCATAAAAAGCGAAATATCTCTTGCCTGATTGAACTTTCGCACGCCGAGTTTTTTATTTCGAAAATCCGTGTTTTTGTACTCGAGTATGTGGAGTGTAAGACGTTAGAGAAATTACGCTCTATTAATCAGGTGAAATGAGCGTTTTATTTATAGACGTTGAAGGTTCAGCGGCGTCATAAGTAATCGATATAAAGGTTATGATGGAGCGGTCGAGGAAAATAAGCGCGCTTTATGGCTAATACAACCCTATAGCGTAGACTGCAGCGGGGAAGTTGGTTGCATTTTGCATAAAATCGATATAGTCTCTTAGTAGGGCGCTCGTAACAATATGCCCTCAATGAAACGTCCGCATCACTGAAGTTCACGTAAAAGTTTCATTTTGCAAACTAAGCATTTATATGCAGTGTTGTGCACGCGGTTGATGCTCGTAGCAAAAGTGAGTTTTTTAGGGTTCCTTGTTTATAAGAATGAAACATCGCTTTTGTTTTTTTCTTGCCAAGACCAACGGACGGTTTTTTATAGCAAAAAAGCAACTGCTACAACATAGAAAACGTGGGCTTTGGTTTAATGAATTGATTTTCTTTATTTGCTCACAGGTTTTCTAAACTTAAAAGGAGACTCCCAACCTCTGTAAATGTGTCTAATAAAGAAATTTTGAAACAAAAAAAAAATGGATTTTGAACTAGATTATTATAACTGACTCCAATATTTTATTCACGAAGACGAAGTAGGCCATGAAGTGGAACATCTTGTACGATATGAGTTATTAAACTATTTTTATTATTTTAGTATAACGCAACTGGCAATGTACTCGTAGAGGCAGATAACTAAGACAGTTTATTAGTTTTCCCAAAGTATTCCAACATCAATAGTTCCATAATAAACACATATTATATTGTGGTGAAGATTTGAAAGGATTTGTTTCTTGCTATTTCGCTACAGCGTTTTGTAAGCGAACAAGAAGTTGCTTGAAGTATGCATGCATCTTTCAGTGTTTTTTTAGTTTACTAATATGTTTATGGTAACAAACAATAAACATTATTTTGTCACTTATTAAAAAATAACTTTTTATTATTATTGCATTTTCTTTGTAGATAAACATCTTGTATTGTGTTAAAAATATTAGGAGACCAGCTTTATCTGTCTTTAAAGTTATTTATGACATACACACACACTGATTAAGTTGACTGAAATACTCGAACAAAGCCGCGTGCAGTCGCTAGTAAACCCTAAACGAGCCCTCAACTCTAGCCTAGGGAAACATAAGCACTTCACCGGCGGAATTCTCTCGCGNCCTCTCGCGAGCCTCTCGTATCCCGACTTTTTGTCGTTTAAACGCTGCGCGTGTGGCAACACTGAAAATTGTTTGCGACATTTAAATTATAGAGATGCTGTTTTTGCGATTGCCTTTGAAAGCTGGAAATTAATTTATCATTATTTCTGAGTTATTTACTTAATAAGGTCTAAGAATTGCTTACCACTTCAAACAATACTGTATTTCGTATAATAATCTTGTATCCTTAGAATACAATTTATTTCATCTTACACGTAGGATGTGTTAGACCGAGCTTCAACATATGGGTATGATTTATTCGTATACGAGCTTTGTGTTATTACCATTATATCACCGTCTCCTTATTTTAATTAATGCCTCACAAATGTAGTGTAGTTTCTTAAAATAGTACCAAGCTCTTTGTCTGAGAATCGTATTCGAAGACGAGATTTTAGATTAAGAAACTTTGTCAAATACAGTTGTTTTTTAGAATTTCGTAAACAAAATCACGAAACTACTACTCGAAACAAACAATAGGATTTGCCAAATATTACACTACTAACTATAGAGGTGAACCCTATCTCGGAGCTAGCCAAAGTTGAATTGAAAGCCGTCTTCAGTTAATACTTACGACAAAGATCCCCTTTGTTTCCCTCCAATTCTGCACTCGGGTTGGTGTCTAATTCCAAAATTGGTGACATCCAAGGGACCGTAGTGGAGTCGCCGAGGGTACGTAGGTAGTGTAGTCGAAATTCTGTGGAGGGTAGTTGAACGGAAAGCATGGTCGATGATGCTTGACTTTAGTATACTTTGGTGGTATTTTGTGTTGTAAAGTGAAGTGAAGAGATAGATTTCTAAACACATACAAAGTTTGAATTTGAGCGCACATTGTGTGTCCAGAGTGAAAATGAGAATAATTCGCATTGGACCTGATGGCGTCTTGAATCCTGCTTTAGAAAATACCGGTACTTACCCACGAAATCCTTGAAAAAACAATAACACTAAAACTCTATGGTCTACTGTTTGATTTACATCAATTTCCACTTCACATTAGCACAAAATAATAAACCTTTTAAAGAGGTTTGATGATTACCAAACCTGATGATTGTTAAACCAAAGAATAAGAAGAAGAAGGTAGTGGCATCAGTGTTGCAATCAGTCTCAAAAACTCAAAAGTTATATTCATTGCTGTGATTTGCCACCGGCGTGAGTGCATTATGCACGTACCCAGGTGTAGTGTAGCCATTATTTTATGCAAAATAAGCACGACTAGTCGGCTAATAATTTCGGGAACAATGCCGCTTTGTTTCTTGACTTGCGATTTAGTCGGCTCTGGTTAGTAATTGCGAACTCTAGATTGCGACGCCGCTAATTCCTTTCACGGTGTGAGGTCTGTTGAAGTATTTATTATTACAATTTCGAAGCAGATGTTGCCTTTTTTATCAATATTAAGTATTAACTTTGTGTTGTGTGTCAATGTAAATCTTTTATTTTTTACATTTTTAAACTCGCAAATTGATAGTTTTATGGGCTTTTCTAACATATGGCTATCGTTATTCTAAGCATCCTAGTTTGGTAAGGGCATTACATGAATTAATTTAAAGGTAAGCTACAGGGATGGACACCAAGCGATTCTAATGTCGAAACGTTTCAAGAAAAACACATTTGTTACAAAATATTTTTTAATATAACTTTACATAAACAGCTAACTGCAACGATCACTATACATATCAATGGAAACACTATTCCCAAGATAATTGGAATTTTGATGTGATAAATGGTAGTATTTATATTATACAGCCAGACGTTTGGAAAATATTGCAAAAACGGGTTATACGAGTATCAGAGCGTTTACAGAATTAGGCGTTATCACATTTCTTACAGAACTTATAGCAAAATAGATGAAATCGTAAATGGAGGTAATTGATTTAAAAGCTTTGTCACTTTAAAAACAAGCTACAAGAGGGTCTTTTAAGTATTTTTCACACCGAAATCATCGGTCATAGCTACATTTAATTACAGACTATTTTCGCTTAAAAATTGTTACTGTAGACCAATGATTTCGGTGTGTAAAGTGCTTCAAACTTAGATGACATTTATACAGCCGATATATTTCTTAAAATAGTTGGTTAAAACAACCATAACTCTGGTTTAACACCAGTCTGAAACGCCTAGTCTGGACGTTAGCAATAGTCGGCAGGACTATTATTGTACTGTACGCAGGTACCTAATAATATGGCAGTGTTGCTTGGGAATCGATATCATTTGGGTCGCACTTCGCAATTTGAATACGAATTCGTTGTAGACACATAATTGTCTTAGTAGTTGTACCAATTCCGTCGTCAGACATTCGAGAACGTTCCTAAGCTGATTGTGGAGTATTCGGGATGGGTCTTTGTATTTTATGATCCTGTTTAGGGTTGTCACACACTAATCACTTTGACCCTGAGTGGGTGCTGCTTAAGATCTCTTGCTAGGCTACAAGAGGTAGCGTTTTGTTGAGTTGATATTATAAAGGCGAGCGAGATAACGCGTCAGATTAAAATGTTTTCGCTACTATTTTTTTTATGCATAACAAGGCAGGTAGGTATTTGACCACAATCGCACCTGATGTTAAGTGGGATGCAGTTTTGCAACAACGACATTTTTTTAATAGAATATATAATAAAGTGACTCTATGTGGTATCATTCCCCAAGCAACGCTTTCGGTTTAATAACAGAAAAAGATATAAAAGCTTGATATTATACCGGAAGTACTAGTTACGTATAGCTATTTATTTATATTACAAAGCACACCATATTGTCTTTTATTGCAGATGTAATCAGTAAGTAAGTATATTATATACATAACAATTTCTATGGGAAATGTTTAAAATAATATTCAGCGTCAAGGGATTTTACAAGGTTTAAAATAAAGGCATTTACTTTTCCACAGTTTTTCTTACATTAAAATTTCAAATCGCGTTTGATGTCTACGTTCCTACGTTATATTGATAGAGCAGGAGGTAACATAGATACAATTGTGTGCAATTATTTCCGATCTCGTTCTTTACTTGACTGAACGACTTGCACAGGTATTGTAGCAGTTCCTTTGATTGTACAGTCGACAGCACTTGAACATTTTTGTAGCAAAATAGCAACTATATCAACCACATAAGTACCATCATACCACCACTATAGTGCTTTATAGTTCGATGTGACATCGCCCGTATCTTTGAAAGAAATGGATAGGTACTCGGTAGGCGATTTTTTCTGGCTCTACTTTCTTTAAGATTAACGTTTAGCTTAAGGAACTATCCTGCGACTTGAGGTTAATCGTTAATTTGTTTTTTTATCACAAAATAATAATTACAGCAAAGGAATTTGTATTTTTTTCTATTATTCCTATTATTTTGCTAAATAATAAAATTACAAAAACAATGCTCCCTTTCATGCTAAATGTTCTTATAAGAACAACTTATAAAAATAGTATAGTATGATGCGATCCGGGTAAAGCAATTAATTTTCAGTATTCGATCCACGGCTATAGTGTTATGTATACTATCTCATAAACGCAGTTGGAGCCGGAATAGAAAAGACAAGTTTTATTTATCTTCATTTGTAGAGACAATTTAAGTCACCCACTTACCTAACGGGCCTACCTATTAAGCACATCAGTTTAGTTTTTTTTATTTCTGTCCGCCTCCCTTAGATAGAGCCATCATGATCATCATTATCAGTTCAGCCACAGGACGTCCACTGCTGAATATAGGCCTCTCCCAATGATTTCCATGTTGATTGATTGGTAAATACATAGAAATCAGTGGCATGTCTCACGATGCGCTTTGGCTCTTATGACAACATAATTGTGGGAGAGAAAGAAATATAGAGCCAACTCTTTTTTAATTGGTTTGTAGAGTACGAGATTAATTTGTGAAAAATATGATAAGTATTATAATCATGGTGTCATTCTGGGAAGTTAAACCGAAAATGATGCCATAAAAATATTATTCGTAATGTATTTTTTTGAATATAAATATAATAAATAACTTGAAAAAATCGAACTGCTTAAGGCAGGAATTGAACCCACGACCTTCCGCTTGCCGGGTGACTGCTCTTCCAACTATTTCATATTTTTTGAAGATTTTTCTATAAGAACTAACTGATCTCTTCAGGCTGTGGTCCTTTGTGGCTCTAATCAGGAACCTATTGTAAATTACACTCTAGTATAACTCGGTTAATTACACTTGACGATAGCGTACGAAATATTACCTTCACGCTCATGCATATTAAATATGCAAATAAAAGAGCGAGACGCAACGAATTCTGCTATAAATTTTTGTATCAATTAAGGTTTAATGAAACTTAAATCATGAATATTTGGAGTTTATAGCAAACAAAATGTACATTTTACATGACGGATCACGTTCAGTATAATTCAATTCTCATTTAGCTTTTAAAGCACGAACTACTGACAATCAAAAATGTTTATGTCATCAACACACATTTCACATCAACAAATTACTTTAGTAAAACCAAAGCCGTAGTTATTATACGACCTTTGAATAGGTGTACAAATGACTGATCAATAAAACAAAAGACAATATAATTGACGACATAAACACTTTTTGATCGCCGCCCTAATAACAACTACATTACGATTATTGATTATACAATGGATATGGCACATGTAACATACAAAACTATCAGTCTTTCATATCGAGAAGTAGATCTAAATATTTACAACAATTACGTAGATTTTTAACGTTATTCTTCATAAAAATAAATTAAGAACATTTAACATACGAGATTTTCGATGTCTTTTAACGTATTTAGGTTGTCTAGTTCTTACGTAAACTATACAATTTGGTTTTCAACACAGCTTGAGTATTGGCTGGTGCTTCAGCCAAGTCATTTAGCACAGAACTCACATTCTAGTTGGCACTATGTCTTGAGACCGGGACAGGTGACTTGGTGTCAGCTGGCGATGATGATGACTCCTACTGTGATGAGCAGTTTGCCTTGGACGAGCGTGGAGCCCGAAGACTGTGTGGATTCATAACCTGGGGAACAGCAGTTCATTTACTAAATAAACTTGTAAAGGGTCCTACAAAGAAAATTTTAAAATGAAATAGTCTTGTATTTGGTCATATAAAGAAAGATTTAAGATGAAAACTTAAGTATCAATATTTTAATTTGTTTTAAACTCAAAAGGACGCCATAGGGTCCTATTATTGAAAATAGCGTTTCGACTGTTAGTAAAAATGCCCATTGATAAGTGTGGTGTCTTGTTGTGGATATAAAAAACTCAAGGAAGGGACCTTATCTAGAGCTGTGTGATGATCGATAGACTCATTTCGGGTACATAATGAATTCGCATTGCGCGTGTGCGCAAGCGATGACAGCCGATTCAAGCTGACAGTGCCCAAAATATCCTTGACGTAACAACGTTCTTGAAATCTACTTTAAGCGATTGGAGCCATAGATAAAGACTTGAGCGTGTTAGAGTAATAAGTCTTGTTTCAAAGAACAAAGTTAGTGTTACCTAGTTACGTTCAACTTAGTTTGGATTTAAACGTCCAGAAAAAGAAGGTATTTTCTTGTGAAGTTGAACATGTTTAGTAAGATTTTATAAAATTATCAAAAAGTTATTTTTGTTTACTACATTTTTATGTCATTCCTCTTCTAATCGCAAAAAGCAGCAGATGCCCTTGATGTATCCATTCACCTTTGGCATTATAACATACGAAACCAGCCATCTTGACTGACAGACGCTATATAACGCGCAAGAGCGAATTGTCTAAAAATATTTTCAAGATCTATTTAAAGGATAAGGTTCTTATAGTGTGCACTGCATTATTCGTCATCNATGTGCACTGCATTATTCGTCGTCATCATTTCAGACCCAAAACGTCCACCGCTGAACATAGACCTCCCCCAATGACTCCCATATCCCACGGTTGGTAGAAACCTGCATCCAGCGCCTTCATGCAACCTTTATCAAGTTTATTTATCATTCATTGGAATTTAATTATGGGCGTAAAACTTAATTAAAAAATTACCATATTCCCTCCACTCTTCAAGCTCATAATCACCTAAGACTCTGTTTTCAGCGGAGCTGTCCCGAACTCGTGGTCTGTTTTTACCTGAGGAAAAACGAAACTAAATGTATTGAAGAAAAATCTCCCCTAAACTGATGTAGCCAATAAAGCTCTCGAGCTTGAACAAAACATATGACGCCGTAAAGAATAGGAACGAAAGGCCAAATCTATAATAATACGGGCCACATTGGAAGTCAAAGCCCAAACAAAATAGCTTTTCCCACAATAATATTACTAACGACCCAATTGTACGGAAGCATTGGGCCGCGGTGGCAAAACCAATAAATACAAAATCCAGAGTCGACCTTTTCCGTTCGCCAGCAGGAGAGCACGATGAATGTATAAAGGCACGCGCCCGTCACAACTTTTCAATGCTATTGCCTTTCTAATCGTGGTTAACGTGCCAAAATTGAAATCCCAAATTTTCCGGCACGTAGGTATTTGCCTAGAACGAGTATTGAGTTGATCATGAAAAATTAATCCGGAAATTCCGGAATTGATCGGCCCTGGAAGGGTTTCATTAGAAACTTTGAGGGCACTGTTTGGAAATTAATTATTTCAATGTCTGAATCAGTTTCGTGAAACCAATTGAGAAGGGCTATTCGTCATAAAACAGCATAGATAATAAAATATTTAATTAGATGATTTGGTCAGTGGTGTTAAAAGAGATTTTACCTTTTTTTCTGGGAGGATTTGTGGGAACATTGTTGTCTGTAGTGCTTACAGTAGAAGGCGCTGGTATTTCTGCAACAAACGTTACAAATTAGTCCGCTGTTCATGATAAATGGAAATTTAATGTCTTTCTTTTAAAGAAAAATGTGCTGAAAATGTTCCTCGCTGAATCTTATTTAAAGGTTAAGCCAGTTACTCACGTTAGAATGTAATCGTATTTCAAGATCAATGAGTTGATAAGTCGATAGCTAAAATTCCGTTTCTGCTCGACCCTTATCTGAATTCAAATTATAAACGAAATGTGACGTTAAAACGATAATTTAGGTACATTTCGGCTACGTACCGTCGAGGCGTATGAGCCCATCAGTCTCCCCCAGGGAGTTCTTGGCAACGCAGCGGTACGAAGAAAAGTCCCTTGATGACACTTTCCGTACCGTTAATTTCATTTTCCGGCTGTAGTTGTCGTCGAAATACGTTGTGGTGTATTTTTCTCCTGTCGACAAAAAGTGTGTTGGTGGAAATTTAGTTTAGCTTTTATATTGTTATTATTAGTTTCACGATATTTTTCACACTGTTTTTGTTGTTTGTTTTTGTACTTTACTGGCTTTCTCGTCTGAAAAGTTAATGCTCTTTCGCGCTACTTATGGGACTATCCAGTATTTTTATAGCATTGGCTGATATGATGACTTTCACGTACTTACCTGATATAATCATATCGCCTCTGTCAGTAGTCCAGTAGTTGATGGACGAAGGGTAGGCTTCTGTGTGACATTCCAGCGTCACATCCTGACCTATGTATGCAGCTTCCAGCTGGTTCGGTATTGAGAGCATCGGTGGAACTAATCAAAGAGAAGATAACGTTATGTCACAGATACATTAATTTTATTCTGAAAGTATAAAAAATTTTGGAGCTAGTAGATTTTCTTTATTTTAGGGACAATAATTAACATTTTTGAGTGGCCAGGATTTTCACACATCAATAAATGCAAATAAAACCCTTACAGAAGATTTACACTTGCACTCTTGGGAAAACCTTAGCTAGGTACTTTGGGGTCCGCAAAAAATTTATTCAAAAAGTAAGTAGCAGGAGTTTGGAGCATGGAATCGGATTTGGATTGGAGTTACCCAAATATTCAAGACGTCTTGTTGTGAAAACAGGTAACAACGAAGTCTCAAATTAAAGTATAAAGTTTTTACTGTGGCTTAAAAGCTACTGTAAGATACATTTGGTGCAAATAAAGAAAGGAAAAGCTGCGAAGCGGGAAATGACTACATAATAACATTATCAGGAACAGTCATAAAGATTTGTCTCCGGGCGTAAGTATAATGAAAACTGACAGTGCATTCATAAGGAAGTCTCGGTGGCTAATCGAGTGTAAGTTACGTGAACGTTTCACGTATCCTATAAGGAATGGAGAGGACTGTGAACGCGCTGAGATACGGAATGCGAATTAGGGGAGTGCCTCATTGGCCGGGCTTCAGTACGCGCCGTAAAGCAAAAAGAACGATCAGCTCATTGATTGATATACCAGCTAGATCGATCGCTCTTTTTTATGCAGAAAAATGCATTGTTCATACCGATCGCCTTGGAAGGTGCGACAGGTATTAACGATTTAAAAGCGTAAGTAGCCAAGTCGTTCATAGGATAGGTTTAATAAAAGAATTAAACTTATTTAATCTTATCTTATCAATGGATGGATAAATGGATTGATTGAAAGACGTTTGTTACTTATTCACACAAAAACTTCTGAAGGGATTAATAATAATAAATGTAATAAAAATTCATGATAAGATGAAACTACAGTACCTACTTTGATTCATACCTACATCAAAATAACATTTGCGTATAGAAAGATATTGAGATTTTTGCCGCGGGCAAAAAGCTAGTAAGAAGAACTGTTTTGCAGTTAAACTTTATGGTAAAGTTAGAGTTAAACAAAATAGTTGAGTCCTCAAATTTCTGGGCTGTGGCATCGGGAACAGATAGTATCGGTATTACCGTTTTCGCGCCATATTCCGTCGAATGATGCTCTAATTGGGCCCAAGTACCCATCTGCACGTGCTCAGCCAAGTACTCGTGCTCGTAAACAATAGAATAGGAACGGATACCTTTCTATTGATTTGGAAATAAAGTTCGAAACTTTGAATGCTGTGCTTGATTGTACATTCAATCAGGGGGTAAAAATCAGCTATAATACCATGCGTTTGCTAACAGTTGCATTTTTAATGTTCATATTTGTGTATGTTTTTGAGCTTCTTTGTCGCTGTGGTTGTAACCACACGGTTTTGGTGTGGGTTACAGGGTACAGGGTTATTATTTGTAAACCTGCCTAACAGCATCTTACAACGATTCACGATAATCCATAATTCATTTATTCATTGCATCATGTAGTTCATTGGATTTTATTTATATTTTATTTTATTTGTTTAACAATGTTTGGATGTCTTACAATTTGATCTTCTAATAACACTCAATGGAAAAATCTAATTTACAAGTTATTTTAGGAACGTGTAATTCTATCAAACGAAAAACATAGAAACGCCAGTTGCTATATTAAGAACGATGATACACAGAGGAGAAGTTGACACTAATTCTCACATATCAGAAACGGTGTCACTAAATTATATTTCCATGAACGTGAATCCCGTTTCGTGGGCTGTGGCGGGAAGTCGCCGGGAACAGATAGTATCGGCATTATCGTGTCCGCGCCGTATTTACGTCAGCATAATGCTCTCATATTCTAACTGGGCGCAAGGGCCAATTTATGAACATCCGTGACTTTGTGCATGGATCAAAGACAAAGTTAACCCATTTAACCCTACCGTACCCTATGTGGTACGGTAACTTTTTGAAAATATTTCGAAGTACCAAACTGTTATTAATTTGTAAAAATGATTGTGACAGTAAGCTTAAAGTGACTATTTTACATAAAAATATTTAAAAATATGTTTTAACAAGTGGTTTCGGAAATATTTATGAAATTCCTCGACAGAAAACAAAAAAAAAATTACAATGTATTTAAGAAGGTATAAATTCTTATTATTCATGGTAAATTATGTTATTTATCAATTTTATTTTAAAAATAGAGTACAATTAGATATCATGAATTTCATGATTTTTTGACCCCCCCTCCGTCCTTGTCACAGGTGGTCACATTTCTGAGACCCCCCCCCTCCCTAGTGTTACGTCACATGTTTTGCAATTTCACATCGAAAAATTATTAAATTAACAGCAGTTCCGAAATTAGTTTTATTTCCATTTCAATTAAGTATTTTTTTTTATGAAATCAACATTATATCAAATATTGAAATNTAAATTAACAGCAGTTCCGAAATTAGTTTTATTTCCATTTCAATTAAGTATTTTTTTTTATGAAATCAACATTATATCAAATATTGAAATTGACAATTGAAATGTTATGTCACGAAACTTAGGACCCCTCCCACCCCTTGTCACACCATGTCACACTTTGTCAACCCCCTCCCCCCCTCTTTACGTGTGACGTACTTTATGGATGACCCAGTCTAAAATAGGTGTACCGTATAAGGTACAGTAGGTCTATGCATGGGCAAATCGTGCGAAAAAATATTATTTAATTTTATTATTTTTATTTGTTTGAGACAATTGATACTTTACTTTATTGCCACAAATCATGAAAAATTTGATAATTTCAGCAAACATAAAGCAATTTTGGTATTTTTCTACTGCTGTCTTGTCAGATGACCGCTAATGATGATCAGACTGACGAAGATTTAGGTGATAAAGATAGTGTCAATGTAAATAATAACCCTCAGAGTTTTCTTCGATGGATTTGCTAAATTTCCATCGTCGTGTTGCTAAATGCGATTATGGATAGCACTAAACGTAACAAATCAGAAGAAGCCAGGTCTTCTTCAGCTATCCTCACTAACTTCGGAGAAGGTAGGAAAAAAGAACCAAATGTGGTTAGTATCACAGAAAATATATGCCATGTGTGATAATAGTGATTATATGATTATATTTTTATTTTATATCATACAAAAATAAATAAAAATTTTCTTTGAAAAACAACTATGTTTTGCTTGCTTATAGACCTACTGTACCCTATATGGTACGGGCTCCCCACGGCCCCCTATTTATGGATTATTTTTTTAAATATTTTTTCATGATTTTTAGGCTTCCCTTTGTAAGTTTTTGCTGAAAAATCAATTTTTATTTACAAAAATAATTATCGGTCTAAATGGGTTAATCGCTAGTGATGCGAAGTTATAAATCCCGTTTAGTATTTGTAATTGAGCAAAAAATGTATTTTATAAGATTAATAACAGTTATTCTATTTTAGATGTTTAATTTAATCTACAAGTAAACTTTGTCCGATCTATCAATGGGAAACAGGAACAAACGCTAGTAGTGTAATATATCAAAAGGCAGATTACAAATATCCTAAATATTCAAACAGAAAAAGTTGACATTATCACGAACACGGAGTCACTAAATCATATTAACGTGAATCCCGTTCCGTGGGCTGTGGCGGGAAGGCGCCGGGAACAGATAGTATCGGCATTATCGCGTCCGCGCCGTATTCACGTCAGCATAATGCTCTAATTGGGCGCAATTACGGCCGATCCGCCGGAACGCCGTCAGGTAGAGGTGTCCTCGTAAATACTCGTTAACGACGCTCACCCCGAGAAAAATAATATTTCTGAACGCCCTGACTCTAAGAAGAACGCTCACGTACTTACGAAGAATTTGAGGCCAAGTTAACGGCCCGGCAGAAATGCGCCGGTGTTTTCTTTCGCCAATGGGGAAGTAATATCAAGATAATTTGCGCGGCTGTCTTGAACGACCTTAAAATAAGGGAAAAGAACCTTTCGCAAAGAATTAATTTGTCATTATGAACTGAGGTTTCACTCGATTGGACTCATTAGTAATGGATCTTTGTAGAATACACACACGTGTTGCGAATAACGAGAAAAATATACGTTAGGCATCGGTACACTAATCTGGGGGCACGGCAGTGCCCCCGCCAAGTCGAGCGCGAAGCAAACACTGCCGTACCATCCTTTACTGGAACCATTTCGCCGCATTTTCAGGCCTCTATTTGAGAACCTTTAGATAAGACCAGAACGCAGAAATTTTCGTCATCTAGTAAGCTATAATCACACACTTAAAATCCAAAATTTCAAGTCTGTAGGTAAATTAGTTCCGAAGTAAAGCGAAAGCAAAGTTTCGCATTNTTTTAAAGCAGACATAATCACGTTTAGTTTCAATCTACGCAACATTTTTAATTTCACTTAAAACAGTTAGAAAGCCGTTGAGCTTTTAACCGAACCGAATTTTCCGAACGTATTTGAATAAATTATGTAAATGTTCATGTTTTATTATCTAGTTAAAGGAAGGAATTAACTAAAGTGCGCGCGAATGTAGAGCGGGGGCCATGTTTTTAGTGGTGTAATCACCATCAAAATTTAACCCCGCGGTTAACTGGGTGAGTTGTGGCCCGCAGTAATGAATGAGCAGTAACCACCCGGTATTTTAAATATTTTACGCTTTAATTATTAAGCCGCATTATCGGTATCTTATAGGTTAATTAATTAGGCTGCAATATGCTCTTTATAGGATTTATGTTTATAGTGTACGGTAAGAGCCAAAGCACACGATGCGTTGCGGCGGTGCGACGCTAGGGCAGTATCGCTGCGTCGTCTTACATAGAAATATCTGTGGCGTGCACCCGTGCGGTGCGGCCGCGATATGGCGAAATCTTTGCGGTACGGCGCCGCAACGCATCATGTGCTTTGGCTTTATGTTGATACCAAGAAGCGTATTTTTAAATTGCTCTATCACCAAATAAGAAATATGGCAAGCTATATTTTTGGGATATAATAAACATTAGTGCCCTAAAAAGGACTCACACTAATAAATGGAATTGAATTAGATTGTCGTTACTCTAAATTTTACCCTTACTCCAGGTGAAACCTTTAGATCCAAGGGGTTCGTCTCCCCATTATTGCTAATGGTTCAATTAGTACTACTAAACACTCAAACAGTCCATGTTAGCGTGATTATACATTATCTCATCCAATATCGTCACACAAAGTCCGATTATCGCTTGGCAATATGTACATAATTACGGTACATCCATCACACTAGTGTGTGACGTCACTGTTAAATTAGCGTAAACGGAATATATTCTAACATAATGTTGTTGTCATGATTGTCAATTGGTTGATATTATGCTGTAGGGTGAAGCATTTTTGACATACTTTTGGGGACTTATTATATTATTCAAAAAGCCAGTTGCCGCTTTCGACGATCATTGTATTTTTCTGTCTAGGCTCATTTTAGAATCAACTGTAGAGAAAAACCTGTGAGATATAATTTTATGTTCAGAAGAGGATGTTAAGGTTTTGCTTAAGTAACGAATACTTTAATCTTCCTTACCTTTCAACGCACAAAAATACCCACTTAGGGTAGGAAAGTCGATGAATAATGTTGCGACGCGGATGGGAACTTTAATACTGTATCTAATTACATTGTTAAGTATCTAATGATCAAAATTAATAACCCAATCAAAATATTAACAATACTCACACTGAACCATAAGCACGACACGCTTGCTGATCGACGGCGGGACGCCGTTGGATGCTATGCACAGATACGGGCCCATGTGCAGGCGGGACACCTTCGATATCGTCAGGTTCTCTCCATCCACCACGTTCACTGCAACAAATGTCAAAATTCAGTTCTTTTCTAGTAATCAGTAAGCTCTACCGCGATATTATATTTCGAACTCCTCTTATATTCTTCTGAGTAAATTGTTTGTGGGTTCGAAGATTTCAAAGACAATTAGCTATCCCCCGGGACTATTCTACCTTCACTGGTTGAGTTTCATTGGAGGCCAAGGTGTAGATCCTGGCTATACAGGAGTTGCAGTTGTGAGAAAGTGTGGTGGGATAAGTCCCGAAGCTCTAGCACAAACTTGATTGATGTGATGATATTGACCCTTTTGCGTGTTCCGCTGCATTTATCCATCGGTACACAACTGAATGCCGATAATCCCTGGGAAGGGGAGACCACTAGCTCCAGCTACTGAGAAGTATGGTACTGTAATGCCAAAATTTTAAGAGATGCGTTCATTTTAAAATGGCGACGGTCAAATAGACCCAACTGGGCACTCGCCGGGTATCTTGTCTCATCACGGTTACACATATTTTAATGTCAAAGAAACTTATTTCTATGCTTCATTTTGCTAATATAGCCAAAATTAATTTTAAAGTTAAAAGCAGTAATTGGATTAAGATTGTCTAACTCTAAAGGGTAAATGTCGAATTGCTATTTTAGAAGTGTTTGGAAATGAAACAAACTTGGTAATTAACTATCATAACTTCTAACTGTTAATTATTATTATAGTTACAAATTGTTACTGTAGTAACTTGTTACTGTAATCTTGTTGACTGATTAATCACCTTTGAGTAGCAAATTAATAAAACTAGCACTTTTATTTTTTTGTAGATTTCAAAGCATTTTATGTTAATGAGTATATGAAAAAGAAATGTGAATGAAACGTAATGAAATGTGGATAAAACGTAAATTAAATGTAACTTGAAATCCATTCACTTCACTACTGGACCGCAGTAGTTAATATAAAATTCCTCTACATCCAAAGCTACAAAAGAACAAGTTGACCCACAATTCAAAGTTTAGATTATGTTGAACTAACTTCGCTCTAACTGGCCAGAGAAAGCATAATTATGCAAAAATCTTTTACCGTTTTTTCCGACTGAAATTTACTTATAAATTGACTTGGCTGTTATCTTAGAGGCAACCAATAATTTTCCAATTAATGGATCTATTTTTGTATCACAAACTGTCAATATTCGGAACTGAGAGAAAGTGAGCAAATTTTGCCGTGTGTGAGTCTCATTAATAATGTTTATTCATGTTACTAACATGTTAATAGAAATGTAAATACGATTGCCTGTTTGTTAGTTATGTTTTTGATAGAATTGACATTCGTAAATTACATATTAGTTAATAATGAAGAATGTTTCCAGAAAATTCGACTTGAAATTGTGTTTTTGACCTTGAGACGCGTACCTTGTAAAGGTATCCAGTAAACCTGTACTATTACTTATTCTGTGCCAGTAAGATATTAAAATCCAACCAGTCAAACTTTAACAAACGTCAAGAATCTGTCAAACTCCATAAAAAACACCGGTTATCGTCAACTCAGCCTAATTTAACGTAATAAATCAAACATAATTGCATCGCTCGACGGCTATGAATAAGAAAGCAAAAGAATCCGTGATATATTATACATCAAAACAAATGAAAGAGTACAGGAGGAGGAAATCGTTAATTAAACTAATAGCCTCCGACGTACTCATTTCGACACTGTTATCCATTAGGGATAAGGCGAC
Source organism: Ostrinia furnacalis (assembly GCF_004193835.3). Classification (NCBI taxonomy): domain Eukaryota; kingdom Metazoa; phylum Arthropoda; class Insecta; order Lepidoptera; family Crambidae; genus Ostrinia; species Ostrinia furnacalis. Next base: position 692,251 of record NW_021130306.1, read on the forward strand.
AATAGAATCCATTCGCTGATTACATACAAAATAAAAGGAAATATCATAGGGCGTCGATAAGACAACGAATTCATTTAGTCGATTAAGTAATTACAGGCTATCGGTGAGAACCTTGGCATGTTAGTAGCATTCTAATGTCATAATTATAAGACAGGGTAACAACGGGTAAAACGTACTGTATTGTTATGAATGGAATTTTGTTATTTTACAATTTCTAAACAATAAAATAAAGTGTCGACGATTCCTGTTAGTTTAATGTTTAACATAATTATAAAATAGACATTTTAATCTATGCATTTATTATACTGTAAATGTACAGAACTCCAGGTATACAGTGTCATTCAATACCTATTCGTGTTTACAAGACTACAGTTTGCTCCCAGTGGAATTCAAACCTGCAACTGTAGTATACCTACTCAGGTACGCGAACCACCTGGCCAAGCGGCCGTCTATTTCAAATATGGTATACACACAATATATCCGAAATTAGTGCTAAGACTCTGTAATTATGACATTGCCATCCTTATTACATATTCAAGGGTTTCACCGATAGTCTGTAATTATTTAATCGAGTAAATACATATGTTTTGTCTTATCGATGTCCAAAAACGTTTCCATGAACTAACTCGTATTCGCCGACGGAGAAAATGCCGACAGATTTTGTAGATTCGAAATGCAAAGATTACGGAATCGATTTGTCTTGAGTGCCTTCCGAGATCGGGCACGTGGTCTCGGTAGTACTTTCGCGCTCCGAAGATTTCTTTCATCTGTTTTGTTTCTTTGCGAGCATCAACGTAATGACCACCCGAAAATCTTTGTTACGGACTCTCAGTACCCAGCTTTTATTCAAGATAGAAATGGACGTCGCCCGTGTAGGCATGCTTATTGATCAACGCTTCGTGTAGCCTTATAGAAGTATTCGAGTAATTTGCGATTCTAAATTATTCCGGGCAAAGAACAAATAGCTCAGATTGAAGGGTCTTGACAACGTTGACAACACCCCGAAAATGTCTCGAGTCTGTTGAATCAATTGTTTGATCTCTTGTAATAAATGGTCGGTTCCTTCTTTTATTAAGTTTGTAACATTTTATTTACTTTCTCTCGAGTTAAGATTCTAACTGAGATTGACTTTGACAAACTTGGTGTGTTCATTTAATACACTCAGTATATTGACTCATTATTATCTCGTTTATGGATTTCATAAGTATGCTTGAAATAATCGACCGAGCCATCAATAATGTGATTTGATTGTCAGACTAATGTTACTCGTATGTATGCCTTGGTGACTTCATTAGAACTCCCATAGGGTTTTCACATTTATAACAGCTTTAATTGACTGTAAAGGTATTTGAAAAACTTACCTGATTCTCCATTGCAGTTGAATTCCTGTCCATCCTCTCTTCGCCACATGACGTATGGCTCAGGGTATCCAGTAGCTCGGCAGACCATGGTGACGTTGGTGCCTTCCCGAACCACCATGTCCGTGGACGTCATGTTGTCAATTATCACTGGTGGCACTGTGAAAAAGATATTTCTATAAGATTTTAGAAAACTTAGAACAGTAGAAAATAAAAGTAATGTAGTTAGTCAAATAAATGCGCTTGAAATTTATTTGATACTACTTGTTATGAGCTATCAAGTCGCGAACCTCTCATATGACGTCACTTATTTACTAAAGACATAGACAATTCCTTAAAAAATCCTCGGATTGTGCAAGTAAAAGTTCTAAAACGAGATAATCATTGTATGATGTTAACAAAAACATATGTTTCTATTTCGTCATAAATTTACAATTCACCTTGGCTAAGAAAACCTAAATTGCTTGTAGCTTTCTGTCAAAACCGCCCACGGGCAGGCGGATCGGAGTGATGATTCTAAAAATAGCATTCCAATTGGCGAATAAATTATTTAAATAAGCGTAAAGCTATCAAAATATTTTTCATTATTAAGTAAACACCGCAAAGTTAACATTTCAGTGATTAATTAATGTTAATGTCTCAATGTATATTTTGTATATTTGACATGAACATAAAATGAACGTTTACGAGCAAACGTTGACATCGTTTTATCAGTGGTTTTATCCGTGCCGTCATCAGGACATTTACATTTGAGGGAAATCATGCAGTAGTTATGCTTATTTATGCTTGTTGATTATTGTGTAATGTGCTGTAATTTGTGGACTTATGTTAAGTACCTAATTGACCGAACCTCCACTGAAAAATATACAAACTATTTATTGTAAGGTAGGTACTTAAAATGTAATAAAGTGTTAATAAATCTTTCACAATAGCTGAAAAACTATTTTTTGTTTATTAGAATTAGAACTGGTTTTGTTATTACATCCAGTAAGAAACTTGCTTTCTTTTATAAGCCGCGACTAAAAGTTGAATTACTACAAACGTATAAGTTTGTTTCATGTTGAGAACTAGTTCCTAGTTAAACACTAGTTAGCAAGCAAGTATTAGCAAGGATATTTGACTGATTTATCTACTAATCGCTAGGATACTCCTCTGTGCCTACAGGTCATATTAACGTCACGCCATCAGTTGAATGACATTCATTACATTATGCCATGACTTGAACTATTCTCATGACGAAGCAAGTAATCAGACTAATCCGTCTCAGCCATAACCTAAACCGTATTAGAAAGGCTACAGTTCCAAATATAATATATTTTTCCTACTTAAGCAGCTAAGCTAGACACTTAGACAGTCGAGTTATTTATCTTGCCATTAAGGGTGAAAGACGTGTGATTAATTACCGAATAAGACCTGACCAAATATTCTGTATAGTAAATATTATCAACCTCGTAAGAACCTTTGTATTGACGGCATATAGAGTGTATGAACGATCTACTCGTACTTTGTCAGTGAAGTGGACGATAGACTAACACTCTATGAGAAAAAAAAACTAAATACAAATACAATGAAAATTATGTATGCACCTCATCTTCTATTAGTTATGTAATCTTGAGGCTGCTGGTGAACCTATTTCACAGTTTCTCGTACACGAAACTCGTGACATATTTAACTTATGTAGGTTGATAAAATTTCAACAAAAGTAATTTATAAATACGTATTGTCTCTTATACAGTATAGATAGAGCTTAAGTGCTTTGAATAATTTAACATCATTTGTTGATGATATTTGTACTGACGACTAAGACTATGTTTTGAGTTTTTGACGCACCAAATAATTTAGTAATAGGGTAAGTCCAGGATAGATGCCCCACTTTTTGAAACAGCTCTGTAACTCAGTCAGTTAGTTTTTATCAACAATTTGACCTTAGTTTCTGTAAACTTTGGTCTTTCGTCTATGATATTACTATAATTATTTTAGTTTAAGTTATACCGATTCTGAGTAAATACCATTTTAATTGACCTCTAAAAAGTGGGATAGACGCCTAATGTGGGGGATAGAAGACTCACTGTATGATTGCTTCAAAGGATAGATGCCTGATGCAGGGATAGATGACTCTTTAATACAGTTTTTGAATTCTAAGGATCAATTATAATTTCCAAGGATCATTGTTTGTTGTTAAATGAATTAAAAATGAAATTTAATATTTTTTATTAAAAATAGTACATAGTATATCCACCCGAAAAATATAACACTCCTTCTAGCGCAGTCGGGTAAAAAGGTAATTCGATCAGATTATTATTTATTACTTTCCTAAGGTTAGCCGTACTACATTCTTTTTTTCTTCTTACTTGCTACTTGTGACAAAAAGAGCAGGTTAGGATAGATGCCCCTAGGTGCATGGGACATGGGCCTAAGGGCATCTATACCCAAAAAAAATAAGGCAACTATCCTTTTAGCATAGGATAGGTGCCTTTTTTAATAAAAAATACAATAATACTAAAAATCGAATTAAACATAGCTATCACGTCTAATTTATAAGATAGTCTATCAAATTATATAAAAATCTGCTTCATTTTACAGCTGACAAAAAAATTATCCATTAAAAGATACTTACCAATTTTATTTCGACGCTCGCTAAGGTTTGGCCGCGGAAGATTTTTACTCTCACTGGCTAAACGAACGCACTCTTTGATGATTTGCTAGGCGAAAAGTGGTACGGGGAGGTCCCTTTCTATTATACGTACTATAACTTTAGGCTAAGTTGCTTGTAACATAGTGTACTTAAAATCGCGGCACCTATCCCACTGGGGCATGTATCCTGGAATTACCCTAACTTACCAACTACTTGTAGGTATCCTTTCCTAGAGCGCATGGGGTCAGTGTTGACTTGACACATGTACCACCCCCGATCCACTTCTTGCACGTTCTTGATATGGAGATACCACGACCGATGGTCGTTGTACGACAGACTGATGCGAGGGTTCTGCGTGATGATGTTGTGGTGGATGCTCAGGATTGTCTGCGTGTCAACGCGGACCCATGCCACCTGTGTAACAATGAAAATGGTTAGTTGCTGTTCTTCAAGGTGGCCAGAGAACCTTATAAAGATTGCCAGAAAGCAGGGACAAGCTTTTTAAGGACTGGTTTTTAAGGTGAGGCTGGATTCAGGCCTCTACCAATCTGGGAATCATTGAGGGAGGCCCATGTTCAGCAGTGGACGTTCTGTGGCTGAAATGATGATGGTGATAAATGCTGTTATTTCAGTCGATTATTTCGAAAACAGCATCAAAATTCTGGATTTTCAAATGTGTATATTTTATTAACAAGAAAGGCGTCTACATAAAGTAAAACATTCGCACGATTAGTAGTTAGTAAATGATTTCACGATTAATTCTATGACCAAGTCCTACTTAGGTGCATCAACGATGCTTAATGTTGGGCTTTTTGTCAAACTTAACCTTCACAATTTTAGAAGAATATTTTTAATTGTATCATGTGATATGGTCTATCTAAATATATCTATAGCTGACGTTGCAAACTTAAAATACCTATGCAAAAAGGACAAACTTAGATTATCCCTAAAACAATTTCGTTCCCATATAAATCTGCAGTATACAGCACTTATTCCGCTAACTAGCCGTCCTGCATGATTAATAACGGGCGAATCGCGCATTCTGGCAAAGTGATATTAAGTTGGCTTGTTAAAACTTTACCCCGAGCACTGCAGAATGAAGTTGTGTGAAGTTCGCTGCCACGTATCCGGTTATAGAATTACAGTGCGCCAGCGCGTCCCCATTCATCACACGGTTTGACGCGTCCGAATAGGTCCGGTTTTGAGCATTTTTAGATTGTTTCGGAATTGAAAACTTAGTGGGAATTTAGGGACGTTTAGGGACTATTTATCCTAATAATGAGGTGTTAAACCAAGGTGTGGTTACTCACATGCTACTCACTGCATGTTTTATGGAAAGATTTTCAGGATTTAAGACATATAGGTAGGTAATTGAGGTAGGTAAGGTAGGACTTTTTTCATCACCCTTACTTATTGGTTTGTGACCTGACCATCAAAATCTAGCTATGGGTTCAAAACACATACCAGTATGTCAGTGTAAATTGGGAGTGTGGTACGGAGGTAAAAAAACACATAATCTTTAAACAATATTTTTACTTTAAGTTTCCTTTACTACCTTGCTTATTATCCTTGCTATTTTTAATAAATTATTATGAACTGAAGGTTCGCGGAACAATAGGAGTTCCAAGAATGTACAGGGACTTTTAAAGCTTTCTTAATGAATAAATATTCATTTCCAATATTAAATATTTTGCTGAGAATGTTGTTGAGTAACATTATTAATGTTGAATTAATTTATTGTTAAATCTAATACTTATAATAAATCNGTATTTAACTTCAGTCACTCGTACGACTATGCTTTGAGTGTATGACGCACGGATGACGAAATGTAGGTAATAATAGTAATCCAATAATTACTTACCAACAACTTGCAGGTATCCTTTCCTAGACCGCATGGGGTCAGTGTTGACCTGACACATGTACCACCCCCGGTCTACTTCTTGCACGTTCTTGATGTGGAGGTACCACGACCGGTGGTCGTTGTACGACAGACTGATGCGAGGGTTCTGCGTGATGATGTTATGGTGGATGCTCAGGATTGTCTGCGTGTCTACGCGGACCCATGCCACCTGTGTAACAATGAAAATGAATGATTAGTTGCTGTTGTTCAAGGTGGCTAGAGAACCTTATGAAGATTGCTAGAAAGCAGGCGCAACCTTTATAAGATCCAAGCGGCCTATCTGGGAATCATCGGGGGAGCTTATGTTCAGCAGAGGACGTTCTGTGGCTGAAATGATTGATGATGGTAATAAATGCTGTTATTTCAGTCGATAATATGTGGTCGCGATCCTCATCAGTGAGGGACAGTGGAAGAAAAGAAGAAGAAATTATTTCGAAAACAGCATAAAAATTCTGCATTTTCAAATGTGTCTATTTTATTGACAAGAAAAGCGTCTACGTAAAACATTCGCACGATTAGTAAGTTAGTAAATGATTTACGATTAATTCTATGACCTAGGTGCATCAGTGATACTAATATTGTGGCGTTTTGTCAAACTTAACCTTCACAATTTTAGAAGAATATTTTTAATTTTATCATGTGATATGGTCTATCTAAATATATCTAAAGCTGACGTTGCAAACTTAATGTTTACCTATGCAAAAAGGACAAACTTAGATTATCCCTAAAACAATTTCGTTCCCATATAAATCTGCAGTATACAGCACTAATTCCGCTAACTAGCCGTCCTGCATGATTAATAACGGGCGAATCGCGCATTCTGGCAAAGTGATATTAAGTTGGCTTGTTAAAACTTTACCCCGAGCACTGCAGAATGAAGTTGTGTGAAGTTCGCTGCCACGTATCCGGTTATAGAATTACAGTGCGCCAGCGCGTCCCCATTCATCACACGGTTTGACGCGTCCGAATAGGTCCGGTTTTGAGCATTTTTAGATTGTTTCTGAATTGAAAATTTAGTGGGAATTTAGGGACGATTAGGGACTATTTATCCTAATAATGAGGTGTTAAACCAAGGTGTGGTTACTCACAAGACTGCATGTTTTATGGAAAGATTTTCAGGATTTAAAACATATAGGTAGGTAATTCAGGTAGGTAAGGTAGGACTTTTTTCATCACCCTTACTTATTGGTTTGTGACCTGACCATCAAAATCTGGCTATTGGTTCAAAACACATACGAGTATGTCAGTGTAAATTGCGAGTGTGGTACGGAGGTATATATATATACCTATACATACATATACATTATTATTAAAAAAACACATAATCTTTAAACAATATTTTTACTTTAAGTTTCCTTTACTACCTATTAATATCCTTGCTATTTTTAATAAATTATTATGAATTGAAGCTCCGCGGAACAATGGGAGTTCCAAGAATGTACAGGGACTTTTAAAGCTTTCTTGATTAATAAATATTAATTTCCAATATTAAATATTTTGCTGAGAATATTGTTGTATTAATTTATTGTTAAATGAATTACTAAAATGCTTGAAAATAAATAAATGGGTCCAAAATAACAACGTAACTAATTAAGGTTTTGGGTAACAACATTACTCTTAGATATTCGATTTGAAATGATAACAAAATTTCTTTTAGTTTTACCTACACACAAACTTTTATTTCAGCATAAACCACAAAACACATTACCTAAATATTACAGAAAAAGCGGGAAAAAGCGTAAATAAAGTGACACCTAATGTCAAAATAAAAAAATGTAAGTAGGGCACGGACATCTTGTTTTACAGCCTACTTAATAAAAAATAATTTAAACATTAGATAGTTTCTTTTTCTATCGTGTGGGTTTACAGTATCAGCCATGGTATCAGACTTTAATAGCCTCCAAAGACATACGTCTGACATTACTAGTAACAAATAAACAAAGTAAGTGAGTTCCTAATTATTTCTGCCACCACTGGTACCTACTGAACCTGCAGTTTCTAGTTTAGGTGAATTTGGAGCCACTCCTGGAATTAATTCTAAGTTTCACTTTAGGTTGCCAGCAGTAGTGCCAAGTTGATAATGATGAGACATCACTGTTGGCGAAGGAGTAATAGCGTCGTTAGATAGAGTCTAGTTAATTTTAAATTGATTTGACAATATTCTTTCAGCGGTTTCTTATTTTTTTCTTTTTCAATTTTGTTTTAAATTTCGTCGAAGTCTGAACATATGCGAGCAATGTTCTGTTTGCGAGCTAAGATATTTTACTTGTAAAATCTGTATTAATTATTTTCTGTAAGTTGGCATTTAAAGCACTTTTTCAAGTCCAAATATTTTTGTTCTTATTCAGGAATAGTTAATTATACTTAGAACTGGCTGTGTATTCTTGGTTGTGATCGTTAGATAGAATTAACTCTTAATAAATATTTGACGACCATAAACGATTATAACCACGCACACACAACTAGTTACTCTCTTCCATACACAAATTTCTTTAATCGGTAGGTACATCACCAATCCTAAACGTAGCAGTCAATGTAAACCATTTAAATCTCCCGTGTATCCTGCCGGCGGGGCATCTTCAAGACCCTGATTTGGTCGTATCGTACGTGACGCAGTTACCCGGAGATATTTCTCGTACCTTGCACCCTCGAAAATCCTTGTCGACGCTAGCGAGAGGTTGGTTCTTTAGTGGTGCCGCTTTATAAGAATTTGGTTTACTGCTCCGGCGTTCAAGGAAGCTGGCTCAAGGTAATTTTATTTTCTTTTCATAGCAAATTGGGAGTTTACGAAATTGTATAACATGCCTGATTTATTATAGTGTTTTAATATGGTATATCGCGTGATTTGTATGTAATTTTTAAATTCGCTAATTCAAAGACTACACATACAACCTTTTGTTTCTTAGGCCCGATTCGACCAAATTTTTATCCGAGAATAACACCTGGTATAACTGGCACATTGACAGTTTCAGTGGGAAATATTTAAAAACTGACGATTTATTCTGAGATTAATATTTACTCTTGTTTGGTCGAATCCACCCTTAGGAAATTGACTAAAGTATAATGACTATTTTCATTCAGAGATAATTATAATGTCACAAAAATTCGCATGATCAACTTTGTAAACCTATTCTAAAAAAATATTGTTTTTACATAATTGATGTATTGTTTCTGCAATTAACATCAATGTTTAGCAGCTTGTCCAAAGCAAGTGTCCACGAAGCAACCAATAAATTATAGAACAAGTTATTGAAGGTAAAAAGTTTTAAATAGTTTTCAAAATTAAGTTATCCAAAGCTTATTAAACGATATTACCTTATACCCACGCAAGTCTTCGACGACACAGGCAAGGAGCGCGTCACGGCCCACCGTCACCGTGACGTTCGGCACCGGCTCCACGAAACGAGGAAAAAGGGATTCTGGAACAAACAGGAAATATTAGGGACAATAATAACTAACGCGTGACTTTGATATGTCATACTATCATTGGTAACCTACGTAAAAGTAAAGACATCATGATATTATGGGACTAGCTTGTGCCCGCGGCTTCACCCGCGTGAAATTTGACTGTCAGTGAAGATCGTCATAAATTATAGCCTATATGTTATACTGGGTTACAAAGAATAATACTGTAAAGTTTTATCAAAGTCCGTTCAGTACTTTTTGCGTGAAAGAGTAACAAACATGTTAACATCTAGACATCCATACAAACTTTCGCATTTATAATATTAGTAAGATAAGACTATAGGCATACATTTTTGACTATGTATTTTTCAAGGCACTTAATACACATACTAATTATGGATTGCCCTACCACTACCTCAGGGCAACATACAGTACCTATTGTCTGATGCTGAAAAGATATGACGGAAGAATTCAGTCATCTTTTAAATCTTTATTCTCCCCGAAAACTAAACTGCACTGTTATTTCGAACCGAACTTTTGGATTAATAATGCGATGCCTTTTAAATTTGATTATAATTAATTTACTGAAATGGAGCCGTTTGTAAACATACCTAATTAATGCATGGCAGAAGGTACACACAGAAACGTAAGCACGCATCAACACGCTTCACAACATTAAGTAAATAGTATTATTATAGGGTATTATAGGGTATTGTGAAAAGCATTAAGTAAATAATGACCTGGAATATTTTACATACTAAATAAATATTTATTACATACTAATGTAAATTTAAAAGCTCACGGCATAATAATTGTATCTTTTCGCCGAAGCTTATGCAATAATGGCTTTAATAAAATTGCGAAATAATAGGATAAAGTTAAATTACTGAGAACAGACAGATCTCTGATTAATTCATTCAACTTACTTGCGATTAAAAATAGATTTATATTTGAAAGATATCTAACTTAGACATAAATAATATTTTTAACAATTAAAAGGTATCCCTTTGATATCTACTAATTTTATAGAGCACAACCTGTGTATGGTCTGCAACAAATAAAACTTAAAACCCAAACACACCATTAATTGCTTCATTTGACATGCTCTTTGGCTTCATTAGGCCGAAGCTATGTGGTATAAGAAACTCTTGGCCCCTAAAAACTTTTGTTCCAATGGGGAAAAAGCGTGTATAAAATCGAAAACCAACTTCGGGTCTTGCAACAATGTAGCTGGAAATACTTTCGTGTTTTTCCTCTAGTCGGTTGACAAAAGATTTGCGAGGATCTTTGTATTAGCCGACAAATATTGTGTTAGCATAAATTGGCTTAGCGAACTAGGCACGAGATTAAGGCCGTAATAGTTTGTTGGTTTTATTAGTGGAGATGTAGGGGAGCCTTAATGCATTCGCATGCCACCGAAGAATGTGTTTGGTACTTCTATTGCGATAGCTGCAATTAAAATCTCTTAAAAATTTTCATCTTGTCACCGTTTCGATTACTAACCTTGTAGATATCAGCGATAAAATAAACAAAGTTTTATATTAATTTCAGAGGAGATTGTGTCTTTAGAACGTTAAATTATGCTATTCTTAAAGGACCTTGGCATGTTTTAATATTTTTGCGTCATTGCAGCCCTTCAAGATAAAGTTAATACGACAAGTGCTAACAAGATATTGGGACCTCTGTCTCTGAAGTATGGAATGATGATTTCAATTTTCAATCTATTCTTTCAAGCTTGCAATGTGTACCTAAATGTTAAAATAAATATAGCCAAACTAAGGTCATCAATATAAGTATTTCCATCTGTTACCCTCATCAGACCCTATCAAGACCTGGTGAGACCAACTCTACTAAACTAGAGAGGAGGAGGATTCGAAAATCAGTTCCACTAAATGTCTGGAAAGTTGGCCGTTATTGATTTGTGGCGTCACCAATAAGTAGTTCTCATCCGATCGCTTCAAGGGTTGCGTAGTAATTTATTCATTTACCCGTCGCTCGCCATCGCTCCGAAGTCCGCCGGTCAATTCAGTTACCCGTATTTTGTAAGCTTATAGCGGGCACGTGATAGATTGACGTATTTTATTGTTTCATTCAATTTGCCGATGCTACAATGTATATTTGATTGCTATACCGAATTCTGGCAAAGGAAACAATGTTATTCTCTTCACCGTCGATTGCTTGCATTTGTTTATTTTAATTTCGTTTGGCCGATACATTTGAGTTGCAAACTGCGACTGTAAAATGATTTTACGGCTTTGTGTTGTTCGGAAAAGAACGAGCTGACTTTGATTCATTGTGTTTTATTTTAGCAGATTTTAAATGAAAATGTTTTTCTTTATGAAATGAAAATTTCAGTTTTAGACGGGCAGGTCACCAGTTAAAGGTTAAAAATAATTCTTTTTCAATTTTTATTTCATTCATCATCAATTAATTTCATAAACGTTAGTTCCAAATTAAATAAGCGTAAAAGTAAAAAAAGAATCACATAAGCCGAAAATGCCTGAAAATTCAAATTTAAATAACGCAATTTTGCATTAACTTGGAATTCACAAGCTTGCATTTTTATTTTACTGCTATTAAATTCAGTGAATCGGCACTGGTATAGTACTAACCGTCATTTTAATCAGTTAGCGCTTTTAAAATGTTTCCAGTTTGTAGCAGCAATTTCAGTTTTTTCCAGCAATCGGTTGCGAACTGAATTCAATGTAGGCACGGGTCGAGCAAATCGTTAAACTGGTCTGTTAACAACAAAGTTAATTTGCAACTACCGCTTTTAAAAACCTTTTTGCGTATGTATAAACAAACGGACTTATTTACGTATAGGTATTTGTTATTTGAAATTAAAATGACTTGCAGCATTTCACAGACCGTCGCGACGATGAATATGAAAATCACGGTACGTTCCACGTTTCAATTTTACATTTTTAGACGAAAGGACATTTGGAACTTTAGGTTTACATTGCTATTTGTTGCGGAAACACATTTTAGTTTTTGTGGTAAAATAAACATACAAGGTAAGTTACAAAGTAACGTGCCTAATAATAGTAATAATTTATCCATAACAAGGCAGGTATTTGACCACAATCACACCTGATGTTATGTGGGATGCAGTCTAGGATGGTACATTATAATATTCTGTTTGTCAAAATGACAGTATTTTAATTCGAAAGACTGAAATCCGCCGAAGCCTCGATCTGGCAAACAATAATAATTTTCCAGTGTATCAACCATATACAGCAGCTGACTTAAAATAACAGAATATTCGTCTCCATTTATTATTGAAAATAAGTAAATGATATACGACTGAAGATACACTCGCACCGAAACAAGGCGTCTGCCGGGATGCGGTATCACGTAAACGTCAATCCTAATGCGTTACACATGTCGATTTGAGCGATGCTCGGAAGCCTGCAACAATCTATTTGGGCTAAATAACCTGAGACACGGAAAAATATCCGTGAATGATTGATGAGTGAGCACGCGAATAGAACAAATCCATCGCGGCACCATCAATCTTGGCATGCGGCCCTGCCAGCGACGTATACGTCTCTAATGAAAGGAGAGCTTACCGAGCACATAAACAATCGGAAAATGTTGCCTCTAATATCCTGAAAGATAGATGGCGAACGATGTCTTCTTCATTTGGACTCTTTAAATCGGATAACGTGGTTAACGGAACACACCGCCGTCGCGAGCCGACAGTGACAAGGGTTGTATGACCGAGTCATAAATTTAACGGAATTAATGAAATTCACGTATTGCAAGTACTGTAATTAAGCAATTTGCATCTTTAATTGTCTTTGGCAGGCTGCCGGGTTTATAGAATAAACGTTTTGGTAGCCTCTATGCATTNCATGCATTACACGCCTGGCCTGGTGGTTTGCGTATAGGTACTAAACCACTAACATTTGTGGTTATCTATGGGTTTGGATTGCACAGTTGACCTTGACACATATTAATATGATGAGCTTTGTAACTGGAACTTTTTTTTACTGGAGATAATTTAGGCTGCACCATCCTACTTTAACATTGACAAACGTCAAAAATATGTCAAACTCCATACAAAAAACACCGGTTATCGTCATAGTTACGGTCAAAGTTAGGTGGTGCAACTCAGCCTTAATGTTCAATTACAAGGTATTAATAAACAAAAGAACGAATGAAGTTACATAGCAAATTATTAACAAATAGTGTTCATAGATATATGTGGCATCTCAATCCAGATACAGCTTGGTAGGCGTTAGTCCCATTAACTATGGAGGCTGTACTCTCGACACTCCAGTGCGCACGACACTCTAAATTGACCTCCTGATTGATAGGGATCGGTGACAACAATGCCCACAGTAACCATTCAATTTACGTCTAAAAGCAGTTAGATTGTTTAATCTCAACCGATACTAAATATAAATATGTAAAGTCTTAGGTGTGTTGGAAAGGTTAAGAAACATTAAAAATGTTATAGTAGAATACATTTAGTGATCTAAGAGGGATTCCTAATTACATAAGGCCGCAAATAAGTATATTGAAGTTTAGAGGGCTCTAAAATGTACCTCATTTTCACTGTATCTTTGAAATAAATTCTAAACCCTCTGTAAAAAAAAAAGATTAAAAATCCTAAATCCTACCGAAAACAGTTTCACTCACTTCATACATTTGAATCTTTCCGAGACTTTTCTTTTCGTTTAGCAGCTCACATATAAGATAATTTCATAAAGCTACGTAATTTATAAAGCTCCATTTGACACTAGAAACCATTACACCGTTTCAGATTTTACGGAACCCTTAACATACTAAATGGCACTAAATGTCCATTGAAGCGTAAACTACTCTAAATGGCTCTAAATCTATAATATAAAAATGAATCGCAAAATGTGTTGGTAAGCGCATAACTCAACAACGCCTGGACCAATTTTACCAATTCTTTTTTTTTAATGTTTGTTGAAGTCCAAGGATGGTTTTTACAACGAGAAAAGTTTGAATAATTTCCGGGTAAACCCTAAAAAACTCGAAACTTCACCCCTAAGGGTAAAACGGGGTCCACGCGTACGAAGTCGCGGGCGGCCGCTAGTATGTAATAAAAAGTACATGTTTAAGAGACAAAGTATAAACTAAACTAGGTCTCATCTCACCCCAGGGGCGTATCAGGCTGATTTGTGTGCGAGTTGTGTTAATAATTCTGTTACGCCGAGAAACTTGAGGTGCGAAATACTTAGAATATGATATTAGAGAGGCTTCAGGCGAGTAATTAAAATATTAAAAGGTGTTAGGCTCGTTCTATTTGGGGTCGTAAACAAGTCCTACATAAGTTAAACTAAGGCTGAGTGGCACCATCGTATTTTAACTGTAACAATAACATAACCGGTGCTTTTTGTATGGAGTATGACAGATTTTTGACGTTTGTCAAAGTTAAAGTAAGATGGTGCAACTCAGCCTAATATTGTTAAAGGTAGTTGCAGTACAATTTTGTATTAGAATAATATTGTGGGAAACAACATTCTGACTGCAGCATTGTACTCGTCCAGTACTTGAAATGACTTCGAGGCAATTTAATTAATTGGTTTGAAATATAAGGAAGGTAGCGATCACGATATTGAATACTCATGAACGTCACATCGTCTACAAATACAGAACAGTAATAACATATGAAATTGATATACATCCCATGTACATAACTACAGGTGAACAATAAATTAATCCTCAATTAAATTAATTACGATAAACATGCTTAATTGGTAACCAATTAATATTTGTATAGTCTTATTTTGTGGTATAGAGCCATCCAAATAATGTTTTATTTAATTGAATGTCATGCTATTAAAAAATCGAAATAATTTACCATTATTTTAGAATACTCATGAATTCAGTTTCCCAAAACACTAAAGCCTTTGGAAGTAGCTAGGAAACTAAACTTTTACACTGTTTTGTGCCTACAGAGAAAAAAGTAAAGCAACTTTTCCGCATGGCCCTAGTCTAGTCAATTTAGATGACGCATCAAGGCAGTAGTAACGTGTTAATAATGTAGCGGAGTTGACGAGCGAATGGGATTACCAGCCACTGAGAATATGATTAGGGGCGGGCTCATCAGCCCTAAGTGTTTACAGATGCACGCGACGCTCGCTCGCGCGGCCGTGTTTGCCTAATTGGCTACGCGCGACAAAAGTCCACTGCCCATTGCCCACTGCCCACTGCCCACTACCCACAGCCCAAATTAGATTACGAATCCACCCGCTCGGTCCTTCGCTACTCGCACTCACTTTACTTACCTCTTTCGCCCATAATTGACTTTACCCTAATTGAAAACGAGTCAAAGGCATCGCGATTTGGCCTTTTTGGTTTGAAAAGTATCTTTTTGTGGAAAAATATGGAACAATTTTGTTAGGTTATTTAACAAATAATGACAAAAGGACGAAACGTATAACTACTTTAATACATGTAAATTAATTACAGGTTATGACTTTGAACATATTTCGTACAATAAACAAAATGTTTTCTACAAGACGTCTAATGATACACATACAAGACGTTTAATGGCACATTTTGTGTAAGTTTTAAAACGGAACGTTTACGTAACGTAACACAGAAAAATCTATTTGTAGACACAGCCATCGAAATCACTCCATTTGCGAGCGAAAGCAGCGAATGTTTGTTGTAAATAAACTCCTTTTCCAGCGTTTACTCATTTAGGTCATGCCTAAGGCGGCCAACTTTATAATAAGTCAATGCGGGACACCCACCCCTATCCACAATAAGACTTATGATTTGTTGGAATTGTTAATGGTGTACCTACTTAAATTAGAAACAAAGAACACTACTACCGAATTAACATTTATTTTTAAAATCATATTTTTCACATGAGTGGAATTTTTTTAAATAGGTCTGGGTTTTGGTTCAGAATGTCCAAAAAGTTTTCACAGCTGCCCATATTGAATTTTATAATTGGCATTGCACGTAATGTTTCTACTTTTAGTGACGACTTTTCGGATGTCCATAATCTGTTCATTAAGGAAAAAACTCGTTCCTGGCAAACAGAGTAGGTACTGGACGATGGCTAGGCAAAAGTCATTTGTATTTTGATGTGGAACACTTTTATGCGAGCAAAACGATGGGAAACGAGGAATGCGGGACATACGGGACGCCTCGGACGATTTGCGGGACTATTTTATTAAATATTGCAATGCGGAATTGCAACTGTCATTACGGGACGGTCCCGCAGAATGCGGGACGGTTGGCCGCCTTAGTCATGCCAGCGCAGGATGCAGGCGCCAAATCTCAATTCGATAGAACGCGATTCAAAAATTGAATTATCAGCGTCGGCACGAAAATTGCTATCTAAAAATACCTAAAACCGATTGTGGTAAATTTGAGCTGGCGAGTCTCGTGTGGCTTAACGCTGCTCGGCGTGCCCATTCATGAGTATCGATTTTATGCAAAATGCAACAAGATTCACTTGAACATGCCGACTGTAGGTAGGTAACTGTCCAGCAATTACATCGGTATCGGTATCGAAGCTAGTAAATGGTGGGGAATGTTGTCCGGCGAGTTGAAATGCGACCTGCGAAATTGAGAGAATTGAAGTCGTGTATACATGTAACATTGTGTAATTGTGGAGCCCTATATACCCCTTTATAAGATGTTGATAAAACCAATTTAGCCGGGATCCGATAGTTCCGATACCCTGTTTATTATCAGTTGCGCCTCATTTTAGTTTCGTCGGTTCCATTGTGTAAACTGAATGAGCAAACAAGTAATGCAAATTTCGGTTAGTTAAGTAATTTGAAGTTTGCAGATCATGTTCTCTGTTTGGAATGGAGCGCGAACTGTGGCTACTGAAATAATTTGAAACCGGAGTGATAAATTGGTTAAGTGTATAATGTTCTAATTTATTTCGCCAGCGCAAAGTTGTTAGGTGAGTAGGCTCTTTCTGGGGTTATATTAAATTAATTAGGTGCCCTCGACGCCAATTAACATTGAATATTGGGGCAGCTGCTATTATTTAAGCAATTTAATTCTTTTGTGTATTCAAAATTCAAACTAGCTAAAGATTAAAATGCTATATTTATCGATATAATTACTTCCACACGCGTATTAGTTCCTCTAGTCTCACTTCAGTAATTAGAAGCGTTGAAGGCTCATTATGCTACAAGTTTCATAATTACGTAAGTGGTTCTTAGTGTTGTTTGATGAGCAATTTCAATGTTAGCTTTACGAGATGTTTGGCTATCCATAACTAGCAGGTTCCGTGTAAGTTATCTACATAACTTTACATAGCTACTTGTTACATTTATAAGATCAGTTAGCTCGAAATTTAAGCTTAATCAATAATCAAATTGATATAATAGAGAAAGCCAACATTTCAGCTTCAGTGTTTGATTTTCAGCGTAAAATGTAATGTATTACATTTTTTTATAATTAATTTATTAAATGTATCTTACGATACACAAAAAAGTTTTAATTCACGGTTTCGTTACCGTCCAAACGAACATACAAATAATAAACATGAGCACAAATTCCAGCTAATTATCACGATTGCATTTTAATGTGCAATTAAAATTAGCAGGCCCGAGTTAATTTAACTAATACAATTTGGGAAACGTCGAACATTTAACGCGTTCCATAATTACAAACGATAAACGAAACTGTAAAAGCTAAAGTTATAAATGTGATTACAAACAAACATAAGCTCGTAAATTGTCTGGGCGACTACGGCGTAGCACTGTAGCACTGTAGCGCCGTAGAATAGCTACGACAGAGTGTTGTCATAATTTTTATTATTATTAGCTACTTTATTGTGCACCGAAATTCCGTGGTTGGCCGCTTTTAGGGTTGACTTGAAAGACACTACTTTAACGAGGGAATACTTCAAATTTCACCTTGAAATATAAGGGTTTTCCGGTTAAAATAACGAGAAAATATGTTACAACATTTAGGAAAATTGCGTTATCTTCTTTGTCTCGTCTTGAATATCACCCGGCAATTTTGTCTTGATGTCTTGCTATTTTTGAGAGATATTGTTTGTAACTCGCAACATTAACCTAGGTGTTTTATGATTTTCCTTATCCAGTATGGCAAAGTCGTGATTAAATTCGGAAGCATTAAAAAGTGAAATGTGAAATATTTCAAGCAAATAAGATCAAATTGTCTTTATTTTTAGCACAGCGCCTCGTTATTATTTTCCTGTCGAAATTTTAAGTGACGGGACGGAGAGAATGAAATGAAACAATACAATATGTAACAGCAAATGTTGCGAAAGGAACGTATCGAGTCGGTATGAAGGTTATAAAAATACTTGGAGGACAGCTTGGGGTTATATTGCCGTTATAAATCAGTGTTGGCGATAGCGCGCGGTGGCGTCAGCGCCGACGCGTGTCGTGTCGCGTGCTGCGCCGTGCCACGCGGTGTCGCGCCGCGCTCGCGGCATAAATATATCGACACGACACACCTCACCACTACAATGTGTTCCGAACACACAATCATGGCTCTAATTGAGTCGTTGCTTCACGCTAATCTGCATTGTATCGGTATTTGTACGCGTACGCAAACTATTATGAATGAAAGTAAATATTATTAGCTTTAATTAGACACTCGTATGGATAGGAGTAATTGAATGAATTGAAAAGTAGATAGATAAGGGAAACAAACACAGTACATCTCCCAAAGATAGAATTCAGATGCGCTTTTGATATTAATATCTGTATATTAGTATCGGTTTGCTAAGTAGTAAGTTAAATTTTAATGATGAATGGCTTAACCACTTCTTTCGAAAGAATATAATGAAATATTCATCAGTGATTTTGGTACACTTTTTAAAGTGTTTCATTAAAGCGTACCTACATTCTTACGTAAAATGTATGTTAAAATTCTGAATTTTAAACAGTTAAGGATTTACCCTTTAAACTTAAANGAAATTTCAGCTTTCTAACTTTCTTAATTTAAGATTTATGAATTTTTGAAATAGTTTTTTTGCTCTGGTATAAAATCGGACTTTTTGAGATACGACAAAATCGCTTTCTGCCGTCGATATAGTCAAAGTAAACTCTTTGGCAATTTACGTATTTGGAATAGGTGCAAATCGTAATAGCTGTCATTGCTATGTTATGCATTTCTGATAAGTATGCTGAAATCTGTCTACTTTAAAATATTGACCAGAATTATTTTTGTATCAAATGATTAACTAAAGCCGCTGACACCAATATTTTAAGATAGAAAAGCCTACCGATCCGATTGATATTAAGTTCCATGTTTCAAAACTCGTTCTTTGATGTTAAAATGTCGTCAAGTTGTACGCGTGGATATTACGCCAACTTTACCAATTTAGCAAATCTTAAGGAACGTTCATAAATTAAATACTTTACAGACGTGGATTTTATATCCCTTATTTTATAAAAACCAGTCTGATACAAATATGTTTTTGAGATTTTATCAGACAGGTTTTGATTTACGACCTCAACTTCAAACTGAATGCACGTCGTTCCATGCAGCGCTATTGTAAGCTTGTAAAACTTTTAGAACCGAATACCAGTTGCAGGGGATGCAATGGCTCGCGCTTCACATCGCCAGATTGGAAACCCCTGGCCAGTTTGAAATACGCGCTCTGGATTCACTTACAGCGTTTGCTTCGTGACCGAACTCCATAGTCGCAGCTCAGCCGTAAATAAAATGTTATTGTGTCGCGGAAACCGCACATCCAAAAAGCGGGAGCGTCGCGTGAAATGCTACCGGTTTCGGCATAGACGTGGAGAAATATGGGCAGACGTGCGCTAGCGAGTTATGGCCGCCGCTCGTGCTGCGCCGAACTGCGGTGTTTTATTTTGGAAACGAAAACATGAGCAATAATGATCAGAGTACAGCATTTCGTGTGGAGCTGGTTCGTTCGTTTCAGCCGAAAGATGTCCACTGCTGGACAAAGGCTTCCCCTAAGGATTTCCACAAAGACCGGTCCTGCGCCGCTTGCATCCAGGTACTTCCTGCGACCTTCACCAGATCGTCGGTCCACCTAGTGGGAGTGGAGCTGGTGTCGGTAATCAATTAGGTACGAATATTAAGTATCTACCTATTACCAACACATCCAACGTCATGATCGATTGTTTATTGATTGAGTTGAATTTTGAGTTCCCATTCTATGTTTGCAAATTATCCGTGTCCTAGGAAACAGCAAAGCTATCTTTGTCATTCCGAGAAAAGTATGACTCGAAAAAAAAAAAAAAACAGAAACACATAGGTATCATATAGAAAATGAGAATTTTAAGAACTGAATTTACATTTCCAATGAAGCCATTGACCGTAACAAGAGCTATACCGTTTTTTTATTCCAAGATACAACACTTTTCTGTTATAATGATGGAAGTAAAACTGCAACGAAGTTGGGATTGCTCGAACTTCAACATTTCTTCAAGACAGAAAAGAACAAAAAATAACTAATTATGCAAATAAATAACATCTCTTGCTTCTTTTCCCTGAATTGTTTGGCTGAAATCCTAGTTTCAATACAGTTAAAATATTTCTTGACTTAATCTACATAGACATATTGCACATAAAACAATCCCGTAGAAATTGCCGGTGGCTTCCTCCGTGCATGTTATGAAAACATACTACGCCCGACCGATTTGAAAACATGCATAAGAAAAACTTTTCTTATTACAATAATATATTCGTATTTTTGTCTGGAATTCACATGCGACATTTGAATCTAACGAAGTCAAGGCTCTTGCATGAAACGGCTGTAAATATGTGATTTTAAAATAATAACTTATTCTTTGTTCGGCAAAGAGATTCTTTAGATGTTTTGAGTAAAATAAAATAACCACATACCTACCTAGTGTAGAGTCGACAGCAGATGCATTGTATATTATTGTTGTAAAATCACACCGTAAAGACTCAATAAGATACGAATAGGTATGTTGATTTTTGGACTATGTGATAGTTTTTACAAATAGATATATTTTAGAACGCAAATGAAAGTTTTAAGTTATATTTTCATGTCATTTATAACATTTTAGCTAAGATTAATAAAATTACATTAGTAGCTGATTTTTGATTCAATAGCATTTTTTTGAATTATCACGTCATCATTTGTATTTTTTTTTATTTAGTGTGAAAATACGAAACAGAATTTGGCACAAAGCAAAACTGGAGTATGAATGCAAAATGTGTTGATCTTATTTTAGTAGATGTGACAGTACACAGAAATGTGCGGTGAAAACTGAAATGTCGAGTGTGATTCGTTTACGTATTGCCAAACAAACAAAGTAGGTTTCCGAATAAATTAAATTGTAAAGTAAATACGATAGGAAAATGATTAAAAAATGTAACAATATTTATCATGAAGGTAAAGGAGTGACTACAGCGCGTTTTATCAACGAAATCATAATATATGTAAGTATAATAAAACTACATTGTATTCAATGAGCTCTAGAATAATTTAGCGTATGTCAAGTTTTCCGGTTATAGTCTTTAAACAACGCTAAACGTTAACTTGAATAAAAGTTTAATTTTTGTAATGTTTGCAGTAGTAATTGTACACTGAACGAAAAATAAAAGATTTGCAAATGCAAGTAGGTATCTCTTATTTTTCAGCCAGAACGAGGAAAAAGTATTCTCTAGTTTGCGGTTTGTAGCTGTGCAGTAAAAATAAGGGGAATTTATTTTTTCCCCTTCTGACAAATTGGATAAATTTTGTGTTTCTGGCTGTTTGTATTTTACTGCACTTGTACAAGTTATTCGTGTATTGGCTGAGTAATAATGTTCCGTTGTTGAACGCTCAGAGAAATTCAAGTTTCGACTTTACGACTTCTTAGTAGGATTTATGAAGTACCTAGATACGTACATACGCAGGTAAGATGTTTATGTGTAACTTGTTATCAACTAAACGAGGTTCTTGAACTAAAATTATTGGTAACAAAAGTTTATTGACCGAACTAACCTTTCGCGCAGAAAACAATTCAATTCAGATTCCGAAGTTAATTAAAGTACTGAAACAACAATGCTTAAGCTGTCATAGTTTCTAATTGAACCAAAGCAAGTACAATTTCAACTCTAAGAAATAAAATCTGTAGTTAAATACAGTTTTCGAGTGTTGTTGTGGAATCCCAAGAATGTTGCACTAAAAGCGATCTATTAAATTAAAATCAGAGCTGGAACACCGAAATGTACTAACGATGCCGGCTTCGTACGAACTCTCAAATATTTACAATGAAATCATGAAGCAGTGTTTTATTGTGGCAGCCAGGGCACGGCTCGCTAACTCTGAATGGCCGTTGAAGGAGAGCTGGTGTATCTGCATTTCGTGCATATTCTCGTAAATGCCAGTTGCCTTGCAGCTGACTCGGAGGCAACTAGCGTAAACTTTAAGTAAGAGAAAATTTGCTTTTAAATATTTTCTAGGCGAAACTACACAGCAAATAAGGAAGCTTTATGTACACTGAGATTTCTACTCAAAATAAATAACATATCAGCCGGTCTCGAGAGTTAATAAAAATTAGTTGGAAACTTCATACGTGCTCACTTTATGCCTGTCTAGATCGTTAAATAACTTCTGTGCGACATGCGGCACTTTTATTTAAATCTTCTCTTTTTACTTAGTCTTATCAAGTTCTTCTTGACTTTGTGACGTACAAACAGTATATACGGATACGGATAAACAACAGAAATATTTTATGTTAGCCCGTAAAAATATAAGTTTACTACTTTAATTTAATTCGAGAAGAAAAATAAAATAAAAATATAAACCTACAAAACTAACAAACAAGCTTCCCATATAAGCCGCTCTTAAATTATTCATATCTCCAAACTGCCGAAAAGTATTAAAAAATAAAACACAACTTCACTCTGCGTACTCTAAGCAGATTTACTCGTAATTTGTAAGGCAAATTCTTATGAATACTTCCTGCTGCACAGCTGTAATAAAATCTCGAGATTACCCTAAATTTATTCAACGTCTAGTGCAAATGGAATCGTAGTAGACAATTTGTTGTTTATTAAATCAATGGAGGTTGAATTTGAAATCAAAAGTAATCTGCTTGCGCGGAAGCGCGGAAGTAGATGGATGACAAGGAAAATACGGGAGAAAATTCAAAAGGAGCAAAGGTGGCGCGGGCGTAGAAAATTGCCTTCATTAGATAGAGGGACCCAGGGCGTTATTATGTGACACACGGAGCCGCGGCCCGCCGAGCTAGCCAATTACAACACAAACGGTATATTACCTAAAGTAATGAGAACGTTTTAATTACGTTTCCTGTGCTTATACAGCTTACAGTGTTTATTAATAGGCGTCAAATTTGTGCGGGTAACTTTACGTCGTGATTAGGCACTAATAGACACTTTGTTATGGTCTCGTAGTTTTGTATGATTTGTTCATTCGCACCTGTGCGACTTTGAAGATGAAATCTTTTTGTTTAAGTAGCGTGTACACTGGAGCGTCATTAAAATTCAAATTGTACGTTTACTTTTTTTTTAGTCATCTTGTGTTTTCGAATGACACAATTAGAAGAATAGTATTGATCTGTGGACGGACGATGGTTATTTATTTTGTGGTACAATTTTTTATGTATAAGAGTAGATTTAAGGATGTGTGGTGCTTACAACTCAATCTCTATCAGCAGATAAAAAGTTGTAAGTACTGGTGGAGTGTAAAACAGCTAATAAGAGTGTGTAACCATTTTATTTACAAGTTGTTCCTACGTTGTTTTGCTTTTGCCTAGATTTAGACATCACTGTCACATTCTGTTGAAAATAGGTCATATTTTAATTCAAACCCGGGGTAATTTTCATAATCGTCACTCTACCTAGAGGTAGAGCTGATTTCCTGGTTTTGGTGAACATAAAGTGCACTTTGAATGTAGAAGTTACAAATTCAGTTGCTTGCATTCCCACGATATTAACTGCGAGTGTACAATGGTTTTAGCGTAACATGCTACGAGTATTTCTGACTCTGAGATTGTTAAGGGCGAAAACATTACTCTTATACGTACTTTAAAGAGATTTATCTATTTAAGCAATCATTAAATTAGTTTGATCTGAGGCTATTTTCATTTTATTATTTATGCTATAGGTACTTTTTAAAGTGGTGTAAAGAAATTTAAGATTTTTATTTAGAAAACCTTACGCTTGTACTGGTAGAAGTCGTGGTACCTGGTAAACAACAATGTTGGCGAGGCTGTATTGCAAAATGTTCGCAAAATTGCTATAGCCTGCTATTCAAAATTCATACACCAACTGTAATTTCGAGGAAATTTATAATTTACAAACATATCATTAGGCCAATATAATAATTCTATAAATAAGTATTATTTATGATTAAAACGGTTTATAATGTAGATGAGAATAAGATGGTTAGACGAGACCGACATTGTAATATTGATGATATGCTGGTTTATTTCAAACTCCAATTTAAAATAAACACGAAAATAAAAAGAAACATAAAAATCATTTAGAACGATAGGGTTTATGGGCCTTGTATAGATGTTTGTTATAGAGTTTAGAGCAAATAAATATTCATTCGTCAAACTAAATTTGCAAACTGTTAAAATTCATTGGAAACGTTGCTGGAAACTTTTAATACTTTTTGACGACCTCCGAAATATTTCCGTGTAATCAAATTTGAATAGGGTGTTCGTTTTAACTGAATTTATAACGACAGTATGAGCCAAAGCACACGATGCGTTGCGGCGGCGGTGCGACGTCGCTGCGTGACTGCGTCACCTTAAAGCTTTGGTCTCGCGATCGCAACGCACAACGCTGCAATATGGGGTGACGAACACATCATTATGAAAAACGTCTAGAATGTTCTCTTGTTCCGTCCCAGTATGCGTCAGCGGTGAAGAGCAATTCGTCGCAGTTTGCGTCAGCCGCGTACGCAGCGTTGTGCATTGCGATCGCGAGACCGAAGCTTTACATAGTGGCGAGCACCGCAAATCTTTGCGGTGCGGTTGCCGCAACGCATCGTGTGCTTCGGCTCCTAAATGACAGCAATCAGTAAGTTCCGTAGGCGTCACGAGCGGACGAGTGTTTAAGTTCTGCCATTCCATAGATATTTTACGATATGTAGTAAGAACTGTAGACGAACTTTGTATATCATAGCTCGGGTCGGCTTGTTTATGGCAATCGGCGTCGCAATGAACCGGGACCAACTTCAGCGGCAGAGTTGAGTAACAAATTGCAGTGGAGCTGACAACTCGCAAATAATCATACAAGGTAAGTTCGAGCGTCGAAAGTTCTGACTCTGATGGCAATAAGCTTCCGATGGTCAATCAAGAGTAATTTCAAACGCTTTGTGTTGGAAAAGTGATTATTAATACAAAAAGTGGTACATTTTTGTTTGCGAAATGTGTCTCCTAGAAGTATTGATTGGATTCATGAGAGATTATGTGATACGTATGCTGAGAGAGACACAAATGACCATAAATGGAGCCACAGAAAAGAGCTTGTTTATGAGATATGTGACTGCAAACTGTGATAAAACTTTGCCAGCTTGAAAATACCAGTAATATCGATGCCAGAGTTTATTAATGTTTGCTGAGCTCTTCTTTTAAATCTGCAAGGCTGATTGCAACGGCTTAATATCATATGAATAAATAGTTACCTATATTCAGGAATATCAGACAATATCCATCGTTTCGTTAATTAATTGGCTGAATCGGCGCAAACGAGGTGGACGAAATGTTGACTATTTTTGGTGCAAATAATAAAATAAAGTCGCCGTAATTTTGTAAGGGAACGCTTTGATCATTGTTTACCGACCAAAATACACTTTCTTTCTAGATTTTAGTCGAATCCTTTTAATTAGGAGGTCGTTGTCATCACGCGGGTTTGGTCCTCCAGAATTCCTGCGGTACTCTCTCGCGACTTCAAACAAATTAGGTACGTAATTTGTTTACTTTGTGTTTTGTAACGGGCCTTTATATTTCGCTATTTTTGCCTTATATTTATGATAAAAGTGGTCAGGCCTTTGTCTTGTAGCTAATAATTTTGTGTGTAGTGATTTTCAAAGATCTGTGACGACCGTCTTATATTCTGGTTCTGTTTCAAGTACAAAGAGCAACAAAGTTCACTGAATCAAGTCCTGTAATGTTTCTTTCTTACATTTGTTTACTTTGAATAATTAAAATTATATTTTGTAGTTCTTAGCCAAGGGTTGGACAATCCAGAATGGAAAGTTTAGTCAGAATCCCACTCGCATTGAGTTCATGAATTGTTTGTGTAATTAAGTTAAATATAGACTCCGACAGTATTAACAGTAGTTAAATAACGTTTCGTATTACGTATGGAGGTTTCTTTAACTAACATGATTACAAACTCAAACCACCCCCTGAAAGTGATCATTATCCAATCGTATTTAATTAGTTCTTGAAACTAGGCCATCCATACTTAGCTAATATCTATACGTTTTATATAAGAACTTATAAGAACGACAATGCAACTCTTTCTGCCCCACAAAACCTCTCTAAGCTGGATTAGCCCCGCCGTTAGTGTCCACGTTGTCGCCGTATGTCGTCACATGAGCACAGATTGACGATTTTCGCCTTTGTGGTATTAGGCGGACCGCACAAATGGGAAAAAAATCGTGTGTTCCATTTAACGATTAATCGATCTTCCAACTTGCACTAAGTTCTAGGTATGATCACAATTCTGTAGTCAAAGAGAAAGAGATCCCAGATAGAGTCCAAAATTCTATAGAGATAGAGACAACTGTTCTATGGATGGTAGATTCCTAATTGTAGGTACAGGTAGATAAAGCGTTGACAAATTAAATCTTAGTTAAGGGTTTTGATCTAATAAAATTGTATCTGTATAACTTTGTGTTTCTGATAACAGATCTCACATTGAATGACCTCCTTATTGTGTAATCTGTGTGTCACAAAATTATTTTTTTACTACACAAGTGTGTATCAATGCGTGTAAGTCTTTCCATTCGCAAACGCTTTTAAGCCGGATTAGTCGCGTACTAGAGTCCAGTTGTCGCACTACGTTACTGATGGGTCACATGGATTGACGTCACCTTTGTGGTATAAAGTAGACCGCACAATTGCCACTTTTGTTTTGGGTTTTCCACCAAACCATTAATAGACCTACATTCTAAAAGAAATAATAATTATTGTAATTGTTTGTTATAGTTTAGGTTTATTTATGCTATTTTTTATCTGTTTTTTTTTCACTCAATGAACCGACCGTAACCTAGTGCTCCAAAGGTCAAGTACTGAAATCTACCGTCGTGGCATACTCACTAGGCCGTGACTATGCTAATTAGGACCTACTTAGCACATGATTTGTTTTTATTTAATTTTCTTTTTTTACTCTTTTTCTTATGTTAAATTGTGTGCCAAATAAAAAATATTTCTGTTCTATTCAATCATTATTTCAATTAACATTAAATAATTAAATAAAAACTGTCAACTGTCTAACTTCAAACTGAATAAGCATGAGGTATTACGAACTTTAAAATGTACTTAATTATCATTAAAACAAAAAACATGCAAACGGGCCTTCACTAGTCATTCAATAGAGTCCATTAAATGCAACTTACCGGAAAATTACTAAATGCAATGTCCGTACCAACTACCTATGAAACGTGCCTCCGTTCAAAGTTAGCCGTGTTTACCATGACAAGATCTCACGTTGATTCGACGCGTTTGATAAACTTTAATGCTGTTAGTCCGCCCACATGAGTCAATATCCAAATCCAGACAAATAGGTCAAGCCATCTGTGTTGCCACCTCTGATTTTTTTTACCCTGACGTTTGGTGAATTTACCCTAAATTAGGCTGTTTTATAATTTTTTTGCCGTATTTTTTTTTAATAAAAACAAATCAATTTACTTAATTACAACTTATTAAACTAGTATTTAACTACACGGTTTCCAAACATTCTTGGAATGCATCCATAGTAGTCATAGAAATGTAATTTGCAGTATTTTTCTTCTAAAAACACGTTTCACTGAAACATTTTTATATTTATTTTACCCTGACAAATACCCCAAATAATTTTCTACCCTTAAAAATACCCTAAATGTGTAAAAATACCCTAAATTTAGGGTAAAATACCCTAATGTGGGGACACTACAAGCCATGTCTTCGCTCCCGGCTATCAAGCTTAGCCCACGTCACGTTCAACACGCTCACATTTTCTTTGATCATACAAAACCAGATTAATGAACATACAAACGGACGCGGCAATTGGGTCTAATACTTTTTGTTATATTTTCATATATTTTTTAAAACAAAATCCTATTTTTATATTATGGCATTGTTTGAAATGTGCCTTTTCGCACTTGCCTTAAGAAAACACTCACTTTCAAATCGGTTAATTAAAAAAAAATACGAGTAAGATAGGGGGTCAGTTATAATTTTTTTTTTCAAACTACTCAATTCAAAAGACTCGTTAAAATGTTGTATTTTCGTAATTGACTCACCGTCCATAGAGTTCGAGGAAGATATTAACAGGCTGCGAGTTTCAGTCCAAAGTATTCGTATCAAAAAAGAGTTAGTGGAGCGCTTTGTTAGCTAAGTGAAACGTTTCTGTTAGGCAACTTCAAGGAAGAAAAAGAGGGCAAGAGAGTTGTCTTTTATTGGCTAACTTAGAAGTAAGATCAGTTATTGGAACAGTGGATGAATTTGATTTGACTACCGAGGCCTACGGAGAGTTATGATTTTTGATTTCTTGGGCACACTCTTGTTGTAGGTATCTTAAAGAATAATTTTGTTACTTATTAGTGGTCAGAAGAATTTGTAAGTCTTTCTTCAGCAGCAGTAAGTAGGTCATAAAAACCAAATTAATATTTTAAGAAATAATTACCCACTAGAATGTAACTTTAAATTAATAACATAAACTCCCCATTACTTTCATTCGAGTTGTTATTGTCAAGTATCTTGATTAAAAAAATATATATTCAAAAAATATTTTATGAACTTATTTTAAGCTAGGCTTTTATCGATAACTATTATAATGGGATGACATCCATAACCAGTTAATCATAACCAGTTACCAAGAGCTGGTGTGTAATCACCACGCGCCAATCAGAACTGCCCAAAACCAATTACATCAAAGACCTTTGTCCAGCAATAGGCTCTAATGGCCGCTGCTTCGCTTCAAAGCTGCGCTCCGAGCGTCCACAGTCCACGCTAGGTTTTTCATTTTCTTTGAGCATACCAAACTAGCCTAATGAACACGGAAACATAACGGCAATTTGCGTGCCGTACTATCGCGACACTCGCACAGATTCCACGGAATCCAATAATTCCCTTTTGAATATTCTATGGCTTATCCAGCAAAAAGCTAATCCGCTGAATAATGGGTTATAGATATCAGAGTTGGCGCAGGCACGTCGGAAAAATATGCCAATTGTTTGCCGGCGTATGAGCCCGCGGCATTAATAACGGCATTTAAATAATAAATTTCAGCTTTATTGATGTTTTAATTGCTTTCACAGCTCTTTACAGCCAACTAGCGAAGCGTCGAGTGAACAGTAATGATCCACTGAGGACTCGTTTTGAATTTCATTGTGCAAATAGCGACAAATTAATTCTATTAATGTTTTTAACTTCGCTCCATTGTAGTACTTGTAGTATCGATTTAAACTCCCCAAAACTTATATAACGAATAACTTCCCCTATAGTATCTGATCCAGTCACGGTTGTATTCATAAAGTAATAAATAATGTGTAGAGATTGATTGCTACGAGCGAAGCAAACTTCGTTAATAAATTACTCATGGGGCTTAAATTGTTTGAAGCTTCAAGATTATGTAAATTGATTGTGGATATTAAAAAAATATATTTCAAGATAGTGTACAACTTACATCAATATTTTAGGAGAAATTTCTTTTTAAATAAACCCAAAGGGAATTGAAACATATTCTAAAATTGTTTCATCATTGAATAAGTTACCGCGTTCATCACGATAACCTATTCATAAGTTATCATACATCAATCAAAGGCCAATCATTGACCTTTGTCCGGTACCGTCGATTACGAACTTAATCCCAACTAATATTATAAATGCGAAAGTAACTCTGTCTGTCTATCTGTCTGTCTGTCTGTCTGTCTGTCTGTCTGTCTGTCTGTCTGTCTGTCTGTCTGTCTGTTACGCTTTCCCGCTTAAACCTCGCAACCGATTTTGATGAAATTTGTCATAAAGATAGTTTGAGTCCCGGGAAAGAACATAGGATAGTTTTTATCCCGGTTTTTGAAACAGGGACGCGCGCGATAAAGTTTTTCTGTGACAGACAAAATTCCACGCGGGCGAAGCCGCGGGCGGAAAGCTAGTTTACTAATAAATGAATCGTGACGTCAATACTGTGCTATAATAGGTATGAATATTATGAAAACAAAGTAACTAAGAAATAAAACAAAAACAAGCGTATTAAATAATAGAATCCCAAACAATAGTTTCACGGTTAAACCGAATAACTGCGAATGCGGTGGCGAGGGCAGTCGCCGAGTGTTTACAAACTTGTGAGACATGTATCTCGCATCACGAACTTTGTGTTAAATAGATTCTAAACTTCTCAAGCGAGACACTAGAGAGGTACATTGCAAACGCATTAGCTCGGGATTTATTGAGATGCATCTTTGTTTACGCTTTCACGACGAGAACCAATGCAAACTCATACAAATGGATCATAAGCTCCGTTAGCAGCACAGAAAATAAAAAGCGAAACGCTCAAACTTTCACAAAAGCTACGCAAACATTGTTGCAAAACAATTAACTTCTGCAAAGTAATGCGCAATACTTAAGGTTCCATGTTTATTTCCATAACTTACCATCGGACGACGTGACGGCACATCTTATGATAAGTAGCAAAACAAACGCCGTCGTCGATCGCGACACCAATCTTCGACCGTTCATGGTTTTATAATTACTTTAATCCAGGGACATCGTAATTAACTTTTTCTAGTGTTAGAATTGTGTTGTCATGGCTGTCGGTGGGGCAACGATGTGGGTTCATTCATCCGCCGGGGTAGGAATAAGTGTCATTAAATATTCATCGGTGAGTCGTGAGTTGAGTTGTTTGTCGAGATCGTTTCGAGCGAGCGCGGCGAGCGAAGCGTGGAGCGAGATGCGACTCGCGTGCTCGGAGCGCGTCCGCTGTGTACTGGCGCCGAGCGGGCCGCTTTGTCTAGCAGCGGGCCCGACGCGGCGCTTGCGTAGCCCCGCCTCGCTGGATGAAAGGACGGAACATTACCAGTATTTGTAACAGTTTGCGTCAAATTGATATAAATGGAGACGGTTTTAATAAAGTGTAATTGACTTTTGCCGACTTTGCGTCGCATTAATTTCGACCACGTTAAGACGCCTCGGGCAGGTGCCGCGTTAAATACCACCGGAGGAAGTTCGCTTTTGGCCATGAATAATCTTGAATTTAAATTAATGTTAATCTACGATGAGTTTTTAACTTCCGCTCAAATATCACTGAGATTGAATTTTCCGCGTTTTGTAATCAAATTACTTTAGTTAAAACACAGTTTATTACAAAAAGTTAACTTTTAAACTTCTTTGAAATGCGTATTTGACGTCATCGCGATTGTCACCGCGCGAAGCCTTGCATTTCCCCATACAAATTAACCAAACGACACTTCTCTTCATTACGTAGCTGCGCTACACTCAACAATGCAGCTGCATTTTGTAAAGTTATCATAATTTATTAACGTCGAAAAATATTGCGAGATGGCGTATTAAAAGATCAACATTAACTTTCTGCATCCACAAATAATTACAGGACTATTTTAATAAGTGTAAGGGGATTTTCTTCTATTAGTAATGGACAATCGTGATCTCGTTTCTCGAGAACTTTTCTTTGCCCAAATTTCTGCATGTACGACCTGCCTACCATTGTTAATCCTCAGGCTGTACCGCTCGTTATTCTATGCTCGTCATTTCTGAATCGATCTCACAAAGGAACACCGACCATAACTCTCGAACACGAGCGATTCGACAGACAAACGGTCCAATTAGGTATGTCCAATTTCGAGAAAGAAGTCAATGGACGAATCCAACTCAGTTGGGCGTTCGGGAAACTACGTAATCACTGTTTACCTAGCCTACCTCAGTGACTCAAGACAAAACGAGTGTGTTGCCATTGTTGAATACGAACAAAGACGGGCTCTCACTTAGGCCCTTGTGAAGACAGTTTATTATTATTAAGTGGCCACACAATAACGGTAATATTAATTACCTTATCAAACAATTACTTTTAGGTTTGGTTGCACCATCTTACTTTAACCGTAACTATAACGATAACAACGATAACCGGTGTATTTTGTATGGAGTTTGACAGATTTTTGAAGTTTATTAAAGTCAAATTAGGATGGTGCAACCCAGCCTTAGTGTTTTTATACAAATTAATGTAGAGTTATAGATGTAGATGTAATGTAGAGTTTGCATTAAGTAAATGAATATTTAAGATTATTTAACTGAAACATTCGTTTCAGTATACCGAACCTGTTACAAAATACATTTATCAGCTGCCTCTGAAAATATAACACCTATTATTTTCTTTTAATGTAGGTTACATACCAACCCTTAAATTCTAAACTTTTTATAAGGGTTTAAGTATAATGAGCTCTGAAAACGATCAAACAAAATGTTAGATATTCAGAAAAGTAAGGACCTACTTGTTTACTATTTGCTAACTCATAAGCTGCTTATATCCGAAAAACTTTTGAAGGGATTTTGGTAAAAAGTTGTTTATACAAGAGATGAGCCGTTTGTAGGTCTGGAAATTTTCTAGAGTTCATTTTACGCCAAC
This sequence comes from Ostrinia furnacalis, assembly GCF_004193835.3. NCBI lineage: Eukaryota > Metazoa > Arthropoda > Insecta > Lepidoptera > Crambidae > Ostrinia > Ostrinia furnacalis. Next base: position 725,285 of record NW_021130306.1, read on the forward strand.
GAATTATACGGGTCAGGGGTTTTCAAACTTATAGTCCAACGGATCTCTACGTTAGCGCCTCATATGTATCCTTATATTTTTCATTTCATACAATTTCATTAACGCGCTGTAAATGTGATATTATCACAAACATAATGTAATATTATCCAAAACAAGGTGTATATTAATTGAATGAAACCCGCATCGACGAAACCTGAAAAAATCGTGGAGAGTGAGAAAAATCTTAAAGCTACATAAAACTTTGCATTTTATTCAAAAAAACATCATACCATATTGTTATCACTACATAAAACGTCAAAAGAGTTTAGCCCTCATGCATACATCGCACACAGAAGTGTATGAAATGTTTGTGAGGTATTATTTTTGGATTTTTTCCATTTCTGGCCAGCGTCTAGTCTGTTAGTTCTACTTTAAATCTTTTTACGTTTTTTCCTATCTCTCGTCGTAAAGTTTGGGAATCACTGGTTTGAAACGAATGGAATTCCAGTATTCCGGAATAAACAGCTCATTTACAGATAAATTATTTTTCTAGGTAAATGGTAAAATATATCTAGAAGACTCAACTTATTTGGTACTAGCGGCCGCCCGCGACTTCGTACGCGTGGATTCCGTTTTACCCCCTTCTTTAGATTTTTTCATACAAATTTTTTTTTCCGCTAACTCCCGTTCCCGTAGGAATTTTGCAATATCCTGTTGTAACTAAGCTTTGAGTTTGCTAAGGAACCTGCATGCCAAATTTCAAGCGTCTAACTTAAGCGGCTTAAATTTTTCATACAAAAGGATTTTTCCGCTAATACCCGTTCCCGTGGGAATTTCGGGAATTCCTTTCTTAGTCATCTCTACAGTCCCTAAGCGAAGTCCCTTCCAAATTTCAAGTGCCTACGTTTAGCCGTTTAGGCTGTGCGTTGATGTCAGTCAGTCAGTTTCTCCTTTTAAATATGTTGATTGGATATTTCTTTTCATGTAATGAGACCTTGATAAAAAATTGAATTACTATTAAGCTTCACAGAAATTATCGTACACAGCTTCGAGTTGACTTAAACTGGTATAGAACTGCGTTATGTAAATCTGATTAAATACTACAGTTACTAATAAGTTAAGGGATAGATCCTTGTTTGATTAACCTAGAACTCAATTAAGACTTTAACCCAAACTTTGAAGCAAACTTATTGTTGGTAGATTCCAGACAAATGAAGTACTTTTAGATATTTTTAAACCTTACATAGGTTATATTTATGTGTCGTATGTGTGTACAGTTTCAGGCATAACAATTCTCGAATGACGACCACGGGCCACTCGAGAATTGTTCTACCTGGAACGTAGTGGAAGACGTGTAGTGTGTACCGACGATCTGGTGAAGGTCGCGGGAAGTACCTGCATGGGACAGCATAAGGCTGTTAGTTGTGGAAAACCTTTGTTCAGCAGTAGACGTAATATAGCTGTAACGGACGAAAACAGCAAATCTTTTGAAATAACTATGCTAATACTGCAGACAGATCAGCAAGTACAAAACCTTATGAAAGACGCCAAACGATTTCCTTAGTTCCAAATGAAAGGGACCCAACGCGGTATTAATAATGGTTCGATTCAGATGCTCTCAATACGCACCTCACTATTTATTTTGCCAAATAAATAGGGCTGAGCACGATAAACGCGGGCAGAAGGCCTGGTTATATAGGGAATCCTCGGCGACTAAGCGTCTTCAGAAGGGTTGTCACTCAGTCATTAACTTTATTATTTAAATGCCTCGTCAACTTCAGTTGCCACAGTAAACGAACAAAAGGGAGGGAAGTGTTAAATTGCATTTAAATAAATTAGGATTAAATTGACCTAAATAATTGTCTGAATAAACGCATTGTAGAATTTTTCAATTTCCCTAATTTTGGTGTTGTTTTTTTAGTTTCAACGCTCAGTTTAGATCCCGAAACAAAGTGTCAAGTTTTATCTTAATCTAGCTCTACCCTTATTTTTACTCATGAAAAGAGCAAGTTAAAGGTGTCTATTCAATAATTTATTGTTACGGTATAAAACCTGTGTATTAAACTTTAAGCTTACACTGACTCTAACATACATTAAGGCTGGTTGCACCATCTTACTTTTGACAAACGTCAAAAATCTGTCAAACTCCATACATCAAGCACCGGTTATCGTCATAGTTACCGTTAAAGTTAGGTGGTGCAACTCAGCCTAAGTAATGATAATATTCCTTTTGGTTTGCATTGGTTAGATAACTATAAATAATAAATAAATATCTTTGGACAATTTCACACAGCTCTTTCTAGCCCTAATGTAATGTAAGTAAGTAAAATATTTCCTCCATTTCTTAGATTTTTGCCTAGTATCCTTTTTCATCACGATAATGTTGCCAAAATGGCGTAGAAAAGTAGAAATTTCGCCATTACCTCTTACAATAGTACTCTCAATAACGAAACTCTAAGCATGAGAGATTAAAAGACCTTTTAAAAGTTTCTCTGTTAATTCTAAATCGGCGCAGGCGGCAATTTTAAACGGCCAATAAATCACTGGCTACAGCGTCGATAAACTCGAGAAAGCTAGCGTTAGATTGACTTTTGCAAGCAGTGTTTCCATTTGTGGCAGATAGAAATGTTGTCTGGGCTCGCTACGTAAATAGAAGCATGATCCTTATCATCTTATGTAAGTAGTTTATTGTGAGATAATAGTCTTATTCATTTAATTACATGTATGAAAGAAAATAAAGCGTCATGGTAGATTCAGTTTTAAAATAAAATCGAATGATAATATTGTTCAATACGTTTATTTTAAGAGCAACACCAATAAAATAATTATAACAGAATTCTTTTAATTTTACAATATTCATAAATTAGAGGGCAGATTGATCGGTATTTTCTGCTTAATACCTAGGTACTACCGAAAGCCGCAAAAGCTACTTTTACACGAGCAAAATGTTACGTTTCCACCTTAATAACATTTTCAATATTATCCAATTTGTACTTTACCTTTATTCACAAAGTTTCATAATTTTAAAATAAACAGGTCCGAAACCAAGTAAGCGTCAGATTCTGGAATATTTAATAAAGCATAAATGGTGTTAATTTGATAAAATTATTCCAAAAGATTCCGGGGTTCTACAGAAAGTTTCCACCGCAAAAAGTGGGCAGGATTTGTTTGGAGGCAACCCTATTTGCGAACCCTTTTTTCCGTCTTCGCAAATCGTCGGGGATTAAGCTAGGAGAGCTCACACCTTTTCACCAATATTTTTTTGTGGTTCAACCGCTGGTAAACCGCCATGATACAAAGTGTTTTGCCGACGATCAATAGGCGTTTTGAAAGATAACGTTTCGTTACAACTCTTATTGATATTTTGATGAAGAAGGGTGAGGCCGAGTAAACAGGATTTGGAGATTTTTTCCCGTTTTGTTGCAACCTCAGAAAAGGTAAAGAGTAATCTGCTCAGCTATAAAAGCTGTGTACAGCATTAAAGAGATTTTACATGGGTAAAAATATTGCTATAGGGATTTGGGTTAGCAAATCTCAAACGATCGAACGGCCACAAAACCGATATAAATAATGTTGGCCCAAATATGTTTCTAAACTTATAAATTATCTCGACCACAATATCTACTCTATCTCATATTACGTATTGTATACGAAAAGAAATGAGCTCTACAATATCTGTTTTCCTTTTTCGTTTTGTGAAGCACGTGATTTACACAGTGCGACGCAAAGTGACAAGTCATTTTGTCGACAAAACTCTTTGACGCGGATTGAAATTATTGCATTGTAAACATTTTGAGAAAATCTTTTTACATGCGGCAACGAGAACGTAAAACTTTGTTCGTTTCAAATTCAATATATTATGGCGAGCGTGCTCTCGCTCAGCCGACACCGAAACTCACTCGAGCGTTGCTCACAGAAAATTTATTGTTTTTCTAAGAAAATTTTCTTCGCACGACGCTACATCCTTGTTGGGTCCCAAGGGTAGACTTGCAAAAACTTAATGACGTCTCGAGAAGCTAGATTGTTTAAAACCTCATTGTGCTAGCTCAAAGTATAGCAAATAGAGTGCACGCTCACTGTTTTTGTTACAAATAAGAAGGTATTTCAGACACCGGAATATATTAATATATCAACCGAGCCACACAGTTCTAGTTAGATTGTATATTTAAGCAATGATTAAGACTCTCCTATTTCATATGAGTGTGATTTTCATGTTAGGAATTGGTGAGATATAAATTAACTGTATAATTTTGATTCAGCTAGAGTTTGTTTCAGGGTTAGAGTTAGTAATTACTTTTCTACCTACTTATTAATTCATTGTAATAATCACAAGTTTATTCTTTGGGATTAATACATAAAGATATTACTCGAAAATAAGGGTAAAAATCCGCTTACGTACTTCATACGATCACCTTCAAACACGAGGTTAACATTTGAAAGCGTCCATAAACACGTTACGAACAATGTTTGGGCGTTACATAAATATGTTATGCAAACAAAAAAGGGATCTCGCCAACGGCATAGTTTCAAGATAGTCTTTTATCGGGCATATAATAACGTTCTGTGAAAAATCGTTAGCCTGTGCTCACGTCGCGAGGACACGTGCGGGGGTACTCCCGAGACTGATCCCTCCTGCTTAGATTAAATTTGTTCCTATAAAAATGTGTCCTCCAGTCGATAACGCTGGAAATGTGCAGATGTCGCCGGGCAGTGTATGGAGACGTGCCGGGCCTACCGACTCCCGGGGCGGCGTTCAAACCTTCGAATCTGAGATCAAAACAATGTCTGATTTTTTAAGGAAATTGTAAAAGATATCTTGTACCTGCATCTATTTTTATGGTTTTGAATGGATTCTTAGAAAGCATAACTTTTTCTTGATTTGGATTTGATACATCCCGTAAAAATGACATAATAAGGCTGGGGCGCACCATCTTACTTTGACTTTGACAAACGTCAAAAATCTGTCAAAATCCATACAAAATGCACCGGTTATCGTCATAGTTACCGTTAAAGTTAGGTGGTGCAACTCAGCCTAAGTAATTTCATACTTTTCATAATGTAGCTAGCGACCTTATTAGTACAATGAAAAGGTCAAAAACAATCCGGGAATCAAAATCCCACATTGGTAGAGCTAAAATTATATTGAAACGCACCTTTTAAAAGCTTAATAATTGTAAAACATATCGTGTATGATACGTTACGATACGTATGAGTCGCACATGTTTTAAAGACAAATATTGTGTGTTGCCTAACTTAACTCTTTCCATGAATGTCTTCATATTTTTCCACTGACCTATTTCACCTATTTCTTATCTGGTTTGAGATTATACTTTTGTATTCGAAGTAAAAGCGAAGAAATCAGATTTAACGCATTAACAATGAATTAAGGAAAAGCGGTTCGCAACTTTTATTTTGTGATCACGAACCAAAACTTGTACATTTAGCTCTGAAAAACTGTGAATCATTCCAAGCCGGGGAATCAATATTGAAAAGCACGAAAAGTTGAAAACAAAATAAATCTTTTTAGCTTCGCATTTTTTATGCTCTTCAGAAGATGGGGCCATTTTGATCGTGGTTTTATTTGACTCATTTTTTCTTTGGAGTTTGATACGATTATGTTGACTCTTGAAAATAAATAATGTATGTAATATGTTCTTGGGTATATCTACGTTGTGCCATCTAGTCCCAAACTAAAGTTTGTATTGTGGATACCAGAAATGATATAGATATATTTTTAGGTATAAAAACCTATTTGTGTTATATATGTATAGAATCAGCAACAGAGTACATTAATAATGTTCCGAATAATAGTAAAGGTATAAAAGAAAATCTGAGCGGCTGACATCAATGCCCATCTGATCCTCCTTTTCGGTCCTTATTCAAAACACCTTTGACGACCAGTAAATAAAACACCAACTTGTAAATATTTCTCCGAAACGAAACACGAGTATAATTTGAAATTTAGTATACACGACTGAAATTTAAAATTGCCATCAGTAGATCCAATTAAAAATTACATTAACAAACGAAGTTTATCATCGTTATATAACAGAAACCATCAATACGTCAATAAAGTAATAACAACCAATAAGAAATTTGATATTCACCTTAAATAATTACGGCCGTTACCCGTCAAATTATTCATCAATAACGTACACAAAGGCTGACAAGAAGATTCATCAAGACGCCATTGAAGGTGAAACAATACAGCTTCAGTATGGCGGTGTTTAGCGCCACGTATTGTCCAGAGATTGATCGCGATTACGCCGCGAAGTTGCGCGTGCGTCGCTTACCTCCGACAATGGGCCAGCCGGAATATCGGTAATCTAATTATGATTGGACAAAGAACACGACCCCGTGAACCTTTGCCAAATTATTTAATTAACTCCCGAAGTTTCAGTATATCGGGGAAAAGTTAGCGGTTGCCCTTCGACCTCCTGCCTAATTTTTAAAGGTTTTCTGCGATTCAGTGAAATTGTTCAAAATACTTTTTGAAACTGGTAACATTCACTTGAGCTGTGAAAGTTAATGAATCAATTACCTATTTAAATGCCATCTGGTTCACATTATTTTCTCCTACGTTACTTTTTTCAATCGATACAGCAGTTTAAATCGATGCTATGCTACATGCACCTACCTACTTTAAAACTTTAAATCGAGTTTCAGTGACTGTATATAAATGGCAATTTTGCTTCGTCCATTCAATTTGCAATTGTAAAAAGGTGTCACCCACACTCACGAACATGTACACGGAACTCGCAACAACCTTTGTTTATTTTGTCCACTCGTAATTTTGTGAGTATAATGAATGAAAGCTCTACTGTTCTACAGACCGTTATCAAGCGATTCCAAGTACCTAGTTTCTTCAAATAGGCGCGATGATTTAATATTTTCTCAACTCTATTCCACATATTATATATCATATTTATTTTCTATTAGTCTCATATTCAAGTGGGCGAGTACATTCTCTCGAACGTACGAAATTACGTTCTAAGGATCGGCTTGTGAAAAAAATATTTTCACATAACAACATTTCCATTTCATTTCAAAAGAGAAACGATCCAATAAAACGCATATTACCTCGTCGCATTGTAAAAGAAAATTTGAAAAGTAGGGGTGTCTACAGACGGATGGTATAACAATTCGGTGCCATTTGCTCTCGAGGCTGTGTACGGCTACGTGCTTGCGTGGAAACTTTTTTGGCGACTATAAAGAAAATTCCTTTCGTTGAATTTACGATTTCCCTATCGCGCTTAAGCGGCAAATCATGGCGCGCGGATGAAATATTATTGTTCTTAGGATCCGCGCACGTGTAGCGCTAAGCTCACCCGGTGATATAGAATATTGGCCGGATATCACGTGCGCCGCTCTTTTAACCATTTCTGTCGACAATTTATGTACTTACGTGTCACGTTGTCAAATCCCGTGCCTAAAGCTCCTTTAATAAGGATTATCAAAAAGTTTATGTAGACCCGGAAATGTTCAAAAATGAACTCGCAACTTGGTTTAAGCATTCGAAGTGTTTCCATAGAGACAATATCGGCGGAGAGATTTTAGGTAAATTGACAGGTCTGCCCGATAATACCACTTGTTTCGGGGATATAGAGCTGAAGTTAAGAAGATTTCGAAATGTGGAAGCTTTTACGTACGAAGGAAGAAAGAACGTAGTAGTGGTTGGTATTTGCCTTCGAATTGGATTGTTGGCTGACACACATGAATAGTTAGTAATAGTTTTAGGGGTGCACATGAGTGCACCTTTGAAACACTAATGTACTAACTTGATTTTTAATAAGTACCTAGGTACTTCTTTTTTGCTTGTGTATTGATGTTATTGAAAAAAATACTGTAAGTATTCGACAAGCAATGCATCTAAAAGTCATGTGATGCGCTGAAAAAGTAAAAAACCCTCTGTACGTGAGTGTACCTCGCTCATGGGCGGTTTTAGACATTGCAGTTTGGATCGCTGTTAAAATACTGTGGAGTGTTTGCGAAACTGACCAGTACTTTACTGGCAGCAAACGACTGACGATAAATGGTCTGTCTACGATCGCGATTCGTTCAAAAATCAAAAAAGGAACATTGACGTCACGTTGGAAAACATACGTTTGGAAAAATACGTGTAGCTCGGGCCGATCGGCCTGTGTTGTCTGCGGTTACAGACGCTCTGCTGACGGATCACGAATTTCGTTGCGGGGAGCGACTATCGAATATGCAATGGAGTCCTTTGTTCGCCGAAAAATATTCGCGAGTTTTGAAGATAACAGACAATAACTTAATGCCGCGCTCGGCGCAGCAGCAATCTGCAGCGAAATTTTAGCTGTTAGATGTTTATTCGGGTTCAAATACGACGTAAACTAACATGAAATAAGCTTCTCACGGTACAAGTCCCGGATAGATAAAAATAATAGCTTAGCGTTAAATATGTATGTAGAGTACCTTCCTAGGTAATGGCAGAGGCTTTTACGTCACCTCTTTCTAATAAAACGTCGCTTAGTACTCAAATTATTTTATATTAGTAAGATATACGACGTATACGTACTTATATTTCACCGTTATTCCAGAATGTTAAAATAACCTACGAAAATATTCGAGAAAGTGTTAATCTTCACATTTGAATCGTAACTAAATAGAAAAGTGTAAAAATAATTACATAAAATTGCTGTTAACAAGTTTCTCAAGAAAAATGCCAATGCAAACTGAACTCATTTTCTTAAAGGAATTTTTAAATGGCTTTCATACATAAAAGGACAGAAATCTAGAAACTCGCGAGACATCTTTTCATAATAACTTGTTGGTGCACTAATTAATGGCGCTCATAACTTTAATGAAAGTAGAATATTACTAACTAACAACAAAACCTACTTAATTATTACTTCAAGAGAAATAAGCTTCTATGATTTGACATGAAAGTTTTTTTAAATTTTGTCCAGTGACCAGCATTTATGCTCAACATTTCGTTGAAAAATCGCATCTGTCAAAATCATAGGTAGCAGTTCCTATGTTCTGCTTGATATACATAAGTACGTCCGTATGTGCAATCTCACGCTCACATTACATAAATCTGCCGTATAATTTCTGTAAGAAATATTTGTTCTACATACGTATTACTCCAAACGAATAAAATACGCATTAAAAAACAATCTCGAACCGAACGCGAATTCGCGAGGAAGCAGTAAAAATCACATAGAGAGAGCCAAATATATGGCCTTAGTACGTGTTAAAATAATAGGTATTGGGAACACACGCCTTTTTAAAATAATTCTTGTGAATGCGTTTGACAACGAGATGTAATTTGGGAAAGGAATGGACTGGTAAATCAACCAACACAGTCCAAAAAACTTTGCAACCACTAAGTACAAGTAACTAGTGGCAATTTTGACTCTCCGATTTATTTTATCCAATTGAATTTCAGACAGAAATGTAACAAAAACAATAAACGATAACACATTACGAAAGGCGTTTTTGTGTAATATTTTATTTAACAAAATAATATTGGTCAACAGGAGTCAGATTCAATGGAACATATTTCCTGTTTGAGCGTAATGTAAATCAAAATGGCATTACCAAAATGCGTTGATTAAATTATAAAATCCAGTTAAACTTTGTAAAGTTCGAACCTTTTCATCGACCTTGTCGCTGGCAGATCAATCTACCACAAAATGAAGATTATCTTTAAGGCCGGGTAGCAGAGAAAATGGCGAAAATGAGGTTTTCATTTATAATTTTTGAGGTACTAAACAGTAAAATTAAAGGCTAAGATTTTTATTGGGCATAGTTGAGGATATTTTCTAGGGCTATTAACGGATGGAAACACGATTTGATGAAGTTGACTCGATAGAATAAATATGTATGCAATTTTAGTATGATATTTTTATTTATTAATAAACAAAAAGACTGAACAAAATTGATGCGTGTACTGATTAATGTAATTAACCACATGCAAAGTTTCGTGAATTGCAACAACTATAATTTATTATCCAAGCTCTAAATAATCGCTACTACGAGTAACTGATCATAAAATGTTTTTCTGATGAACTGATCATTAAATGACCTACCAATAGGTCGGGTGACGTAATCTTGAAATTCTTTTGAACTTCCGGAAGGTCGGGTGATGCCACGCCTCTTTGAACCGTGTTTACTTTGGCAGTTATATTATTTCTTCGATTCTAAAATATATTCCCAAAAATTCTTAACGGTGTTTTAATTTGTATCACTTGGATATGATTTGTATTAGAAAGTGTTGTGAGTGTGACGCTTGAACGGAAGGAAGTCAACCTAACCTAACCAACTGGTATTTTTATACTGTGTAGCTGGGAGAGCTCTTTGGCGCGCTGTCTTCGGCGAAGTATTGCGCGCGCAGATTTTGACAGCGTGAAATACCTACTTTAGCAGAAATACCAAGCCTTAATGGATTTAACTTTTAAGTCCCATGAGAACTTAAGTAGGGTTCAAAATCTTGACATTTAGTGTTAGCTTTATGTTCTGACGCTGTACAATTTTAATTTAGAAGTTATAAATTGGCAACCTATAAAATAAAAGGTACTCGCCTACTTAATTCAATAACCTAATATTACATTCACTTTCACATACACAGACTCACTCTTCATTAAGATGTAATTTTACTATTGGCACAAAAGTAAAGAAAGTGCTATTGGGGTGGTTTGGTTTTACTATTAAAAACTTGATGAACTATCATGTACAGCCGTAGTACATCAGTTTCATTGATTGAAGTTGCAAAATAGCACTTTGAATACCTAAAAAGCGACTAATTATGTTGTTTATGTACATTTTAAACCATTTTTTTGTGAATTTGCTTGTAGAGCCAGTTAATAAATAACCAAATCCCTCAATGCGTATATTCATTTTGTTGAGAAAAGAAGCTGATTTAAAATGGCGCCTCTGTTTGGATACAGACATCAATCACTCGTACCTGAAACATTGAATTCTTCGGAGAATAGACCGGCCACAAAGGAGGCCGACTTCTGAAAACATTAACTTACGTACCTTTTGATTGGGCTAGCTTTTTAGGGTTTTAGAATAAGGTTTTATTGTACTCCGCCCTACTTTAAGTTTACTTAGGAAAAGTGTTTTATTTTTTCGCAAAGTAAATCACGAAACGATAAGAAAGATACCAACAGAATTTAAAATTTATAAGTCAAAAGTTAATGATTTTTCATTACCTTTTGACTTATTACTACTTAACTTCTTTTGTGTCTCCATGAGTAAGCAGTGCAATCAGAAAGTCTTTAGTCGCCCTTTCATCCGTAACATGTTCATTAATACTTGAATCTCAATATTCCGCTATTAGGTATCAGCATCTGACCAATATGCTCTGAGGTTCTCTTCACAGTACATCAGGCCAAACGCTATGGTATCTTTAATGTACTTGTAATAAGTACGAATATGCAGCAAAAATTGTATTCTGATTCTGGTCACTGTACATTACTCGTTCCATGTAGATTTCTGTGCATTGTTTCGAGGATCGCTGTCATTAGATAAATCGTTAGTGCAGTGGATACCAACCTTCCTCGAACAAACGTTAGCGTGTATATTTACCAAACCGACAATAGATAACTCCGGGTTCCGTACGTGGCGAGATTTATCCTTTGCGTTTTTGAATTGCATTGAAACTGCTTGCTTATTTCCACTTTACAGCTTAAGGGTCAGAGAATAATGTTATTGGTTTAACGATAAATTCACAGCGCAGCGTCTGGTTCTCAATGGTGCTGGAGTTATTTTACTAGAGATAAATAATTTTAAGTTGGTCTATCACACTCTCATTTATTTCTATGTTGATTAGATAACGTATAATTTACTTTTACAGATTAGTAAAAAATATTTTAAAAATTATACCTACTCGCATGGAGTATAGATGCTCGTGCAATGTACACTAACTTTCGCCTCCAGTAGGGGCACAAGTTGCAACTGCAAGGTTCCTCAAAAGGGCAAACCATTAAGTAAAGCCGTCAATGACCTAAATATCATGACGTCATCTTATTATTAAAAATTACTTTTAAAACAAAACTAATAAATTTTATGAAAAACATTACAATTTTTCGCAGCCTCCGGAGACGGTTCCTCTCAGCTCTCAAGGCCCGAACGCTCGCACTTATCTATATTTTTAATCAGCGTTACGGAAAGTGAAGTTATTTGCTCGTTCAATTTATTTCACAAGTCGTTAATATCGTGATTGATTTCGACGCTGGCCTTAACGATACATGAAATATTCGCGCTCATTAAATCAGGTGCCGCGGGAGTGGAGTGTGCGCGAGGGCTCTCACCCAATCACGGTTCAGTAAATAATATGATGTCGAGCGCTTCGATAAATTAATACAACACCGAATTTTGTAATTCTAGGCGATGTGACATCTGGAAGCTAGGGTCTTGGTGTCCATTTTGTTACTGAATCAAAGCATCTTGCAAAAGACATGCGCCGAGTGGCATCTTGCGCAGAAGTGTTATAGCGTTGTCACTTCGCCACAGGGTCATAACAATTTTGCATAGAGTCATTATTAAACTTTTGTAAATTTATTCCATTGTGATGCAGATTTCTTAGGAATCGTTAGAAATACAATGATTGTTCTTAGAATCGAAAATCGAAAGAAAAGCTTGTCTTAAATTTTCTGAAAGCTTACATTGTCAGACTCTTTTATAAAACTACGTGGGGGTTAAAAACAAATACAGACAGAAGGTACACGCGTAAAAAGAAAAACCTGCCTCTTTTACTGACCAGAGCCGGTAAAAAACGTTTACTGTGTTGCATTGTAAGTAGGCAAAGCCTAGATTTTGGTCAATCAGCTTGTTCCAAAGAGGATTCTAGGTCGCTAAGGTCAATCTCGTTTCGGCTTTTATATTTTCGAGGCTGAAAGTGCCGATTGTCGATTGTTTCATTGTACTTGATTTCGTGGAATTAAAATACAGAACTTTCTGTTCAACGAAACGGTACACGAGTAATCCATTTGCAATTTCTGTACATTATATTATATGAGTAAGCCTACAACTTAAGGTTTCATTTCAGAAAGTTATCAGAAAACAATAGAAATATTTGCGATAATTCAATAAAATTTGAAAGCAATTTTTGTTGAGATCCAGTGCACCAGTCTCAGAATTCAGATTTACAATTCAATAGAAACTGCACAAGGCTTTGAATGTCAATACGTCCATTTGAGGCACATACGATCGACTTCCATTCCAAAGATGAATGAAATCATTCAAATACGGAATGCCGTTCATTCGAAAGGCCGACGACGCAAAATGTTTTGATTGTTGGCTCGCGAATGTGCGGTCTTATTGAGGTATAGCACAGGAATTTGTAGAAGCTAATGCTCTCATAGATTTTAATGGTTGTGTAATTCTTAATTTTAGTGTAATCATATCACTCGGTTACTTTTTGTTTTATGAATTGTCTTAAGCTATGAAGAAGCTACATCATTTTCACTCCTATTTTCACTGTAATGAAAATTATAAAGGTACCTATTTTGAATAATTTGAATAACTGATGTAAACCAAATTATTCAAATTTCCGAGTAAGTAATATTAGACATTTGCAAGCAATTTATTTTGTTTTCACATTGGCGATTATTATTTTAGTTGAAATAGGTAATGGTTATTTATGAAACATTGTATTGTATTGAATAATTACAAATATGGATTATGAACATTGAAAGTTGAACTAATAATATAAAATTATAAGTAAGTATCGCCTGAAATGAAATTTAAGTAGGTAGGTCAAGTTTTATCGATATTCAACAAATCACATTTATTGAATTCATTACAGAAATCACATTCATCGTACGACGAATTCCAATAACTTTCTCAGGTGCACAGGTGAAAAGAGTGAAATCAACAATTTTCATAATCGATTCCACTGAACGGACACTGGAAGGCAATTGCCATAAGACCATTATTCAATCGAAACGATATATCTCGCAGTTCGAACTGGAGCGTAGCGATAGCTGGCTCCGCAAAAGTTGGCACGGGTGGCCGCAGCGAACACTGCCAATTTCCATTAGCCCATCATCCAAAACGAAAAAATGCATAGACGATCATTTTTTCATTCAATTAAAATTGGCCAACAACCAAAATGGTTAGATTCGAAGGTATAGCCGACCTTCCGCCGCGGTCGGCTGGAAACCGATTGTTAATTGATGACCTGTTGAGATTTTTTTGTGTTAAATTTCGAAAACACGATTTCATTGCCATAATTTTTGCTGGTTTTGATGGTTGAAAATGTGCATCTCTATGACAAACACAAAAAATAATCATGTGTCAAAACCAACCACAAAATCGACTACCATCAATTTTTAGGAGTTGAACATACCCGAAATTTTACCGGTACCGGTATTTTTTATTCATCAGGAATATTAATAATTAAATACTACTGCACTACACGCAAAATATTGTACATGAATTGTGCATGTTTGTGACTTACAAATAAAAAAAAACACTCACAATTCCTGTCTCTACTATGATGACATTATCTAGGTACTCGTATGAGCTCTTGCAATTGGCATGCCCGTTTCAATTCTCAATGAAACCGTTTGTTACATGAATCAAATCAAATAAAATCAAGAATATTTTATTAAATTTTCACCACTAGTGGCAGTTATCAAAAAAAGGTAGCCCTTAAGCCCCGTGTCCTTATCTTTTGGGCCCTACCAGCATGGCAAGGTACACCTCGTATAGTAGACCTTGATTTCAATGTAACTAATGAAAATAAATTGCGAAGGCCTTTGCAGCTTTAAAAGGCTTTTTTAAAGTTACCAAAAGCAAGTTATTGCTAATAACGTAAAAGATTACTGACATTGAGATAATGAATAAAAATGAACTCGTTTGCACAATTCATCTTCTTTTATAGTTATGAAAGGGAGAAAAGCTGGTTAGTAAAACAGTAATTTTGTAATAAAGGGTAGTAGGTACCAAAGTATAATTTATTGTACTTACTTTTAAGTTAAGTAAATAATTCTACTTACTATACTTTAAGACAAAGGAGTAATGTAAATGCTCATAAAGAGTAAGAAGTTATTACGTTTTAAGTGAATGACCTACTTGTACTAGTTTACTGACTTGTAGTAATTACTGAAATTACCTACACCATGGATCTGAATGAGTGGATAATAAAATTGTATTAAAGTATTTTAGTGACGTTTAATTATAAGCTTATACCTACATTACCATTGAAAGTTAGTTCTGACCAATGCAATGATCATGTGGATCTATTTGACTATTAGTACAAAGTGCTTTTAGTAAAAGATTATTTTTACTGATCTGCTTGTATTTTTCCATCAGAAGAAGCTTTGCTAAAAATACTCTTAGGAGAAGTTTTGTTACAAAAGTAGAGACTCAATGCTCTTTGCACTTTTTGCAAACTTTATCGACGCATGCGCATGTTACTAACTGACTGGTTTATTTACGAATTAACCGAATCACGATTTTCTTTAACATTTATTTTACGATTTTTTTGTACGGTCTAATTAAGGATATTTTTTATGTCAAATTATTATAATGTATAGGGCCATAGAATGGACATTTTCATAGAAGTAGGTTGATGTCAATTTAGACGTTTTCTTTCTGCGAAGCCAATCCGCAACATAAACGGGCATTTGTGACCTGGCTAAGGCGGAAACGTGGATTTCTTATATAGAACATTTCCCGAGTCTCAAGCAGAAAGGGTGGTAAATCGTGGCCTCGTAATGCCTATACCCTTCTGTTGATTATCGGCCCGTTCTTGCCGACAACATCGAAAATCCATAAGCTTTCAATATCTTGAAGTTAACTCGGGTTTTGTTCCCACTGGTTGCCCGATCTGAATATCAAAAATGTGAAAGTAGTCGTCAGTACTCGGGACACGTATATCGGGACCCTATCTCTTCGCTCTTTACTTACTTGCTCGCGCCATCTGCACATTCTCTACCTAATCCAGTAACAAATTTGATTACGTAACAGTAGACGGCAAAGGTTTTGTTTCTTCTCAGCGAAGAACATAAACAGTCAAATCCTCACGTAAATTGCCTGGCGAAGTTTAAAGGTAAGGTAAATAATAAAAACATGAAGTTTTTTCTTAATTAGGCTTTATAGTAGGTTTATACCCTTCTTTGAGGACTTTAAACAGCGTCTTACTTCATTTTCTCCATGTCCATCATCACGTATTGCTAGTTACTGTATAAAATGCTGAACATCTTGATAACAAAATCAGGAAAAGAACAGCACCAAAGTTTATGGATGCCGATAACGTCAATGGAAAAGGTAGCGGAATTTTCGACCAAGAATCATCCACGGCAATCTTATCGAAGGAAGTACCAACAAGATTTCAAGTTACTTTCTGCCTGAAAAGGACTCGCTAGAAGAATGCTGAATTTAAAAAAGGAGTGAAAGTCTTAACACGACAATATTGGAAATAAAATTATAAAAACTTTTAAAACTTTGAGCGATCAAACTTTTTCGCTCCAATGAAACTCAAAGAAACTAAATCGGAAAAGTTTTGGTATTTAAGCTTTTAGGACCGTGAAAAGTTACTAACTTTAAAAGTTGAACAATACTCAATGTTTAAGTTGAAAATCGCTGTGCTGTATTCACAATCGATACATAATTTTGTGTAAACCAACATTTGGTTAGTGCTAATCGCTTAGAAACGAGGTTAAAGACACATAAAGAATTCATCAATCATGCTCCAAACTTGGGTGGGATTGACGTTCTAAATGCGTATGAGGTTTTTTATTCTGGGAATAAATATAAGATTTGTCAGTTTCTGTAAAAATTGGACGTGATACTCAAGGAGATTGGCGCAGCGGAGGGTGCCTTAATGGCCTCTCGACGGTTCTTACGGGGCCCTCCAGGTCACTTCGTTACCGGGATTGTATAGGCCGTTATGTCTCCTATGAATAATCTTAACGGAAACTTTGGTTCTCCGAGAAACACCAAACTAGCAAGAAATAAAGTTTGAGAGCGATTGATTTGTTAGGAGCACGTTTTGGAGAAATTTGAATGGGATTTCTTTGCTATTACGGGAGGCTTTTAGTTGAAGTTCTGAGCATGTATGATATACCCAACCCACTTACATAGGAATATACCCAGAAGTTCAAATTACAAGTAGAAAATATTTTTTGTTGAACAAAAAATGTTGGTAGGCTACGAATATTACCGTTAAACCATTGTTTTTTCTCTTTTTTCGGGTTATTATTTTTTATTTATTTAATTGGTCTGGTTTTATGTTACTTACGTAACCTGTGGTGGATTTATATTTATCTAGTTCCGTAAACCCTTTGCCTATTTCTGAGAAAATAAAAGGCTTTATATTCTTTTAAAATAGAACAGTTCTATAACAATTTAGTTAAGTGCATATATTTATATTAGTTGGGACTCGCCGATAGATGTACCAATGCAAATATGTCCCCGATACTAAGTTCCTGAGGGACTGCGGCTATTTCAACCTGGAGGTTTATTATTGAAGCAGTAGAATCCGATTCGCACACTTTGCGCACGACATATTTAAGTAGATAATTATACGCCTACACCTCTGTAACATTATGGATGCAATAAAGAATTGAGTATTGAGTACTACATAATATTATAAGGAAGCAAAATAAATAAACGAAACTATTTACAATGGAATATTTTATTTATTTATTTATTGAAAAAGATACACCAACGACACATAACTTTACATATAACAATAATACAGTGTTGAGTAGGTACAATATTAAAATATATGCCTTTACAGGTGGATACATCATTTTAAATAAAGTGTATAATTTAGCACTTTATATTAGATTATTTTATTAAACTTATTAAACATAATTGTATTTCAATATCCAACCACACATTCTATGTAGGTACTCACCTACCTATACAGGGTGTTTCGTGTAAGGGGTCAAGCCGAAGGCAGGTGATAATAGGTGAGGACTAGACCTATCAATTTCAGAAAAGTATCTTTTTGTAAGGAATTTGCCAGATTTTTGACGTTTGTTGAAGTTAAAGTAGGATGGTGCTACCCAGCAACAATATTCGGATACGCAGTCGTCGTAATACCTACCTACCAAATAATATCTAACACTTAAGTGATGTACTCACAAGTACTTAACTAAAGAGTTTTCGCTCTTGTACTCGTACCTATTTATGAGTAGTATGAGTACACTCGTATGTACTCATCGACTCACTCGGAACTTGAGTAGTTCCAGTCAATAACACAAATCGCATCGGGCCCCTAATTCGATATTGAAACCAATCGACCATAGTAGTTTGTGTGTAAAGTAACCAAAGCAAAAACAACTACGTTACAGTCCACGCCAACAGAATCCGTCAGTTTTGTTAATGCATTATAACAAAAATTGTCTCAAAACCGAAATACATGTAGTGTAGAGATGCCTCGCACTAGGTGGACCGACGATCTGGTGGCGGTTTTGGAAAGCACCTGGATGCTGGCAGCACAGGACTGATCGTTTTGGAAACGGTGGACGTCATTAGGTTGAAACGATCAATTTGAAAATTATAAATAACTTGAAAAATGTGGGTTCAATTCCCGCCTAAGGCAGTTCGATTTTTTCAAGTTATTTTATAATTTTCAAATTAGTTTGAGATGCGACGTGATGCGACTCTTAACGCTAAAAATTTAATAACTTTGAAACGATCACACGAATGGGAAATCTACTCGAAGACAGATTAAACTATCTCAATATTCTGAGCTTCAATTATTGCAATCAAATAAAGTTTAACTCATATCCCTAGATACATGAAAGTTCAATGTCAATGTATTTGTTACAAAAACTGCCAGTATCAATGTGCCCGGACGTAGTATCCCTTACTTGGCAGACAGCATTGTGACCGTGCCAACAGGCCCGTCAAATTGAATTCTACGGTCACAGATTGTGTTATTATATTTCGAGGGAAACATTTTCCCGTAATAATACCTAAACTCTCATAAAAATACAAGTCTATTCTGTTTATCTTATTGAATATCGACGGAAAAGTACGCGGCAATATGTAGTAGGTATGTTATGAGACAAGTATGCTATGTTGAATATTACTGTAGGAATACTTAGGCTGGGTTGCACCATCTTCGTCAAACGTCAAAAATCTGTCAAACTCCAAACAAAACACCGGTTGTTGTTATTTTTAAGGTTGGTAACAGTCTGGGGCGGAGCCGCGAAAGAATGTCTAGGCCGTCTAGCTCGGACAATAACTCGCAGCTCCGTCCCAAAGACTTCGGGAGAACACCGTCAGGTTTTAGTGAGTAGGCCCTGCCCATCTGGCAGGGAGAGCCTCACATAACCCACTGGTTCCCCCGGGCCAGTGGGTATGCAATTTCATGCATTTCTTGAGGAAAAAAAAAATCCCAGCCATAGGCTGCTAAGTTGATATTCCGAAAATCAATTCCATGGCATTCTCTTAGTATGACTTTAGGACTGACCTTTCCACCTCCACACCCGAAAGGTACCTACAACATGTTGTAAGTATTTCTTCTTTTCCCTGTTTTTCTTTGATTTGTCTCACAATACATCGCCTTAGATTTTTTTTAACTAGCTTTTGCCCGCGGCTTCACCCACGTGAAATTTAGTTTGTCACAGATCGTCATAAATTATAGCCTATTTGTTATTCTGGGTTATAAAAATGATACTGTAAAATTTCATCAAAATCCGTTGAGTAGTTTTTGCAGGAAAGAGTAACAAACATCCAGACATCCATACATCCAGACATCCAAACATCTAGACAACCAGACATCCAAACTTTCGCATTTAAAATATTAGTTGGATTAGTACCTAGGATACTCATGTGAATATTTATTTTTTATGTAGGTAACTGATTTTGACTTTGTCGCTGACTCGCTGCAGTGGATCAAAGTTTACTGACAGAGATGATAGGTAATTTTTCACTATAAAGTTATTTTGGATAAAACTTTATTATTTTCAAAACTGTACACTTACTAGTCATTAAAATGGCATTAATGATGTGATGAAACCAAGGCAATAATAATATACTCATAACAGAGTTTCACCATGCTCGTAAACCTCAAGTTATAGCCACTAAAAGTTTGAATATCAATTTCCAATAATATAACGTTTAATACCTAGTTTTACCATCAAGTTAAATTATAATATAGTCGATATCGCGCCAACCGCGCCTCTAATAAACAATATTGGGGCGTTGGACCGTTGTTTCGGTATTAAGTTCCATGGATACCCCACAAAATAGTAATGTAAACAATAGATTCGGCGAACAATGTATTTAGTTACCGTACATCAACGATCGCATTACTCAAATTAGATTTTGAGCGTTTAGAATCACAATTATCACACATCATTATGGACATTTCATGGAATATAGTTTGCGATATTTGGATTGAAAGGATTTTGTTTAAATAAACTTAAACAAAATGTTAATTTTTGTACAGAAATTGGGACCAATGATGTCCTTTGTTCTCTAACTCCATTCGGTAACTTTTAATTAATTTTACTGCAAATTAAAAATATGTATTTACGTAACTGTTGTGGACGCCCTCTGCCCCATCTAGGGGACATAGGACCATAAGTCAAGTCAAATAAGTCATTTACGTAATTCGACAAGTAATTGAAACTTATTGAAATTTTAGAACTAAAATTATGATTTAACGAAATTGTAGGTATCTTACATTTTTTAAAGATGTAAACTATCAAATATTGTAATCTCTTACCAACAAAATAGAACTTGAAGCTTGAAGGAATCCCGCTACTAAAATGTAATTTGTTTAGTCGAGATACAAGATACCTGCTCAGCTTTTATCAGATGCAAACTATTTCCCAGTACCTTAAAATACGTTTCTACGTTTCACGTTGCACACAAAATTGCAAACTCGGCTCATTTATATTGAAACTTTCATAAAATGTGTGATAATAAGTTCGTTTGCAAAACTACATATAATGTATAAGGTCTCAAAAGCGATATTCGCTTCAACTAAGTGCCCAAGTTACAATATTTTGTTAACTGCCACCTCATAGTCGAGTTTGTTTAAATAAGACAAAGGAAGGTACTACCTTCCTGAAATACGGAAGCTATTCTTGAAGCTTTGTTTTGTGGTTGCAGCTTTATTTTTAGTGTTTCGGATTTAGAAGGCAGTTTACTAATTGTTGCCTTTTACGTGGAAACGATAGTGACAGAGCAACTATAACTTCCGTATATTTTAAGACATGAATAATTTAATTTTAACACGAGATAATTATTGTCTATATGGTAGCGCGTTTTTATTTATGTCGATTTATAAACATAAAAGCGCGACTTTTGCACTGCTGCTACGCTGCGTCCGCGCAGTAATCATCATCATCATCATTTTAGCCATAGGACATCCCCTGCTGAACATAGACCTCCCCCAATGATTTCCATGTTGACCGGTTGGAAGAGGCATGCGTCCAGCGCCTTCCTGTTACCTTTCCGCGCAGTCTACTTATCAGTAAATAAGAATAAGATATAGTAACAACAACATTGCAGTCATCTAAAGTCTACCATCCAATCCTTTTTTCCGCTTTGCACTTCTGTATTCCGCCCACAACATGCAAAATATGGCGTTAAACAGCATAACTCCGCAATAATTACACCGTCGCCGATCGCGACTCCGCGGACCAATGTAACGATCCAGCGTAAATTGCCCACTCAATGGGTTCTCGAATCTCTATGGCCCATAAACAACGCGGTCGCGATTACAAATCGCATATTAGTACAGCATTACGTCGAAAGCATTATCAGGATGGGGCGCAGCACCGCGTTAGCTATTATATGATGTGCAGGGCCGCATTCGGGAGCGAAGGGGGCATAATCGGAAGATATTTTTTTTTAGTTCCAGTAATTTGTTTATGTACTATATGCTTTTATGCCGGTAGCTTTCGTATCGTAAAAAAATAAGTAAGTACACCTACAACAGTAACAAGTTTGTTGTTTCTTAAAGTACAACATACATAATGCAACGGTCTCTATCGTAAATTAATTTACAAAGTCAGAATGGATGGATGGTTAGGAAATGTCTTTATACAGTGTGTTGCTTGCACTATGCCTGCCGAAAGCTGCAGACTTATCTCTTCACCAGTGCCTTAAAGGCTTTTAGGTTGTATGAATTCAGAAGCACAGAGAATTAATACCTTACTAGCATCTCTCTCTTATTCAATTTAGATCTTATTCAAAAAGCGATGGCGTAGATACTGACATTCGGCGTTAGTAATTGTTTGCGAAAGGTCTTTGGCTGCTTTTAGTGATAATCATCACCATGTCATTTAGTCTCTACTGCAGGAGAAAGACCCTCTTTAATTTAACAGAGGCAAATGAAGGCTTTGACCTACACTCCTCACGCTGACCAGACGGGTTACGGGACTATTCCCAACTCTCGTTCCTATCGCTGCAACTGTGTAGCAAGGATCTACAGCTAAACCAACAATAAAACTCAACTAGTGAGTTTGTTTCGTCCCGGGGGAAAGTAAAACTGTTATTGGATCCGAAACGAAATTAATCAGAAGAACATAGGAGGAGTTCGAAGTTAATGTTCGACTTCACTCCAGTGCAAAGAGGATGACCAGTCTAATTAGGGAGGTTGGTTAAATAATTGTTTAATAAAGTGTGTTTGTTCCGGCGTTTTTTCTCAGCACTTGCCATATGTTTGTCTCGAAACGCTAATAGGGCCTAAAAAATAAGGAGACAAGTAAAGTGCCCCTTAAGGGCTACCTTTTTTTTACTGTATTTTAACGTTCATAAGTATGGTCTAAATTGAATAAAATATTTTTGATTTTGATTTTGAATGCGCCCCATCAAAGTCCGGCCCTGTATTATTGTTAACGGATCACATGTGACGTTTGTGTATCTTGGCTGCTCGCTGCACAATGCGTGTGCAGATCAAACATGCTATTGTCAAACATTTGTAATTACCTACGTGTTTGGCAAATGCGAGTTAATCCGAGCCACACAAATACTCGAACTGACTGATTTTGATAGGTATATCAACATTATCATTTCATCGTTTCAGCCACAGGACGTCCAGCTGAACATAGGCCTCACCCAATGATTTTCATATCGAGCGGTTGGTAGCGGCCTGCATCCAGCGCCTCCCTATCCTTTATGAAATAAATCTGGCAATTATAATTGTATTTACAAAAAGTTGTTGGCTATTTTTTTAAAGTTCACATCTACCCAGTCAAATAGGTACTTATTTGACTCTTCTAAAACCACTTGGTTTTTTAAGATCACGATCAACGAAGAAAATAATAGCTTCGTTCGAGAATGTTCTCGTCTGGACGCACTGTCTCGCTACACTAGGCAAAACAAATGATAGCTATGTCTGCATCGGCAGTGGTACTGACTGCGCGCAGCCAGCCGCGACGCTAGCCCCGATACTAACGTCTGCGTGCTTCTCAAAGCGTGCAAGTACCAGGTACAATGTCTGTACGATCTAGATGTCTAATCCTAATATTACATTTCATTAATTTAAAATACCTATTTTATGAGTATTTTATTTTGATTTTAATCTTTACATCTCGAACTTCTGAGAGAGCAAATCGCTCACCGTTTACTAATTGCTCTCGATTTTATTTGTTATAGATTTTATGTGACGATACCTATTGTGATTAGCAAATTACTACGGCTGAGTTAAGTCAGTTCTGAATGAGATGATTGAGAAAATAATTTGTGGACTCTCTGGTAACTTTAAAAAATGTAATAGGAGCTTCACTTTTCTCACCTTTTATAAGCTTTTAATGCCATTACAATTTCTGTAGAGACACGCTATAATTCTTGAGAAACTGGGATGTAGAACCACAAGCATTAAGACCATAAAATATATGAATAAGTAGTATTTCAGCGAACGACATTGACATTTTCCGCATTTCACCATTTTCCCCGCTTCCTTTTATTTATGCTAAACAATTGCTAACAAATATATTTGTTCCCCAAAACAAATAATTCTACCAAGAATTATTACCAAAAAAGCGGCACAGCGTAATGCACATTATTTTAATCTTGCTGTACGAAAAGCAGGCGGTCTCACATCATATTACGTCGGGAGATAAAACAGATGGCAGGATTTCATTACAATATCTCAGTGGCGCGGAAGGCGAATCGCAGCCGAGCTGTAATGCGCCAGATTATACATGACGTATGGATCTCGGATTTGATGCTGACTTTCCAATGCCTTTTTGAAGGATTAAATTTCTACTTAAGAGTTGTTTTCAGTGATAATGCATTGGTTTCGGCGCGGGTTTTAAAAAGCAAACCATTTCAAAAAGAAGAAAAAAGTTTCAATTGTTTCTGTTTACTGATTCACCTAAAAGACAAACAATCCTAAACGGAATACATCAATTAATTACGTATTAGAACTTAGAATTACATAACACAAATCAATTAAAACTTTCCTGGAATTCATTATCTAAACAAAATTCGTTGAGTTTGAAGAAAATTTTGGATAAAAATAATTAAACTCATCGGTAATTATAAGTCAGGCCTTCAGATTGTCACGCTCCTAAAATTTCGTTATATTTTAAAGCTCACATTTCTTAATTAGTATTCGTTTTGTTGCACGAAATTTTACCTTTCAAGACCAAACAAAGCCGCTTGTCCGTCTTTATTATTAAGTTTAAATTATAGCCATTAGCTAACTACAGAACGAACAGGGCCTCTCAATTTTCGTTTGCGTCTAAGGAGCGTTTTAAGTTACCAGAAGATTCGGGATATTTTAAAGATTAGGTTTCAAATATTTAAGTAAAGCATTGTAATTTGACTGACTCAAAAGAGAATGCCCCTGTGTCCTATCACTTCTATGCTTACCGTACTATTTACAACTGCGAGCAACATAACCTAACACAAATTTCTGCTAGCGTAGCTCCGTTATTGCTGCAAAATTTGCCAACCTGTTCAAATTGAAATTATTTGCACCTAGACGAAAGTAACAGCCGAGCAGTTTTTGTGGGTCTCATATTTGCATATTAGCGTTTCTGACGATCGCGACGCATGAACATTTTGTAGAGCAACTGAGTTTTCTCATGCTGTCTTATTTATTCCTTCGATTTTCTTCAGAAGTGAAAGGGAGAGTGCGATCTTAAAAATGTTCGCTTGTTTGCTCAGGCCGCAAAAGTCGGAAGCTCAGCCACAAACGTGGGGCAATATTGCTCCTCTTATTTATGTAAACGTGGAAATGTAAATTAATTTCCTCGTTTATGAAATGAGACTTTTTGGCGGTCTTTTGCGAAATTACTACACGCGACTCGAGAAAAATGAGACCTAAAATTATTTGGAACGCTTGAAGTTGTTGACCTAGAATCATACTTTATTCATTTCAGTTCTCATTTGATTTGAGTACTGAAAGAAGACGTTATTTAATATAATGTAATCATCAACCAATAAAAAAATCTGGGACTAAGGACTGACTGTGTAGAGGTATCCGAAAAAAAAAAATATAATAATTCTTGTATGTATTTGTACCTACATTTGTCCATTAAAAGCTTTTGATACCTTTACATGACAAACTTCTATGACTCCCAATATTAGTATATTTAAATAACACTCCTGCTTAATACGCAAATATTTGCTCCAGGTGGGATTCAAACCCGCGACTACGCCGTACCAGTATAAGCTCCTGTGACCAGTCACCTATATTAATTTCTTAAGGGATCAATTTCCGTAAACTAACTGGGCCGTTGACCTTGCGGGTAATGCAGCACTGTCATTTCTCGGCCCTTTAAAAAATGGATCTAGTGACACAGAACCGGCTCCCCGAACTTTGCTAATATGTGCCCAACCTCTGTCATCTTGTGAAATAATGGTGGTAATATTTGAAAACTTTCCGAGGTGCGGCCATTGTAATACCGCAAAGAATTTCCCTTTCGGTAATAGCGGTAGGATTCCAAACTTACTACGTCGCATTGCTTCATTGGCCAGTACATAAATCTTAATTACTTCCTATTTACGAAACTAGGTTAGCTCATAATATTTTTCTAGGTGCCTTAATTTCAAAGAAGGCGGGAACGAAATGAGAATTTATATTTATCTACGGAGTTTTTCAGAATTAAATTAACTTGAGATAGGGTTACACTGGATGCAAGCGGCGCAGGACCGGTCTTTGTGGAAATCCTTGGGGGAGGCCTTTGTCCAGCAGTGGACGTCTTTCGGCTGAAACGACGACGACGACGACGACGACGAGGGTTACACTGACGAGAAGTTATACTCGTAAATCTATTATGAAAGGTTCACGGTTAGGAGCTAAATAGAAAAGACTTCGTAAATTTCGTTTTAAGCTTAAATTATTTATAGGATTGTCAATACCAATTAGCTATCGTTAAACTTTAGTACTCGTATAACCTTTTTTTAACGTGAAAATAAAATATTTACTCTCACAAATTAGGACAATGGCAAAAAATCGAGCACTGCATTAAACATGCATTCAGCGAGCCAAGTGGAACAAGGCACTATTCGAATGATAAATGAGTCACACCACAGCGAATGATACAATCGAAAACACAATCGGCATGTCATGTCAAANATGTCAAAAACCAAGCGTTTTTTTTTGTTAATAAGTGCGATCATTTTTTACAAAGCTTTCGAGTGAGCTTCCGCATAACTGAAACTATAAATCACTAGTGGGTGGGCTTATTATTTTGCCCACACTGTCTAACTGGTGCACTATTATTAATATAAAGTTATTTTTAATTAAACTATTTGATTCCATATTGAAATACACGTAGGTATTATGACATCTCACATCACATGACGTGTGAGGCTTGCATTAATATTATTAGAATTTGCATTCAAAAAAATTACCTGCACTTAAAGCCGTTTAGTAGTTGTAAATAATATTTATAACTATTTTACGACTTGGACTATAATAGTTTCCACTTTTTCACTCATGAGCTAGTATCACGGTAAATCACGATATGTAAATCATATTTAATGCCTACTAAAGTTAATGTGCCTTTCCAGAAGTTAACACTGTACAGTGTATATGTACAGTGGAGAGTGACTAAACTATACCATCACTGATGTAAAGTCAGTACCATGCAGTGGGATACGTTCTAGGTATCATAGTGCAGGCTTTACACTACTATTTTTAGTACGTAAGTTATATCTATCCCATCAACCCCTAAGCAGTCGCATATTATGACCGCGTAACAATTGATTTATAATCAGTCTTGATTCGTGGTCTTGAAGGGCTTCATAGCTCAATACGTAGGACTACAAACAGGGTGATTTTGTAATCAGTATCCATTTTTTTTTGATAAGCTCTATAAAACAATGACAATATAACTTTAATATTATTGAAAATCTAAATCGCGGGTGCATTTCTTAATTTTTAAAGATTAAGGGTTAAGGCTTCTTTTCCCGCAGCATTATGTCTAATAAGCTTTGCAGTTAACTGTGTATAAATATTTTCTACGAACGAAGCAAATTATCCACGTGTGGCAATTTTGAAACCGCGAGCAGCGGATAAAAATAATTAGATATGAAAAAATATATACATATATTGCTTTTTTACGAAGATCGATTAAGTTACTGATTCTGAGTCGCTCCTAAAAATTTGGATACTGATGCAAAGTCACCCTGTATATCTAAAGTTAGATATAATCGGTAGATATGAAAACATCGTGATAGCAACTGGATAAACTTGATATAATAACGTTTTTCTCGCAGCCTCGCCCGAGCTATTTATTAATTAACTTCGCCGGATGTCAGGCTGCCAGACATGTATCAAGGAATAATCATAATTACACGCCCGTCTTTGGAACAAGGATGTGACTTCTGGATAATATTCCCTTTTTGTATGGAACTTTGTTATTATATTGCTAGCCAAATGCTATTATTATCGCTTCGCATCGCAAGTGAAGCATTAAACATCTTAAAAAGTAGATTTTAAAAGCGTGAATTTTACCTCACTATATCATTTGTTTTAGATACATATTACTATATGTATCAAATAGTGAAATATTAGATAAGTTTTATGTAAAACAATGTTTTTCAACATTATTCATTACGGTACAAAATGCTCAACAAGCAAGTGAAGGATTTTTAATCAATTTGAACGATACGATTTAGGCTGAATGAATGAATATATTAACTGAATGCCAGTTTTAGTTTGTAAAGCCCATCACTCGATTTTACATAAACGTCCAAAATGGCGTACTCGTACAGAGATCAGTGCTTATACACAATGGATTTCAATTTGAAATGATGATTGATGAACACTCGATTTCAATTTGAAATGATGATTAGGTACTCGATATAACGCTCAGTTGAAATGTAAAATGATTAATTTTATGTATCGATTTATGCATCTTTGTCGAAATAATCTAACAAAAATCACATTGACCTATTAATAATATTTTTTCTGATATTAACAAAAATAATCCGTTAAAACGCAGTAAGTGATACCTGTTTCACAATTTCGCCCTTTAATTAATAGCACGAACGTAAATTTGTTTTCAAAAGAGAGAAACTTGCACTCTACATTATATTCGTTAATTTAAATATGTGGTTTCAAACAATATGTAAAATTTATAATACAACAGCCAGAATATTGCAATCACGGAGCCAACGGTTCAGCTGGGCTCAAAATATAGATTTGGCCGCACGCACTCCCCGGTGGATGCGAGCCAATGTTTCTAAATTGCAACGAATTTACATTGTTACTTGAAATCTGGATGTTACAATTCGTTTGAGATTTGCATAAACGCACGCCCTCGAGAATTGAGTAGCAATAGCACGTAGAATCTGATGCAGCCATTCATACAAATAGCGAACCGGACTGCTGCAATTGAATTCCTGGCCAAGTAATTTTATACCTAATACAGAAGTACTGTGATGTTGCGAATTCAAGAATAATAATGTTAAAAAGTAGGTACACAAGGTAGTTGTGTTATTAAAACGTAGGCTTCACTTGTCTAAAGTAATATTGTCAACGTAAAAGCAAGTGAGGATAATATCGTTATTTGCTACATCTTTAAGCAAAAACCTAACCTACTCTACCTAAAAGGATTTTGAGGAGACTTTTACTACCCTTCAAACTTACATCGGAATAGGGCATAATTTATCAAAATTCCTGCGGGCGAAGCTGGGGGTAAACGTGCCTAAGTAGATCTATAAAATTACGATCATATTTCATACCTCAGCATAAAACTGCGTTAAAACTTAATAGCACAAAATCTATTTGCTACGTTCATAACGCCCCAGACTGAATTCAGCGGGAAATCGATTCTCCGGATAGTTGGGCCCAAGACGAACAAAACCAATATATTTTCCGACACTTGAGCTCTCAGGTAATTGTGGCAGAAAGTTTACGGACGTGAGCGCAATATTGATGAGCCGAGCTACTCCGCCTTGACGTATATGCCGCCTGTTCCTCGAATCATGGAAATTATTCTCCAACTTGTTGTGTTTACACAATCCCAGAATACGTGTCATTATTTTATACAAACCACATTTTCTGATAGGTACTTAGCTGGCGGCAATTGGGGCAAAAATACGAACGTGTACGAGTTATTGATGAGGTATTGCGTCTGATATTATTATTGTATCGTCAATAGGACGTCTCATGAAGAAATAATGGAACAATGTTTCGTGTTGTTCTGGGAATAATACATTAAAAGTTAAATTTTAACATTCTGAGAAACGAACCGGGAAGTGAGCGTACGAGTACATATTATTAATGCAATGAATCTTAAATTAATTTAAGAAGTAGGATTAATCATTATTATTGTTTTTGTTACCAACGTCAATTATAGAATATCCCAATAAGTCATTCGGCTGAAACGAACAAACCAAAATTATTCAATGTTGAAGATCCCAAATCAAGACGACCCGACTAAAAAGTCTGTAAATAATTCACAAAGAAGCAATCCGTCGAATACCTACCTACGTCCAGCACTACGATGCGTGAAACATTGATTAGATCATATACCGGGAGCCTGTTAGGCTGACGGGCAGCACGCTATCTAGCGGTTAGGGCAGTGGTTTCACACTTGGGACATTCACACTGTGGGCGCTAAGGATATTAAGGGAATCGCTGACCTAAGACACTTCGAGGAAATTCCGATTGGTCTTGAATTCCTGAAACTGGTTTCAGGGTCATTTGAGATTTCCTTTTAAATGTATGTGTATCGGAATTTCAATTATTTGAAACTGGAATTATGGATTTTAAGTTATCAAAATGTTGATTCGTAATACAACAAAGAAATATCGTCACAGTAAGTTAATAGCGAGACTTTCTCTTATTTTTTATAGGCAAATGGAGGATTTGACCTAAACAGTAAACATCCCACGCTGGCTAGACAGGTCAAGAAAGCCGGATGTTCATATTTGTCTTATATGGCTTTTTAGGGTTCCGTACCTCAAAAGGAAAAAACTGAACCCTTATAGGATCACTTTGTTGTCCGTCCGTCCGTCTGTCAAGACCCTTTTTCTCAGGAACGCGTGGAGGTATGAAGCTGAAATTTATATCAATTACTCAAGTCTACTGTCCCTTGAAGCTGTGAAAAAATCAAACTTCTAAGCCAACGCAATCAAAAGATACAGCCGTTTATGCCGCAAATTTTCGACACTTGCAAGGGAATCAAAACCTACAGGGTGCTTCCCGTGAACTCAGAATCTTGAAATTCGGTACGAAGCAACGTCTTATNCCCCCAATAATATAAATTCCTTTGTTTTTGGTGCAAATTTTAGTGTTTCGTAGCAGGTTTTTAAAATTTCTAAAGCTTATTGTATATCATCTAACAATGGATACTTTAGATAATACGTTTTCCTACATTCTGAATTATAATAACTATATCGAAGATGATGTGGTTCGCGCATTTCATGAAAAGTTACTTCGGTGCACATCATTTAGACCGCGTGAGCTAGAATTATTTCAACACCCTGAACTGATTGAACCTGTACCTAAAAATGAGACGCACCTTCAAGTAATTTATGACGGTGACGTGGGATTAGTGGGGCACTGGAGTTGTATTTATTACATTAATGGAATACTGCGTGTGTACGATAGTCTTGTTGGTGTTCTAGGAAAATCGCAAAAAATATATGTAAAAGCCTTGTTTCCGTATCTATCGGAGTCATGTATTCAGTTTCCAAGTGTTCAGCGACAACCGAATACTATTGATTGTGGTTTGTTTGCCATTGCTTTTGCCACCTCTTTAGCTCGGAATATTTATAAATACATATATAAAATTAATATTCATACATAAAAGTACAAGGCAAAATATCGGGAGAGTTTAGGCTCCATTCACCAGGTGTATAAATTGACATAATAAGTTTATTATATTTGCTGCTACGGAACCCTTTGTGCGCGAGCCCGACTCGCACTTGGCCGGTTTTTCATACTACATTCACGAGGAGAATGGGAGTGGTCTGCTGACTCTACTCGAAAAAAATCAGCAACAAAAAAATATAAGAACATAGTTTGCTTTAGTTAATCTTAGTCTTTATTACTAAAGTGAATTGTTTTAGCTAAAACCCGGAAGATAAACTCACTAACGTGTTCATTACTTAATGTGACTAAAGTAAAATATTAGTGAATCCACAAAGTTGGGAGCCTCTGGTTCTAGTTTGCATTTACAGAACCAGTTGGCTAATTGACAAATTTTGTCCT
This sequence comes from Ostrinia furnacalis, assembly GCF_004193835.3. NCBI lineage: Eukaryota > Metazoa > Arthropoda > Insecta > Lepidoptera > Crambidae > Ostrinia > Ostrinia furnacalis. The sequence goes on from NW_021130306.1 coordinate 756,834, forward strand.
ATTGCAGGAAAAAGGCGGGTTTGATCAGGCACAGGCTCATTCGTTACGTCCATACGTCTATTCTGCCTGTCAATATGCTTTGATTGTGGCTGAGTCTATTTGTATTTTGGCTATCATCTGAGGCTTGGAAAATTAGATTAAAAAACAAAGAAGCGATTAGACATTCGATTTTAATATTTTTGATGATTTTTATCTTATCTTATATTTTTATAGTATTAGGAAAAAATATTTTGGTACATACATAGGCCGTATTAAGAGCACGCAATGGCGCGACACTGAATAGCAGTCCATTGGCCACAGATTACAACTACTTATTTCAACATACAGATTTATGACGCTTAACTATCTAAATAAGAGGGAAGAAACAAGTTAGTTATTTATAATCTCAGTTCCTGGCAAAAACATAACCTTATGTGATAAAAAAAGCTAATTGTATTTTTCTTGACGTCGGTTTTATGTTATTCTAAGAATTTTCATGACTTTCCTTTGGCTATAATAATATACCACCGAGAAGGTAACATAAAAATATAGTATAGAAATGAATATTTAACAACATTTCTTCGAAGTTCCTTTCTCTGCAACTAAAGCCACGTTTGAATACGACGCTAAGTTTGGCTCGGAGCTCAAATTCAGACATGAGGCTGTTTGTTTATTTGCCTTAAGTGTTCAGGAATTACCTCATACGGAATCAGAATTTGATGTCACCTGCTAAAAATATCATTGCAAGTAGGTATTACCTACTACTAGCGCACAATTAGTAGCTAAAATACTGTTAGAGGGAACTTATCTATACTTACTGATATTATAAAGAGTTTGTTTGTTTGGTTAAACGCGCTAATCTCAGGAACCGATGTCCGATTAAACCGTATCANCAAATGTGTTGGGTAGCCCATTTATCGAGAAAGGCTTTAGGCTATATAAACTTACTAGCGGCCGCCCGCGACTTCGTACGCGTGAATCCCATTTTTCCCGCTAATTCCCGTTCCCGTGGGAATTTCGGGAATTCCTTTCTTAGTGCACCTCTACGGTACCTAAGCTACGTCCCTTCCAAATTTCAAGTGCCTACGTTTAGCCGTTTAGGCTGTGCGATGATCTGTCAGTCAGTCAGTCAGTTTCTCCTTTTATATATTTAGATATCCTACAGCCAATACCTAGGGGCGGAGGAGTAAAGAAAAATGTTGCAAACACGGGAAATATTATTTAAACTATTTTCGCACACAGCTATTAGTTGTAATAAAAGCGATTACTGTCTGATATTTTGTTGTTTTTACATTTACACTAAGCCAGAGGAATCTGTCCCAATATCAATGTCCCAAAATTAATAAAAAAAATGTAGATAAATTTATATTTGACAATACGGACTATAGAAGGATTTTGGACTAAATATTGTTTTCTTTCTTTCTTTCTTTTCTATACATGCACTTGGCAACTACGTTAATTACCTTCTTGTAACATACTTACGAGTATTGTATTATAAGTAAAAAAAGGTTGTGACGTTTAATTTTTCCATATCAATGTCGGCAATAGCGATCAAAACAACGTGCAGGTAGAGCCACAATGTAATTTATTACAGGTTCGGCTCAAAGGGTCGAAGGATTTTATTATTCTGCATACAATTCCATTTTCCTATCACAAATTATTCGACGGCAACGGTTAAGGTTTTGCATAACGTGCGAAAATTGCGCTTTCTCTGAATTTATGTCTGCTTTGTATCTTAGGGAATACCTTATTACCTAATATCGTGAAGGAGAAGTTTCTATTCCGTTACGTATAGAATACTTACGAATTAAATTAAAGCCACGTTTGAATACGACGCTAAGTTTGGCTCGGAGCTCAAATTCAGACATGAGGCTGTTTGTTTATTTGCCTTAAGTGTTCAGGAATTACCTCATACGGAATCAGAATTTGATGTCACCTGCTAAAAATATCATTGCAAGTAGGTATTACCTACTACTAGCGCACAATTAGTAGCTAAAATACTGTTAGAGGGAACTTATCTATACTTACTGATATTATAAAGCTGAAGAGTTTGTTTGTTTGGTTAAACGCGCTAATCTCAGGAACCGATGTCCGATTAAAAACAAATGTGTTGGGTAGCCCATTTATCGAGAAAGGCTTTAGGCTATATAAACTTACTAGCGGCCGCCCGCGACTTCGTACGCGTGAATCCCATTTTTCCCGCTAATTCCCGTTCCCGTGGGAATTTCGGGAATTCCTTTCTTAGTGCACCTCTACGGTACCTAAGCTACGTCCCTTCCAAATTTCAAGTGCCTACGTTTAGCCGTTTAGGCTGTGCGATGATCTGTCAGTCAGTCAGTCAGTTTCTCCTTTTATATATTTAGATATCCTACAGCCAATACCTAGGGGCGGAGGAGTAAAGAAAAATGTTGCAAACACGGGAAATATTATTTAAACTATTTTCGCACACAGCTATTAGTTGTAATAAAAGCGATTACTGTCTGATATTTTGTTGTTTTTACATTTACACTAAGCCAGAGGAATCTGTCCCAATATCAATGTCCCAAAATTAATAAAAAAAATGTAGATAAATTTATATTTGACAATACGGACTATAGAAGGATTTTGGACTAAATATTGTTTTCTTTCTTTCTTTCTTTTCTATACATGCACTTGGCAACTACGTTAATTACCTTCTTGTAACATACTTACGAGTATTGTATTATAAGTAAAAAAAGGTTGTGACGTTTAATTTTTCCATATCAATGTCGGCAATAGCGATCAAAACAACGTGCAGGTAGAGCCACAATGTAATTTATTACAGGTTCGGCTCAAAGGGTCGAAGGATTTTATTATTCTGCATACAATTCCATTTTCCTATCACAAATTATTCGACGGCAACGGTTAAGGTTTTGCATAACGTGCGAAAATTGCGCTTTCTCTGAATTTATGTCTGCTTTGTATCTTAGGGAATACCTTATTACCTAATATCGTGAGGGAGAAGTTTCTATTCCGTTACGTATAGAATACTTACGAATTATAGGAATATTGGATTTGGCATCTGCGTACTAAAGGTTAGCTTTAGTTTTTATGGCGAGAGCGTTTTTTTACGGCAATTTATTTACTTATAAAAATGGTTATTATAATTTTTATAGAAAAATCTTGGACAGAGATAATTCAAATGAGAATAGGATTTGGATACAAAACAAGCAAAGCTATTTATAAGAGATATAATAATTATGACTGTCATATTAAAGAAAGGTTCAAGATCAACAAAGGTCTTTCAAGCGTCTTAATTAAACGAGACAAAAAACATTCTAGAGAAGAAATAGCAAACTCTAATAAAATATATAATATATATAGTTAAATGCTTCTCTTTGTAAGAATCTGCGTTAGTTCATACAGTTAATAAGACAAGAGATAATCCTCTCATTGTACCGCCACAAAGGGAGCTTTAGTAACAACGGTGAAGTCACATTAAAGAACTAAAACCACCCGATCTAAGTGAAAAGTCTCACATAACTGCTTTAGTTTCAGTTCTAAAGATCACGTTACCATTTGAATAACATGTTTTAAAAGTGCAATAAAGAAAAATAGAGCAATGTAGACTCGAAAAGTGCTGGCTAAACGACACCTTTGCGGTGGATATTGGATATGAGCAAGACACTACATGAAATCTTATTAACCACACAAAGAAGTTTAGAAATGTTTTGTGAGAAGGGTTGAGAAGGTTATGAAAACATTTGAAGATCATTTAAAAAGTGAAAATTCGAATTTCAAACTCAAATCTTGAGAAAAAATAATAAGCTTAGAGTAATGATAACTAATATTGAACTGGTTTATGAAGCCGCTGTAGGTCAGGACCCAAATTATTAAGTAGACTTATTTGAGTAGGGCCTTTGCCCCGCGGTGAGATAATAACTGTGTGCTAGTGTTTAAATTAGGTTAGTAGAGGCTCGGTAAAGTTATTAGGGTTACGCAGTAGACAAATGTTTTGTTGCTATTGTGTATTATGTCGGAAGTAGTGTGATTTTGCTGCATAAATAAGGTGATTAGAGAAAGAAAATATTATTATTGTGACAGATTAGATTAACTTTGTCTCTCTGGAACATAAATTGCACCGAATTGTTAAACCGATTTAAGATAATTTTTATATTAATTTTAAAGTGTAAATCCTCTTTTATAAATTTTTGTGCACATAATAATATTAAAGTGATAAGATTTTAGTGAGAATAAAACAATATTTTATCATGTATTTAATTAAATTTTTACGTCAGAAAACTTATAAACATGAGAAAGTTTTGATTCAGTTTTATTTTGGTGTCGGTATCAGACTCCGAATCAAGATCCGGGAACGCGGGTTCGAACCCCGCCGCCGCGCCGCTAAATTACAATATTGTGTTGAACCCACTCGTAAAACGAGCATATTTAGCTTTCCACGAGGGGTTAACAGTTTTTAGTAAAAGAAAAAATATTACCTCTTAAATTCTTTTACAATCGATGGGATTTAAGACAAATATTTCTTCCAAATCCCCAAAAACAAAAGGCTTAACCACACCCACACGGAATAAAAATGCTTGTTTTCAAGTTTACGACAGCCCTTCTCTTATCTTATTATAGCGATAGGTGCCGAATGAACGGCGCTTCGAGGAGGTGGATTGCGCGTTCGTGTAAAAAATACGACTCTTTGCTTTGTTAAGATATATCTATTACACGAAGCACACAGACGTGTACTTGTATTACCAGAGTAAATACAAATGAGTAGGTCATCTTCATAGAAACGCCCGAGGGACAAAATTCAGCGCACCTCACCGCTAATCCACGCTAAATTTTGTCAGTGTGTGCGTGCGCACCGCATACGTATTGGCGCGCTCACATACAAACCGCGCTCGGTGCGTTTCTATGAAGATAACTTACTCATTTGTATTTACTCTGGTATTACACAACCGTTCGCACGTGGGTAATGCACGCGAAGCTAAATATTGTGGCATCATCATATTATTATAGGTTTTATTTTACAACAAAAATTTCTCTAAGGCTGTGTTGCACCATCTTACCGTCAAACTTCATACAAAACGCACCGGTTAACGTTATAGTTACCGTTAAAGTTAGGTGGTGCAACTCAGCCTTAGTGATATTCTGAAGTGAGAGCCACTGTCCTTGAGTAGATATTAATTGAAAAAATAAAAACATTGATAACTTTGGCTCTCAGTGAAAGAATTTGCTTTTTATTTTGAATCATATTCTTTTAATATAGAGATGTGTATTTGACAACTACACAATATTAAAGTTCAATAAAGATGAACGAACATTACTTATATGCTACTTTCTCAGCAGCTAGATATTATCATTCATTTATGCATATAAATAAACTACTTTATATTATGTACAAACTGAATTTCTCTGTTGACTATTGACATTTAAATCCTAATTTTATCGTCAGGAGAAAATTATGATTCATCTTTATAAAACTCTCTTGACAGATTATTTTATACCTAAGTAAATAAAATAATTTACTCTAGATCTTAGTTGATTAGGCCAAATCCTTGGTGACTGCCCTGGAAATATTTTACAAGATCTAAGTAAGTAATAAATATTCTATTCCCTAAGTTCCGGATAAGAAGAAAAAATAAGTTACTTCCGTCTTAAAATATTGAATTTAGGCTGAGTTGCACCACCCAACTTTGACCGTAACTATAACGATAACCGGTGTTTTTTGTATGGAGTTTGACAGATTTTTGACGTTTTTCAAAGTTAAAGTAAGATGGTGCAACCCAGCCTTTGTGTTTTATTTTTAGCTAAAAGCTGGTCGTAAATATTCCATTACGATGATTATTATCGATAGACTGTATTGTTTTCGATATGGATCATTTACTGTTAAATAAGTGCCAGTCGGCAGTGGGCAGGGCACTTAGCTCGCAGGGCACATAGACCGCGTGGGGCAGAAAAGTTCTCGAGTGGTAACCACGGGACGGAATACCTAGTGTGGGCAGGCCCCCAACTAGGTGGACCGACGATCTGGTGAATGTCGCGGGAAGTACCTGGATGTGGGCAGTGCAGGACCGGTCGTTATGGAAATCCTTGGGGAGGCCTTTGTCCAGCTGTGGACGTCATTTGGCGGAAACGAACGAACGAACTGTGTGCTTACCATGAGTTTACGTTAGGTGAGCTCGCTAGCGAATACGTCAAAAAATTCTATGAAGATTTTATTTCTTGAAAGTAGCCGCTAGGGGCGCTGCACAATATGTCATACAATTAAATGTCATTTTTTTACGCAGTCGCTAGCGAGCTCACCTAACGTAAACTCATGGTAAGCACACTGATAATTATGCTATAGAGGGCTGTAAAATACACTTTACGTCACTGGTTATATGTCAGATATAGTTTATCTGAAACTTTACCTGCAACCTGTATTAAACATGGACCTCTGTTGTAGTCCACTTCATGGAATGAAACTTCCACGCGTGAAGCTTATCTACATAATACTCTACAAACTTTATTGAATCATCAGTATAAAGCAACAAAAATGCAGTTGAAAAAACGGCCAATGTGTTACTAAATCATTAACATTATAACAGGCAACTAAGTTTGTTGTTTTACTACGTAAATGAGTATTAATAGCTGCGCGGCTACTCGTTGCAGCTAAGCTTTCTATAATTACATTTCTTAATTACACTTGCCTGTATACTTATTGTTAGTGCGCTGTTACAAAATAATGTACTATTTTTTATTACAAAGGTGTTGTAATTTTATCGCAGAAAATACAAACTTACACGTGTATGAAATGTAAGAAGGGTTTTATTTGTATATTTGACCTCCATATCATAATGACTTTCTATAAAATACGTATTCAAAGCATAGACGCGGTTCACGATATTAATAGTGTCTTTTGTGATTCAAGATCAAATATATCGAAGATAAATATATAATATAAGTATACTAGTAACATAGCCCCAACTGTGGGGGGTGTAGGCCAAATCTTACATTTGCTTCTAGTAAATTAGAAAGAAAGAAAGATACATTTTTACAATGGACATCACACAAATACAGGCAATTACATAGACATGACAGTGGCACATAATAATGGAACAAGAAAAAAAAAAGTAAAAACAAGAGTAAACTGAGCAGTGCCACCCACTCACCAACAAGATGCCCACTGCAACGGGACCCCACTCAGCAAATGCCGTGGCCCACGGTGACGAAGGCCACGGCTCTGGTTTTCAGTGTGCCCCATGCCGAGTGAGGGTCACTAGAAAAATGAGAAAGTTGCGCTCCTGCAGTGGAGACTAAATGACTTGATGATGATAAAGTTGATGATGGTGATGATGATGTTGATGATGATGACTAGTGAGGATCAATGAATAACGAGGAATCATTATTGTTACGTTAAGAGGAATCATTGAAAGTGCTTGTAATTCTAGTGAGCATTATGAATTACTATTACAATTCCAACCGAAAGGTCCACAATATTGCTGTTTGTTTTGAAATGTAGATTCTGGAATGCCGTGTGTTCAAACCTGCAATGTTTCATAAAATATTTGCGTATGAGAGTTAGCTTTCTAGACTAAATTACATTTCAGTATTTAGTTTTAGTACCTAGTTATTGTTATTTTAATACTTTTTTATTCGTGCATGGGTAGTAAAAATCTTTCGCCTTTTTTGCACGATACTGTAATCATTATCAACATAATCATTTTAAAATCAAATTTAGGTATTTAATAGGTAATAATTATTTCAAAGGTAAGATATAAACCTTTAAAAAAAATTGTATATTAAAAAGTACTTTTCCAAAACAACGCAATCGACGTGTTAACAACATTAATTCCAGAAAATTACTATGAGGACTCAGCGCGTGGAAGCACAGGGTCCCAATAACCTATTATAGACAATACTTGAGTGAATGCGAATCAATCACAGAACTCTAATCAACGCATGCGTTCGACTTCTCATAGCGTTGGTGCTTCACTTAAGCAAGTACCGTTTGTGAATACGGGTGTATAACTGTTGACATGTCGTGTAGGTACGTACAGTTCTAATTAGTGGTATTAAGAGGAAATCGATTCATATGATTCGAAACAGATTAATCTATTTCACTATAATGTACAGTCAACAGTGCAACAGACTTTACATTTTGTAACAAAATAGCCCCTATGACTACGAAATAAATTCTAAGTGCTTAGCTTGATGTACTGTCGTATGTACCACAGATAATTTACTTGTATCTGTACGTTACGAACGAAGCGTAGAATCCCGACTGTTTGTATTGGTGAATTCAATTGGGGGTAGTATTCCTAATTTTGCACGCATTGAGCTGAACTGATATTAAATTTTGGTAATTTTAAAGTCTGTGATTATGTATAATTTGAGAAGTGAAAAGTAGATACAGATACCAGATCAGCGCAATCGCAACTCTCTTATTAACCTTCGTACATAGGGTTTCTGATTTCTCGACTTATTTTTTTTCTCGAGTTTCGGGAATTCTCGAGGCCAAAGTCTCGAGTTTTCTAGGGTCTCGAGTCTTTAAATTAAAACTGTTGAAATCGGTTGAAATTTAATAAAAACACGGGTTTTTATTAATGTTATAATGTGTCTGGGTTATAATCCATGATACTGTAAAGTTTCAACAAAATCCGTTCAGTAGTTTTTGCGTGAAAGAGTAACAAACATTCAGACATCCACACAAACTTTCGCATTTATAATATTAGTAGGATAATTATAACTTAGTAATTAACTAAAGGAACAAAAGTCAAAAAGTCGCGTGTACTTTAAGGGTTAATAACCATAAATATCTGGAGCTCCAATTGAATCACTTGTTTTCCAAAGAACACAAGTCCAAATTAATTGAAAAATTACGATAATAAACCTGCATTTACAAACAAAAAAAACATTTAAACTCAAATAAACGTATTTACGCGTAGGTACCTAAACTAACAGATATTAATAAAAAAAATCAGTCTTTAAATCAGTCAGTTATACAAACATAATAAAATATAGCATACTCGTAGGTGATCATTATTAGTTTCGGTTAAGATCATTACTTGCAAATCAAATTAGTTAAAAAAAGGAAAGACTAGGCCAGTCTAAACGCAACGTTAACCTATTAAATAATTAAACACTTACTTTTGTCTAAGAAAATAGGCTTTCAAGAATATTAAAGCTTCAAAATCGAAACTCGAGAATTCTCGAGCTCCGGTAATTTTTTTCTCGTCTCGAATGAAGCAAAATTTCTCGAGTTTTCTCGAGTTCGAGAAAGCTCGAGCAGAAACCCTATTCGTACAGTACGTATTATACAGAAAACGACACATTAAGGTGAATTTAAGTAGTGAATTGTTTGTAAAATATAGTCTCATGTCTATTGAATTGACATACCTACATTAGTATTCCGTCTTAGATTGAAAAATTAATCCAAAACTCGCAAGCCTCTGGTTAAAGGTGTAAATTATGTTTATGTGTTTTCTTCGTATTAACATGCCGTCCATAACCCACTTCAAGGGTGTTCCAGGGTAATTCTGCTCGCGCAAGCGGTGTGAGAAGCGAGATGCACGTGTCGGATCAAGTACGCCCGCGGGCTCCACAAATCATGCCGCAAAAAACCTGTTGTACGTAATTCCAGGCGGTCGATTCCCCAATACTCAAGATAGCCGACTTTACAAATTGCTCTCGACCTTAAACGGTTATATTTTATCCGGTAATATACGGCGTACACCTCAGAGATGCGGAATGAATATTTATCTTATCAAACGGTTGACCCATTTAGGTGTAGGCGTTGTATAAGTTAACAATTGATTAGTAAAAACGCCTACAACGGCTCGGTTATTTATAGAAAAGAATTCTCATTAAATAAAATACATTTTATCCTCCTTGCTTTGCTTGCAAACACTGAATTATGTAAGTACAGTTACTACGCATTTTGCTTTTTGACGATCTCGATTAATAAGGCAGATAACCTCGAATTCCTGATAATACCAGCATACATTATATCTGTTGCATTCATTCATTTTGGAATTTACCTTATCTCCAAACAGTTTCTCTAATTAAAATATTTGTTCGTAATTTTACTGGACTCTGAGCAACTTTTCTTTTAGCTCTCGTTTCAGGATTTCAGATTTCATCTCCATGTTCTTTACAAAAAATATAAAAATATTTTTGTAACAACAACTTCTGAAAATCTTGAGAGAAACTTGTGCTGTTTTTTTCATTTTGGTGCTCCACTTTGAAAGTGTCGAGGTAAGAACATTGAATTGCATATTTAGTGCGGAACCTAGGTTTTTGGACCTATGTTTCTATAACACGGACGAAATAATAATATGTTTTTCAGGTTTACCAAAGCATATTTCCAGTCTTTTCTCAAGATAAAAATGTCTAGAAATTGACGTAGCTACGAGTATTTAGTACAAAATAATATTAAGAAAGAAAAGTGAGTGAAATTAAAAAGTGCAGTTTATAATTAGGTAGTTAAATTGTGTTGTGTTAAACACTTTCCTGATTATGCAAATCCAGAGTTTAAAGAATAGCTTATTATGAAAACGTAAATGCTACCCGGAATAAAGCTGCTTACACACGAGACGTGGGGAAGGCAGCTTAAGCGTTTTATCTCGTGTTTTATCCGACCTAATTTGCGTGACTTCTCGTTACTTGATGACACCTTGTTTGTTGGATCGGGTGTGACGATTCCCCCGTGTTTTGTTATGATCGTAATTTGCGTAAATTATACAGACAGCAAACAGGTTGGAACTCAAGTCCCGAACAGTTAACTCAGATTAGTACCCATGTTGATTTGTTTTTTTTAAAGTAATCCATCTGTCTTTTGTTTATTTCTTTAAACTCTCAAGTATTTTTTATTTGAAAATTGCAACTCATAAGTCATGTAAAGCCTATTTAAAATAAAAAACATCCATCCATTAGGTACTACTTACAGTATTTTTTTAACTCTGACGAAATTTTGACTAGTTACAATATTTCAATTCAAACCAACATTTTCCTGAGATAAAAATCGAGTTTATGATGTCATTTTAGAATACAATTACTTTTTTATTTAATTTGTTTTGCGAAAACCACGTCACTATAATAAAAATACAATCACTATTTTTATTTTACAATCTAATGAGACTCAAAATTTAATCTGTTAGATTTTTTTATCTGTTTCATCTGAAGTTTCCAATATTCTTTGTCCTATGATTGTTTAATCAGAGAATCGTAATACCTAACGAATCTATTTATAGTGTGAAAAATTGAATAGCGAATTTAAATAAGTCTGAGAGAAGATTATCGCTGTTGTGTTTTACTTTAACGTCGTCCTATAAATCTGATAGTTAATGCTCAGAATCTGTTGCTGTTCTTTTTGTTTGATTAAGATTTCTAAGCTTGAAGCAATATTTTTTAGGTTTGTTTATTGGCAGTTGTGTGAACTAAACGAGGAATAAGTTCCGAAGAAATATCGAAATGTACATTTCATAAGCATATCGCTGAAGTATATAGGTACTCGTGCTACCGGTAACTTCATTTCAAAAATGAAAAGGAAATATTTTATTCAGCGACACAAAACATTTGCGTATTTTTTTCAGTCATAAATGATTCTACATTTTAGCTTGTTGTGCCATCGCTTCGAATTCCACTTTTCTAAGAGATCTGACACGATAGATAGGTATCTATAATACTTAATATGAGCAGTTTGAGCAGTTATATTATTAAGTTTGTTGTATTTTTATTTCATTACAAAAGATCCGCAGCTTTACTTGTAGCAGCACACCAATCTGTGTGTCGCCAGTCACTGATTTNGCTGGTTTAGCATTCAGTATTTAAATCCTCGTTTTCATTTGGAGGCCTCCCCGTTTGTTCAGTGCGTTGTTTTCCTTTCTATTGTTTGGTGGCAAAATGCCACTCGCAGGTACCGGCCGCACACCTCGTGCCTCGACTGTGTCACGCCTACGCTTTACTTTGGTGAAATATGACTCCTAACACCATATACAGGGTATGCGAAAATAGCGAAGTTAAGAAGATAGAATACACGAGCTAGACAAAAGCTTTTGAGGATAATATCGATTGTTTGAGAACGTTAAACATAAACAAGATTAAGTAAAATCTAATCCGACAGGCGAAAGGTCATGGGTTCGATTCCCGCCTTAGGCAGCTTTTTCAAGTTATTTATACTCGTAATTTAAATAAAATCTGCTTATTTCTATAGGTATAAAGAGAATTCAGATAAAATCAGGTAATATTCGAAATAAATACAACCTCATTATTTCAAAAATATCTTTCTGTGATATGTACACCATGTAGGTACTTATGTACTCGAAAAATGTTATAAGTAGCCGTATTAGGGCCATTCTTATTCTTACGCATTTTTGTGTGAGATGTAAGAATAGCATATGTTTTTAAAGAAAATCAGTGCACTGTATATTAATTTACTTATTAAAATACCTCTAATAACTAGGCCCAATATCATTTTTATCATAAAACTATTAGAAGAATATTAAAAAAAAGTTACAAGTCCAAAATGTCACGGACCGTGTAGTGTGAGATTCCCGGATTTGGACATACAATATTTTTTTCTGAAGAGATGTTATGTTATTTTGATAAATTTTACAGTANACGAAAAAGGTTGGTGAATCATCCCGACTACCAAGAACAACTTAAAATAACAATAAAACATTTTGTTATTCAGTCAAAAGCGCTGATGTAAATAACGCTTGATTTGTGACGTGACTTTTTAAAAATTCGCAAAAGGCAACCGTTATTTAAAGAACGCCGTAAAAATTGCAGCGCACGATGACTTTGCCTTTTAGTTTTTTGTTCAAATTGCAATTAGTGAAGAGTTTGCGAATCCTCGGCATCGTGTCAGAGATTGATGACAATGGAAATTTTATACATCGTTAGTCATGACCGCGTTAGGTGAGCTCGCTGTTTTTTCAGTAATCCCATCTCTGTAGTACCGCCTTATTTGTCATGAGCCTGGCAAGGTTAACCCCCGTAAGCTACTCAATTACCTCAATATTTATAACTGCGCTCCCCCGCTTTTTTAACTTCGTTAACGCCATGATTTTTACTTGTTACACCTATTTATCACCCTTGTGTTGCTGGGGAAGCGATGAGGGGGAAATAAAAGCTGCTACATGTACAAGAACGAAAGTACAGTTAGAATACAACGCCTGAAAATAAACTATACTTATGAGGTTAATTTAAGCTTTAAGATAGTTTAATATATAATACTCTTGTCAGTGTACTACTGCCAAATGTAATCTTCCGACCAATTTGATAGACTAATTATAGAAATAGTCCATACAGGCGTTTGTTTAATAATTCAGTTTAACAACAAGCCGTAGGCTAAAGGTATCGCCCACGCATTTCATATTCAGTCGACACCTGATCGTATTAATGTTCCACTAATAACCGACAAATTTCATCGGCATCAATGAATAACGAAAATCGAAAGCGATTATTCACCCGCGATATCCAAAACAATGGGACCGGAAAAAATACCTACTCGATTGGCTGTTACAATCAATTTTTATCCTGTGGACGGGTATTATTGAGCTGGATTGCGGGGCGGACTCATTCGTTTGTGTTTATCAGTGGGACCGATAGCCTCCATTCCGCTTGGTGTGACGCAATGCAGAGATTAAAGGCTTACATGGTAGCACGATGCTGGATGGGCTGGGATCCAATATGAGCCCGCGTGACGGCCGACTCAGAGCTGTCAATATCGCCCGACGCGTTGTTCTGCCGGAGTGACGTAAGGAGTTATACTGATTTTTTCGACTGCTCTACTTACTAAGGTGTACTTATGATAGTGTAATGTTTTCGTTGTTCAAGATAGAGTATAGTAGGACTTTCCTAGTAGAGTAAGAAAGGGATAAACTTTAGTCGATATTGTATGAAAATAAGGTTGTTGAAAGTGTTGAAACTTATATTTTGAGCAACAGTGTTAAGCAGATAGGTAATACGTGTGTGTAATTAATTTTCCTTTTTATAAAATGCAGACATCGGGCGTGATTTGTGTTCAACACTGGATGTGCAATGGCTAAAATAATGGCTGTTCTATTTTATTTTATTTTCATGCTTGTTAATTATGTGCTAAATAATCTATAACACAAATAATAGGGGAGAGTTCGGTATATTGTACCGCCGGGTAAATTGTACCACCCTCATATTTCGTAAAGTATTTATTGAATGTCTGTAATTTCAACACTCAGCGATACACAACTAAATTCAATTAATATCGGCCATGAGGTTTTTGCCGTGACAACGAACACGTGTGTTTTATTTTGAAAAGTATTTTTTCATTGTTTTCAAGTAACTTTTGACAATGCATGTTTAGTTTGTAATTTTGTTAAATTTAATCGCAGGGTGTTTCTAATATATTATTTAGAAGCGTAAATTAGTGTGGATTACAAATATTTGAAACATTTTTCGGTATTTATAAGCTATATTTTTTACCGATTTTTTAAAAGCACTATCACCTAGTCGGTTAAATTGTACCACATCAAGTTGTATGGAACTTTACCAAAGGATTTTGAATTTTTTTTTAGTAAATCATATTTTGTAGTTATAATAGCGTAGTTATGTTTGACTAACAATAAATTAAAGCAAAAGACTGGCAAAGTAGATTAGGTACAAGTGTGCGTTACGACAATTGGAATTACAAAATTTTTACTCAAAATCGTGATAACGTGTAAAACAATATCGATTGTCTATGTTATAACTACTGTTCCTTTTCGTTACCTAATTTGTTAAGAATGTATCGTATAATATTTTGCCATAGTTTTTTTATAGGCTTGAAATTTACTGAAATCCAATTTAGTAACCCTGTGGTACAAATTATCGAACCGGTTGGCTAAATTGGACCGAAGCTCTGAACTCGTATTTTGTTGATTTGTGCTAAATAAACAACAATTGTGTTGATTAATACCTATGAAATAATAAGTTGAATAACTTCTCTATAATTATATACCATGAAAATTAGCAAAAACAAAAGAAAACTATGTGTAAAATGGGATTGAAAAAAACTGATCCAAATTACCGGACTCTCCCTTACTAGTCTTCCAATTTAAAGCGACATATTTTTGAGAAAAATAAGACTCTCACGTCTTGCTCACTGATGTCAGGTATAAATCCCGGGTGTATCACATTTTTGGAATCATCAATATACAAAAAGATGTTGACTGACAGTTTGCAAATCGACACCCGTCGCCAAAATCTGGAATACAACGTGGCAAATCCTTTTAATAGAGAATGAAAACAGAGGCGTAAATCTTGGTTGTTCGACTGGTTGACATGCTGTTACAGCCAGTTAATCCGGTGATCCGGGTCGCGACCGTACCGTCTACGCTCCTATTCTCGCTTTAGACTGCTGCGTCCATTTTTTTAAATTTATTTCTTTCAAAATTTAGTTATTTATTTATGTGATTCGGTATTGATGTAAATTTTTTTTTCAGGTAATCGGCATTCAAAGAGCACTTTAATGCGTTCCAATTATATTAATTCTGAGATTGTCTTGTTTTATTAATGGAGGAGTTTATCGGTATCTTATAACTGTTTAGTATTTTATTTGTAGTATAGCTAGATATCAGCACCTCACTACCTTGTTTATTATGCTACGCTATTTTGTATAAGTACCATTCTTATAAGAATGCGTGGTAAATTCAGAGAACTGCTCCTGAATCAATAATGTACCTACTACTGCTATTTCTATTTATTTATCGGCAGACAGTGGTGACTGAGTTTGTTGCGGCGCTTCTTCTCAGCACTTGCCAAATGGTGGTCTCGAAGCGCTGGCAGGGTAAAAAGATTATGAGACATGTAGACTAATGTAAAGGCTCCTTAAGAGCAAAATATTTGACGATTTTTAAGTACTATTTAAAAAGTCTATACAAATAAAGAAGTTTTGACTTTGACATTAGGAGGGTAATTGTTAGTGTGTTATTCACAACATCTGTGGTGAATTCGGCATTTTAAGTAGGTAGGTACCTATGTTTGATTATTTATTATCAAACGACCACGTATGAGACGTGAAAGCTATGTAACAAAATTGGACCAATTACATAACTGTATAGATAAACATTGGTGAGCTTTCGTGTATACCAGCGGTTCCCAAACTTATTTAGTCTACTGCCCACTTTGAGAATAAATGCGCTAAGAATATTAGCGCCCCCATTTTTGTAGTCAAGAGTCGAGCTCAGTCGGTGTCTAAGAGTCCTCCTAGTAGATGACGCCTCCCAAGCCTCTACACAACGTCCCGATTTTTTTCTGGGTCTTTTACCGCCCCCCTTTAAGCCTGCAGCGCCCACAAGGGGGCGTTAACGCCCAATTTGGGAAAGACTGGTCTATACCTCAGCCTAGTTTGAAACTAGATAATTGACGTGATTACTGCGACAAGTTTTATTTGTTCTGTGTTCATTTATATTCCAAAATGTTGAGTATAATAACTGTGTTCGTTTATATTAAATTACACGGTAAGGCTTACTTATTAGTGTAGGTAAATTAAATAACAATGGAATTTTCCGCAGTCTCAACTTTCATAATTATTGGATAACTGGTTTTTGTTCTATGTACATTATGCAATGTGTCCATATGTTATCAGTAGAGACACTATCACTTAGTTTTAATGGTAAGTGCAGATATTTTTATGTATGGACAAAAAAGACAATTTTTTTTTGTGTAAACTGTTTTTTTTACTAAGGTCTTAGAGAGATCTTGAGGAGGCCTATCGATAGTTGCAGGGTTATCCAGTGTTTTTGGTACATCCTGTATTTTACTACTCTTGATAGATTGATTGATAAGATGACAGCGCGTGAGGGTATTTATTTGACTCTGTTAAATTGAAGAGTGTTTCTACAGTAGAGGCTAAATAACTTGATGTTCATGAAGAAGGCTGGGTTGCACCATCTTACTTTAACTTTGACAGACGTCAAAAATTTGTCTAATTCCATACAAAAAACGCCAGTTATCGTTATAGTTACGGCCATAGTTAGGTGGTGCAACTCAGCCTTAGTGATACGTGTATCCGAACAGAAGTGCTAAAACGAATACATTTTACGAATACACCTTGTACATATCTACCGACATATATGTGTGTATGTTTCGTTGGTCTGCCTTCGTTGTGTTCGCGCTGATTTATTTCATCGGCTTGGAGCAAACAATGCTTAATTTATCGCTTGATATTGTCACAATACAGGAATCCGCATAATGAGTTAAAACCTGCTGTCCCCGATAGCGATTATCTTTCAAAGCTGATTTGGTTATCTTAAAATTATTATAAAACAACTTTTAAAATATAGCACTATATTCTTTTAAGTTTATTGGATATTTTTTGCACTGACGTAAATGTTGCTTGATCAGAAAATAATACGTTAATGTGTTTTAAGAAATATTAAAGAGAAATAGTACTTAATTATTTTCGTATAAGCTACATTAAAAGAGTGAATAATAATAAGCGTTTAAGATAATACTTAACGTGAAATACTTATTCTATTATAACGGCCATTTAGCGCAACATTATGCCTTTAAAACCAATATTTGAGCAAATGTTTGTTAATGGAGCAGATAGAGTTACCATAATGATTTACTTTACTTTGAGGTCAAAGTTATTCTTATTATCGTTAAATATAGGTGCGAGTAGCTAGTGTACGAGTACCTACATATTCATAACTCGTTTGTACTTCATTAACAGCCTTTAAACTTCATTAAACTAGTACAGTCAATGAATATAGAATAGAACTATAAAATAAAGTAAGTAAAACATATTCAGAACCAACAATATTTTTACACAAGACTAAAGTCGCAAACTTCGCCTAGTCAAGATAAAAATAACTGCGCGTCTGAATGGAAACTGCGGAAATAATGACCGTACGCTCCTTATAATAGGACAAAAACGGAACGTTTTGATACTTAAAACTGAATTAACGATAAAAGGCAGATAGAGAAGAAACTTGAAGCGTTTCGGTAAGAGTACGAACAATCTTTTAATTTAGTTAATTGCTAGTCACAGTGAAGAGGTTCAAAACGTTCTTGAGAGATCAGGAGAGTCTTTATCCAATTTATTTAACGATGGCGTCTCATTAGAGAGGCAGCTGGACGCCGGGCATGTTTTGGGCTCGTACCTCGTACCTGAGTCGAGTCTTCGTTAGTTTGAGTGCGGGCGTCTAGGAAGACATGTGAGGAACGCCAGTGCAACGTCTGCCGACCATAAACATGCACGAACACTTAATGCGGCTGTAAAGTCGTCTAGGAATTGTAGTGCGGTCGCAAACGAGCTTTGAGATTGGTCGCAACTTCACGACGCAAATGCATCCTCGTTTAAATTGTCTTTTTTGCTGTATATGTGTTACAATTGCATTTATTATGAGGCGCAGAAACTCGTAGTCGAAAATGTAATGCGGGTGCTACGAAAATTGAAGTTCGTAGCAACTACGAGTATGTCTACGACAACGCTACGAATATGAGCGGCGCAAACGCAATGAAAGACTACGAATTTATTCGTTGAGTATAATTTTATTTAATTATAGTTTATGAGTTCCATGCATTCATTTTTTCATAGAAATTAACATTGACTTTAACCCCCTTTTTAATTAAAAGTTACACCTAGGATGAACTCTGGATTAAAATGACATCCATACTAAATGACAACTTAAGCCAGAGTTCAACTAGGGTGTAACTTTTATTAATAAGGACCTAAGTGCCGTTACATGTAAATATGTACGAAAGTATACATATAAATAGAACAGAAATGGTCTGCTATTAAATCCTCTTTTAGTGTTTAAATAGAACTGTAAATATGATCTAGACAATCGTAAACAGAAAGCTAAAGACTTCTAAAGCTAACAAATACCAACAACGCTAAAGAACAATATTTAGCTAATATTTTATTTGTTTTCCAAGATATACTGGTAGTTGGCGCCCGTTTGAACAACATGAGTCATAGAGAAATATTACAAGAATAAAGTTATATCTCAACGAATATCTCGTGTCGCCGCGTGCTCGTGACAATGTGATATAGACAATACTTTAGAAAAGGGCAATGCTGCGTTCACATTCGGCGAGTAAAGTAGAAAAGAGTTATTTTTGCTTGACGCTAATACAGATATATCAGCATTGTACTTGATACGGTTCTTAAATACAATGTTCAGAGGAAAATCACCTTACTGAAGGTCATCGAACAGTTCTTTTGTTTGGAAAACTTATTTATTATCATTGGCTCTGTTAAGAAAAGTTATTAAGGTAAAAAAAAAAGTAATGTTTCAAATCTGATCAAATACAACTAAAAAAAATTTTTGTACGTTTCAGATGTATTCAGTCTGTAGCTTTAAAAGTTAAAAAATAATAACAAATATCGCATCGTTACTCATATTTGAACTCTATTTTGATATGTTGACTTTGCGAGCCGTTTCATGTCTATATTGAAATTGACTTTATCGTTATTGAAATAGATACTGATGGCAATAAATGCAATAGCGCATTTTGTTCGTGAGATTACGTGTAGCATATGGTATTTGACGACTAGTTAGGGCCAAAGCACATGATGCGTTACGACGCTGCACCCCAAAGATTTCGCCGTATCGCTCGACGCGGCGCCGTTTACTCGTGAGCCCACAGTTCTATGTAAAACGACGCAGCGACACCGCTCCGGCGTCGCACCGCCGCCGCAACGCATCGTAGGCTTTGGCCCTTACGTCAAACTACCGTGTCGGATTAGTTAGAACTGTCACATTGCTTATTGACCTTAGTTAAGCTGACGACAGCTTAGCTCTCTCAGCTTTGCGAATTGATAGTGTTGCCTTACGGACTAATCTGCTTTAGTACCTATGAGGAAGCTGTCAAACTGAATCAAGTAGGTGTAGATTAATGTCATGAATTTTAAAGCCATTCCTTGTTACTAACTTTGTATTTGATTCTAGAACATGAAACTGTAGAGATATTTTATGAATTATTAAAATTGTACCGACACGGATGTCAACTACAACCATTAAAGTATTTTTTATTAAACGAAAGAAATATTATTCAAATTCAAATTCAACTATTTTATTCAGTACATAGGCCCTTTCCAGGGCACTTGTACACGTTCCAAATATAGCTTGCCCTACCACCACTTCGCGACAACATATGGGGTGGTGCTGAGAAGAAGTGGCGGAAGAAACTCAGTCACCTTTGTTCACTCACTATTTTAATATTGTCGAAATTTAATAGATTTAAAGGAGGAAAAAAAGAAAAGACACAATAACATTACCAAATCTGTTGATAGGGGAGACTGGCCCAAAGCGGGCACTCCGCCTAAAGCGGGCACCCCCCTCTAAACTTACACTCATTTGCTCGACTTGTTGTCTTGTCTTGTTAACGTTATCCCCCCGCCCCGCCGTTCCCGCGGAAGTCGTGTGCGCCACCTCCGAGTGACAACACCACGCGTGGACAGCGATAACCGAAATTCGTCAATTTTATTTGAAAAAACAAAGGTATGTTCGTTGTGTTTTGGATTAAACTGAGTGACGTACGTTATTATCAATGTATGCGTAATGTGTTGCACCTACTGTACCGTGTTTTAAGGATATTTCCTTGAAAATTATTTAAAAGGAATTATAGTTTATGTTTTATGAAACGTGGTGTGGCGCAAAAGGCAAAGTGAGCAGGGCATAATGAGCATGCTCACTTTACCCTCTACATAGCCATATAAACTAACTTGCTTTTATTGTTAGTCCTCTATATTTATCGTGTAGGTATAGTCCGTTTTTCTTTGCTAGTTGAACTATGTTAACAATCTTTTTATAACTTTTAAAGTAATATCAGTGAAAAAAATTAATAAATTATAAATTTGAAAAGATATCGGTGTTCAACGATGACTTACCTATGTAGGTTGTGAGCTTTGTGTTTATCTTATTTTAAAACAAATTATTTCGTTAAAAAGGAATATTAAGATTGTTTACAATATTGGACAAGCAAAGAAAAACAGACTTTAGTGTAGACATTAATCTCTTATTATTTGACTTTTTAGATGGTAAATAAATATAAAAGAAAATCACAACAAGGTTCGGAGTGAAGTTGTAATACTTCAGCTCAAAAGCTTCAAAATACTAGAAGATAATGATTCAAGACTGCATTATTCAAAGAGAGTTCCTTCTGATTAGTTTTATGTTTTAATTTTTATGTTGTTTGATGAATTTTTATGTCTAGAATCTATTTTTTCGCAATAAAGAAAGTATGATTCTCATTCTGTGTTTGAATAGAGACATTCCTTATTATTCAAAGGTCAAAATTATATAGTAAAATTAAAAAAACCTATTGCCCTCTGCATGCCCGTTTTGCCCGTGTGCCGGTGCTCGCTTTAGGCCACCCCCTCGGGCAAAGTGAGCAAGTGATAGTGTTTCGTATTTGAGTGCCTACTTTTTATATATTAGATAAATGAATGATTTGAAAACGCCATGTCAAACTACAATAAATGTAGTAACTGATCACGATAAAAACTTATTCCGTTTTGCTTATTCTGTGTGTTTTTTTCCTACTTTACCTTAAGGTTCCCGCTTTGGGCCAGTCTCCCCTATATTTTATAATGAAAATATAAATGATATAAAATTCAAGCACTAATATTCCTTAATTTATATTAAATTAAAAAAACCTTACCTTAATTTGCTCGAGCAGTATTTCCACCACCAAACACTTTAAAACACTTCACTAACTTTTTCCGAGACGTCTGTTTACGGCAGAGGTTGGATAGCGACTGACTCGACGGAGCGAGTTGCCGGATCTGACGTCAGTCGATATTCAAACCTGTTTTTTATTTAGAAGTTTTAATGATTTTTTATTATTATTGAAACGATGTATTATTAAATATAATATGCAATTTTATTAATTTCCTAACAAGATATAAATGAAGAGGGTTGATTTCTTATTTATTTATTTAAGACGTACAAAACAGTTATTCAGGTCATTCCTTCGTTGTTTTATTTAATAAAAAAAATCTTACAACAACTTTTAGGTAAAATTACTCAGTTCAAGGAACTCAGGTGACAAGGTATTCGATACGAAGTTGCTTCTGAAAATAGGCCGAAGTATATTAAATAGGACTAATATTTATTCTTAGAAACAAACCAGGTTTATGTTACAGTAAAGTGCACATTTTTTTTCTTTTTTATTTAAATAAAGATTATTATTAATTTGTTATTGCACAAATTACTAATACTCCCGTTGTCCCCTCGTACTAAGCTAAATATGCTTGTGTCATGAGTGAACTCACCACAGAGTACACATTTTTAGCACACATTTTTAGTGAGTACATTCCCTCCGTAAATCATTCTGAATGTGCAATTGTGCTGACGTCAGTACTTAAAAAATATTTTACATTGCATAAGGAATTAAGGTCATATTCTATTGCAAAATGAAACGGAAATAGAAGCAGTGTCACTTGGTCCATTATCATTAAATGCAGGTTGAATTGTTTACACAAAAGAACCGCAGGCTCGGTCGCAGCCGCAGACGAATTCACACGGTGCCACTGACGTGCGTCCGCAAATTGTGGCGGAAAGTCATGCGGTATCGACCTTTTGTTTGTATGGATTGATCTATAAAATGTTATGTAGAATAGAATAGAATAGAATAGAAAAGGTTTATTGACACAGTAAAAATGTGAGAAAGTCAAATAAATAACCGAATATAATTTGCAGAGCAATCACACATTAAGCTGGCAAGATTATGTTGTTTATAAACCTAATATTCTCTCCTAGATTTTAACACCCGTACTCACCATAAACGATGCTTACTTAAGTGAAGCAGCAAATCGAACGCACAGCGTTGAATAGAGTTTCTGTACCTCTAGCATGAACAACTTTCGTCTTCGAATCGTTTGCGTACTCGATAAAATTCGATACTTAATCTTCAAATTAAATGATAACGGGACAATTTTGATACTCAAAATAAGTTTCGTGCAACCATATCTCATACTAAGTTCACTTTACGACACGTTCACAAAGGCGCTGTTGTAGTTTTCTTACTAAATCTTTTAATGGCGATTCGAGTACGCAAACGATTTGAACTCGAAAGTTTTTCGTGCTAGCCGTACTGTGATTGGTTCGTGTCGATGCGCACTGTGAGACCTCATAGTAATGTTTGTGAATACGGGCGTTAGTATTAACTAAGATCAAGAATATTATATTCAAATCAAAATTATTATGTGTTACGAGTATACTGGGTAATCAAGAAATAGACATGCGAGTATTTGGTTTGACCTGCGACTTCGTGAACTAAAAGTGTACAACGCCATCTGTTATCAAAATGTATAAACAAGTTGTTCTTAATGCTTGTTTACAGTGGATATAGGTATCTTACAAGTTGAGGATCAATATAAATGTAATCTGAAACTTAAATCTCGGCCAAAGGATCTACTTGTCTATGAACGTTCGAACGGGTCTCAATAGACAATGCGATAGAAAAGGGTAAGCTACAACGTCCTCCTCACGTCCCTGAAATATGATTTCGATAAGTCGCCAGCTATTGGACACGGTTTCTCTTTTTATAAAATAGTTTATTTACAAATGTTCTATCTCTATCCTAATATGAATTTTCTTATCGTGACCTTTCATAATGCCCACATGCTGGTTGTTCTTTGTGGCCAACGATCGGATTACGGTATGATACTTCAAATATTATAGAAGAGATATGTGAACAAAGGGCACAGAAATTGTGTGACTTGCCCTGTTTCACAATACGCGGTCCGTAGGTTATACTCGTATGTACCCATCCTTTTGTTATATACTTTTGTAAAATTGGTTAAAATAATTATTAATTTTCTGTGTTCGTAAAAGGAGATTCTCGGGATAATTTTTCATTTTCTCTTACAAACAGTAAGAGGTCACTGAACTAGTATCAGGTTTAAATAAGATGGAATCAGATCAACAACTTACCGTTTTCTCCGAATTACGGAATTATTATTATCTTTTTAGGAAATCGTTTCTATTCAAGCCTATTTCTAAACCTTTGAAATTTTATGCTGACAGGAATATATTAGGTGCAAAGTCTACCTTGGTATATTTAAAGAAAAACTTATCAATGCTCGTGCAAATATTTATGAAAAATGTATAAACTGACTTATAAACTTGACTGTTATAAAATAAAAAATACAGATAGCACGTGCCGTCTTTGTGAAAGACGGAAGATTTAATTAATTTCTGCTCCAAAATATTTTGTCCTAAAATAATAAGGAACTGAATAAAATTAGTGTTTTCCTCGGAATGTTTTACATACTTTTTACTATAATAAACGGCAAGGTATTTTAATTGTTAAATATTTCTTTATGTAGTATCTTTTAATACCTACCTTTTCTTTATTAAATTCCAGCAACATATTAAGAATCAAATTAGTTTTCTAATCGACTCGAGCATCGCAAAATGCTTGAATAACGATAGCTATCAATTCCCTTAACGATTATAATATTAATGATCAACAACTAACCAACTTTCTATTAACCCATTTAGACGGAGAAATATTTCAGAAGGAGCTCCATCGGTCGAGACGTCATTAGGGAGAAGGAATAACGTTATTAATCACTCGATATGATGCCGGGAAAAATAATATCGTCACATGTTCTCGACACCGTGAGATTAACACGGCTCGGCGCCGGGACCACAAAAAATACTGATGAAATCAACCGCAGTATTTACGCGGCATACGTTAATAAATGATGTGTAATTAATAAAGGGTTTCGGATTTCTCTTATTAAAATATTGCAGTCCGATCAATTTGGTAATGACTCATAATCTGTTACGGATGGTTTGGGTCGTGAAGTTCTTTTTAAATTATAAGAAAATTGGTTTATTGTCAATGTAAATACTTTTAATTGCAGTTACTTCACGACAAAAAAGGAAAGTGCATTAAATAGTTTCCTTTTTTTAGGGAGCGATACGAGTTGTTTTTAAAACTAGTTAGGTAACTTTTTTATCGCAATAACAACTAAGAAGGCTTAGCACAGTTGGTTTGGCTTAGTTTATCCCTTAATCCAATCGCATTGAACTGTTTGACCAAAAGTATGAGCATCATATTTAAGTAAATCTACATTTCAAAGTAAATAAATTACTAGACCAAATTGTTTACTGCTCTTAGACCAATTAAGTCGTTATCTCGTCTTGGAAGGATAGATAATGTTACCAATTAGCCTGGACGCTTATTCAAAGAAAGTGATTTAATGGAAGGCAAAAGAGCTTCTTTAACGGCCTCCGAGTTTGATAAAAGTAGTGGAAGTAGACTTTAGACTTTATGCAGTTGTGAATATTTATGAACGTTCGGATATTGTAAGTTGTTGGAACTTCACCGCTTCCCTATGCAGGGGATGGCGCTCCCTATTGTGTAGGTGAATCCAGCTAAAAGTGGTGAAATACGACGAGTTGCGGCAACAACTTCGGACTTGCATATTTATGAGTGTACTTCCAAAGACCTGAGTGATGGCGAAATAAAAGTAAATAGCCAGTACAGCTGTTACTCCGAATGAGATCCAGTTGACTCGATTGTTTGTTAAACTTCTTTTGTTCTAGCGATGTTTGTTTTTTCTGAAACAAACTCGCTTTGTTTAAAACATCTAAAGTTATCGTAATGAAACTGGAAACGCTAAACAAAGAGTTGTTTTAATCAACTTAGAATTGCATACTGCAGATTCACTGCATGAGATTTAACAATATCATTTTTGTGCTCATTATAGTGATAATAATTAATTATACACATACCTTTCTCAATGAGAGCTATCGTTTTAGCGCTCACCAGTTAGCGCCACTGTAGAGTAAGGTCCTGTCACTTGCTAGTAGCGAAGACAGTGGCACCAACTGGTGAGCGCTAAAGTGGTAGGAGGACTATCGCATTTGCACTCATCAAGATGGCACCACTGTAGAGTAAGGTCCTGTCAATCGCCAGGGGTGCCAACTGTTAAGTATAAAAACGATAGCCCTCATTGACATATTAAGGATGGGTTGCACCATCTTACTTTGATTTTAACAAAACGTCAAAAATCTGTCACACTCAATACAAAAACACCGTTTATCGTTTAGTACGCACGGTCAAAGTTAAGTGATGCAACTCAACCTAAATAATGCTTAGATACGATACTGTTCTGTAGAAAATATCAGCTAAAAACAAAAAACATGATTCTTGATAAACAGACTCGTATTTTTCGCTGTGAAATGGCAACCACAGTCAGATTTTTTCTAGAATTTAACTACTGCATGCGAGCATATTGCAGTCTTTATTGAATAAAGAACATTTCTGAATGCCCAGTTAACATTAGATGTTGCTCTATGCATATTTACACGCAGCATAATTCCCTGTGAGGAACGTACAGTAAGCTTCAGTTTTATCAGTAGCCGTTTTCTTAATTTGAGTCGCTATCGCAAAGTGCAGTCGCCGACAGCATACTCTATTTTACGATATTTCTCTCGTGATATGTAAATATAGCTAGCTGGCTTTGTTGAGATTTTACATGTAAAGAGCGAGATTTTCGGCCTGGCCTACTTTTCAGATTTCAGTAAGGATTTCTAGTTTGGAACGGCAAAACTGTAGTTAGATATTAATCTAGCTCACAGCTCTCTCGTGACTCGGTCTTTTAGAGATTAGGGTTAACTGCGTGCTTGCTCTAAAGTTACTTTTAGCTAGAGTAGATAGCCTACTTTTGTGGTACACTAGGTAAAGATTACGTTTTAACAAGTACGTACTTAGTACTTGCAAACTAAGTGGTTCGGAGGTAAGCGTCTTGCCAGTGCTCGTGTGTTGGTTCAACGCATCTAGTAATATTCTCGTTTGAACTAAGACAGGAACGGAGTTGAGTAATGGGTAATCTATGCCAGCTCTATTGTAATGAACCTCGGTTAATTTTAAAAACTATTAAGGCCCGATTCGACCAAACTTTTATCCGAGAATAACACCTGGTATAACTGGCACATTGACAGTTTCAGTATGGAAAATATGTCAAATCTGTCGATTTATTCTGAGATTAATATTTACTCTTGTTTGGTCGAATCCACCCTAAGTCCTTTAATTCAATGCTATTACTTTCCCAGTCAATAAAGTATTAGCGGCAGAAATAACTTAGTACAATATTAAGCAATTTACATAACCTTCTACAATATTCCGCTTCAGTTATCTGCTCGCAAACAAATTAACCTCTTTGAATGAAATTCGTCTGCTAAAAACTATATAGTTTACTAATCTGTGCCAGCTCTGAGGAACATTTTAGAGCATAATTCATGGAACACAATAATATTCTAGATGATAACTCGTTTTGTTTAGCGATCGTCGGTGAATTTATAAGTAGTTTTCCAAAGGCTGGATAATCATAGCTGTTATGATTTAGCAAGTACTATCAATGATTCATTAACATTTTCTTTAATAAATTAACCACTTACTTACCTCCATACTAATAGAAGTTACACACGCGTTGAAAGCTTCTTTAAAGTGACGTTAAGGTCACATTAAACAAGTGTTCAATGCTTGTGTAACTTTTTATTAGTAAAGGGGTTAGTTAGTACTTGTATCTTAATTTACCTAAGATAAAAATAGCACTACTTTCTTCATAGTGTTTCTAAAACTGAATGATATAGCTGTTTTACTACTGTGTGCCTACCATGAGTTTACGTTAGGTGAGCTTGCTAGCGAATACGTCAAAAAATTCTATGAAGATCTTATTTCTTGAAAGTAGCCACTAGGGGCGCTGCACAATATGTCATACATTTAAATGTCATTTTTTTACGCAGTCGCTAGCGAACACACCTAACGTAAACTCATGGTAGGCACACTGATATCCAACCGTAAATCGGCATACGTAATGCACCTAAAAATAATTGAATATCCAAAAGCCTACGTCCGGTTAATACTACTTTACATTCACCTTCCACTTTACTTCGAACTCCTCCTACGTTCTTCTGATTAATGTCGTTGCGGGTCCAATGACAGTTTAACTTACCCCTGGAACAAACTTGACTTTCACTGGTTGGGTTTTTATTGGCGGTCAAGCTGTAGATCCTGGCTACACAGGAGTTGCAGTGGTGGGAACGAGAGGTGGGAATAGTCCCGTTTAGGCCTGATCATCACTTCCCATCAGATGAGATGCAGGACAAGAGCTTACTCTTTGTGGATAAATATTCATCTTAACTAAGGCTGAGTTGCACCACCTAACTTTGACCGTAACTATGACGATAACCGGTGCTTTTTGTATGGAATTTGACAGATTGTTGTTGACGTTTGCCAAAGTTAAAGTAGGATGGTGCAACCCAGCCTGAGTCAAGTGCTACAATAAGGTACCTACTAATTGCTCTTATAACACACAAAGCGATACAACATAAAGCTGTCGATGAAAACGTAAGCCAACTCGCAAGTAAGTTGCAACCATAAACACGTCACCGAAAGGACGAATCACTTTTATGTAGCTCTAAACGCGCCGTGTGTTTTCGCAAACGTAGTGTCGTCAAGACATGAGTGGGTCCTAAAGGTTGGTGTAGCTCTGTCAAAGAACCATCTTTGATGACAGTAACTTCCTAGTATTATTACAGAGTAGCTGACACGGCGAACTTTGTACCGCCTATTTTTATCAAAAATAATTATGTTAGTGACCATGAAAGTTTAAAACAATAATATAAGATTTTAATGGTGAAATATTTTTTCAAACCGATTCTGCAGTTTAGGAGCCTATTCAATACAATCAATCGAATCTTTTCTCTTCATAAACACAGCTCGTCAAGTATAGAGGTATGTATATTATGTACTTAACAATACGACACGCCCGTTAATTAATTACACAAATCGATGTCATTACTAATTCAACTGATAAGTTTAGTTCAACGATGTCTCTGAAGGTTTTACTCTTCAATATGATACGTAAATGCCTCTCTTATTCTTACTGGATTCAAGGAATGAGTAAGAAAGATGGATAGCACCAAATATATCTCAATGATATTGCAGGGTAGGGTCAGACGCAATAAGTTGGCCTTTAAGGATTATATAGGTATATACAAGTGTGGCTGACAAAAATAGCCGTCAAAGCCCTCCATATTAAGCCTACAGCCGATGTCATTTATGGGCTTTCGATGGACGTTGCTAGGGGATCCCACCCTCGAAGTTTGGGGCAATTGGCCACGTCACCCTCTCTGGTACTTCCGATTTAAATGAGAAAAATCACGATGGAACAAAAACCGCGCGAAGATGTACGAGTACACGTAATTCAAAGCCAACTGAAGGGAGGGTCGATTTTGTAATGGGAGTTAGGTCGAGAGAGTTGTATTGGCCTTCTTATTCATCTCTATTAGCACGATAGTTTTTGGTAGATATGGCAATACCATAAACCTTACTAAATAAGATACTTCAAGACTACAAAGTTACTACAAGATTTTTATTATATTTAACATAAAGTAATAAAGAGTGATTATTTTAGCTTACTTCTGCTCGTGGCGTGCTCCTTGAGACGGTAGTGAAACAGCCAAGCCACATGTTTTGACTAGCGTGTAGAGTTAGAAGCTTGACTCTCCATGAGATCTGATAATTTTTTGACAGTGCAATAATATAGTCTTGTCTTGGGAACATTTTACATCATCCTAATTTTGTTATTTTTCATTCTTTCATTTCCAACCTCTCTCAGCACATGGTATTCCAGAACCCATAGGTCCTTTATTCCAAGATGTGGGTCAACTCAGTCTTACGCAGAACCGCGGACATGGGCGACGCAAGGTCGTGAAACCGGCGAACGGCACCAACTTTTTTATGTGTGCATAAAGTTTAGATTTATACAACACGTGTTCTGCTTGCTGAGTATTTATAAATAAACGTTACTTTAATGCATTCAAGCATTAGTTCTCTGCATGCTAAGGTCAGGAATGATGAGACAATTTTGATTAAACTCAGTTACAATTTAATTGAAATGGCCGTGGCGATAGAATAATTTATCACAGAAGTTGACATCAACTGACCATCAGTTCTTTTTTATCCTTGTGCATTTTAGTCTGCACTTTCGAGTAGCATAGCTTCTATTATTGTTTATTATTATTATTTGTAAAAACTAATTAGTATTCTGTTGCTGTACCTAAATAAATAAATAAATTAAATCCACTTATGGCTCTTAGTTCATAGAATATCCTTGACTTACGCACCTGTTAAAGCCGGTCGGAGAAAAGAAGAGTCGCTCTACTTCAAATATTGCCATTTATTTACTGTAGTCACTCCCTGGTTGCAATATTTTGTCCACTACTGTCAAAATAGGTACGTAACAGACAAAAAATGCTTTAAGTCCTCAATTTTCAGAATTTTCGATTCAAAACCGAGTTTCTCGTTATCCCCTATATTTCCGTAATGGGAACCAAAAATCGCCGCCAAAAATATTGGCAACTCGGTCGGATGCATGCAAAATGAGTTAATCTCTGCCGCTAAAAATTGGGTTTTCCGGGAAGCGTGATAGAAGAACCCAATGGTAATAGTAAGATAGAGCACGTACGCGCAATGAGGGGGCAATGACCTCTTTTAAGTAATGACAGCATCGTTTCACCACCTTCCAAATTCTCACCGCGTGCTTTACTCCCAAACTTTTTACGATTATTACAACGGTTTTTGATCCTGTCGGCGGCTACCTTCGACTTTCGCCCTCGCATTTATTAGCCGCTAAATGATAATGGCTCCTCGTGATCAAGAATTTATTCAGAAGGTACTTACTTATTAGTCGCGGTACTGTTTTAAGAGCAGGGTCGAATTACTTGTTACGGAAATAGCCTCTTTATATACCTACCTTAACGCTTCGTGTCTGTCTGAATGAATTAATATCAAGCAGATTGTATTCCGAACAATAACCCTATTACCGTACGTTTGAAATACAGTAGAATTTCTACAGGCTGAGCAAAATGTTATTCTGCGAAACATCCAATAGTTAACGGGTAGCTGTTCAGCAATTACAACGATTTAAGGCGCACCTAGCTGACGGTTAGACGCATAAATTGTTTGATAATTTGTCGAGGCTCACCGCAAAATGCCGCTTATCAGTGCTAGGTATTTGCATTTACAAAGAAATGGGAAAATTTCACACTGTGAAAATTAACGTGAATTTCTTTGACTTGCGAATAACGAAGTGACACTAGGCATGCCGCGTCGAAGGGAACTAGAAAATAACATAGCTACTTCCAAAGTCCCACCGAGTTAGAAACTTTGCTTAACTCAGCAAAATGTTGATTCAGCAACATTCCCAAGCATAATAGATATCGATATGAAGTTCGATATAATAGGAAGTGGAGTCAAGTTAGAAACTAAAGAGTGGAGTTGGCGAGGCAAGTTAAACAGTACTTTATCGGGGCGACTCCGACCGCGGGCCACAATCATTCCGCTAACTTACACCAAATATCTCACTTCTCTGGGTCAGTGTAATTTTATCGGGTTTCATGCCTAAGACCAATATTAATTTTGGCAAACACTTAGTTAATCGCTTAATATGTTTTAACTTATGCAATCAACTAATTAAGAGATCGATGGATTTAGATTAAAAGGTATTTGTGTAAAAAACACTAATTAAAATAAAATTTAGAAAAGCTTCTCAGTGTTCTAAAACAAAGCCTTCATAAAGGTTTTGAGCTTTTCCGGGCTTTCCTTATATCCAAATTTTAGAATAACCAAGAAAAGCCTTTTCTTGCTTTTTCTAGAAAAATGCTCACGGGATAAAAATAATTTGATGACATATTCAGCGGATTCAATTATAGATCCAATTTTATCACTATTATGCTTTGATTCCAGTTGCGAGTAGGCGTTACAGAAATCTACTTTATTTTAACCCACAAAGTCGCGTATTTTACGTTATTTATTTTTAAACTTCTATTTTCTGACGGCATTCGAGTGTGCAGACCACAAGCCACAATCACTCACCGAATCTACACTGTCACACCTACGTATCAGATTGAAGGTAGTTGAAAATGTTCTGGTCCCTAAATAGTTTCACGTGTTCCTAACTTTGAACGAGCATAGAAATGACTTTAGTTAGTGATACTAGGTATTATGTTTTGACACTTTTAAACCGTTATCAAAATTTAGAGTTATGCGACTGAAAATATTAACCAGCAGATTGGATGGTTAATACTTTGTTTGAGATCTCGGTGTTTCTATCTCAACCCATATAAAAAGAGGTTTATCACTCGATAATGGAAACATGGAAGTTAAAATGATGAACGTAATAAAAACCAACCAACTCTTGTGGCTATTCAATCCTTGTTACTTCGATAGTGAGTGTAGTGGAAGTTAATAAAATGAAAGAGTGGACTGTATACAATTAGTTGTCTATTCGGTATAAATTAACAATGTTATCGAGACCGTTTTGTGCAAAGTCGTTGAAGAGAGTGCGTCAGGATCGTCTTCTTCGATGTTCGCTCGCGAACCGAACATTGCTCGTTCGTTCGCCGAACGCTCGCCGCTCCCTCCGGTCACGCCGCCCGCGGGCAATGTCCGTGAGTAGACAATCTTGATGAACACGGAACAAGGAACAATATTACGCATACAAACATGATGGTTTTGTAGTTTAGTGCGCAAACCGTCAAATAGAGTCCGTGCCAGCGTTGTATTTCCATCCAATTTGGAGCTGATACGTACGAAAAATAAAGAGTAAAACAATAATGATCCGTGGAGAGCTCGATAAAACGTGCGTGTATAAACTAATTTGACAGAATTCGTAATAAAAATTTACATAATGCGAGAAAAGACCAGCCCGCAAGAAAACACAAACGGCGAGAATTTTATTTTCATGCCCACATTTGCGCAATTTGTATACAGAATGTAAATTAGAAAGAACCTTATTCCTACGAATGGCGCCAGGTTATTTGGCTCAGTGTCGCACTGTCGCTTGACGAATAAAAATTTATACGTATAAAACTCCTCCAGTCACATTCGGTGCTTTACAAATGGCAGCGGTTTAATGAAAATGTTGTGATGAATTTTAATATTAACATCTTCAGCTCGTTACACGCTTATTACCTTTACGTTTCCCGTTTTCTCCATTTTCGTTTAGAGTGCAATATTTCTGCCCCGTCCTAATTGGATAACGTTGAAGAATTATATTAGTATAATACGAATTTTGTCGCGTCTAGTAATATTATTTCAAAGAAAATGAACCTTGGAAGGTAAAGCAACCTTTCAAGAGTTTTTGTGCTGTTTAAGTTGAAATCTTTTAGGTCCTTACGAGCTCATTATTTGAACGTCTACGGAGTGCTACTTTTTACTGTCTAGAAAATAATTAAATACGTATCTATTCGTACCTTTATTTTTATTATAGTATCATCCTACTAGGTTTTCGAAATAAACTGCTATTTGATAGAAAGTGACACATTTTAATTACTTACTTTTGACTATAATTTTGAACATTTTTCAATTACCTCAATTTGAATCATACACTAGTTGTAAGGCATTCGGATACTGCGGAAGTAGGTACCTACCTCCTACCATGTTGTAGTTCCTTAAGTAGGAGAAAAAACTTTTTGTTTTCAGGTCCGAGAAGAAAGGTTAATGATATCGAATTCGGGACAAAGTAGTCCGAGTTTATTGTTTAGTTTTTGCTAGCCTGACCCTGTTAGTGGTTTGTGTTGTACAAATAAAGAGTTTTCGAAATATTTGGGCATATAGCCATCGAAAGTTTGTTTGCAAAAATATTTCCTAACTACGTACGAGTACTTCTACATATACTTTCTAAAAAGGAATGCTCCATATTTTTTACCATGAATGATAAATTTTATTTCTGTTTTTGTAGTTTGTTTTGAATTTGCTAAATTTAACCATGCCCAATAACAGTACACACCAAAAAACTTCAGGAACAAAGTTAAAAAAAACAATTTACATATAAAAGATGTGCACGTCACTACTAGGAACATATGTAATAACTTATTGCTATAGGTCATTGCTTAATATTATTAGCCTCTCGATACGGAATATAAAACACATCACAAATCAAGGTTCTTCTTTCATTACAAACGAAAGTTAACAACAAAACAAAGACCTTTCCCAATAGCCACCTCCATCCAAATTTTCGAGGGAACAAAATTTTAATCGTATTGTGTCTGTCAACATATCGATTGTTGCCGAGTCCCGCACCAAAAATGGGATACAGTCAGCTACATCGCATTGAATGTACAAAATCGAATCGATGTTTCCCACCGGGATGAATGGAAAAAATGTTTTGTTGCGAGCGCCGCCTCGCGTCGCGCTGTCCACTGAAAGATTTACAGCGTTCCATTACACGCCGCGACGTAGGTGCGCCTATGTGCGCCTTTTATAGTGCAGATACGAGTGTTTTAGCCTTTTTTGATGTATATTGGTGTTTTGTTTTTATTAAAAACGGTACCTATTTAGCTATTTTTTTTTTAAGACGGTTACGATGTATTGTGATATGTATTTAAATAACTAATTTCACATATCGGAAGACTGATGCCGAAACTGTCAGGCTTTTATCGCCTTATTATTATTAATCTTAAGTGTGCCGGATGATTGGAACAATTAGACACAACGATGTGTAAGTAATGATGATAAATTAAATGAGGGTTTTGAAGACACGTGTGACATACTTACTTATTTTATAAAAGTTGACACATAAGAGCATTTACAATATCAATCTATCATTATTGTTAGCGTACCAAAAAGTCATGTTGAAACCAAGTTAATCGCTTAATTTTAATTTTATATCGCATAAAACGTATAGTTTGATTATTTACGCCAAACCCATTACCTTCGATAATAACATTACCGGGCAGGCTTTTTACCCTACGTGTGTGTGTATGTACTTACGGTTGATGGGCTCAATAGTATTTTCCTATTTTTGTTTCAGTATTTAGGTCTATCGTTGTGGCTCATTCCAGAGTTTTGCTTTAAGCGAGAGGGATACTTAGTACTATAATTACGAAAATAAACTTTAGGAAGTCTATGGGAAATTGGTAAATATGCCTGTGTCAATTGCTCATTTGCGGTCATAAAATACTTAGACTGGGTTTCACTATCTTACTTTAACTTTAACTACCGTCAAAAGTCTGTCAAGTTATATACAAAAAACTCCGGTTATGGTTATAGTCACAGTTAAAATAAGATGGTGCAACTTAGCCTTAAATTGGCGTCGCTAATCGATTAAGTCATATGTTTGAGCCGTTGTTTCAATTGAATACAACACGAATAAGTTTAAAGACTTATCCGAAAGGGATATCCAAAAATAACTCTACCATCTGAGATTCCGGGCTTATATTTCTGCCGCGATTTTTAAATGAATCCTGGAGCGCTGAATTGTCCATCTTTCAGTTCTGGACTATTTTTGAGTATCTCAAAAGATAGCCCTCGAGTCATGCTTTGTACAGAGTGTTGCTTTATTTTTGTTTTTATATTATGACGATCACAAATATACAAAATCTTTTGTTAAAAAAAATTAGACTCATATTCCAAAACAATATTCTATCACTCCTAAACCGCTGAATCTATATTGAAGAATTTTAGTATGATACAACATTCCTTTCTAGGGTAGTTTTTTTTAAGGAAATAAGTTCGTAAGTAATGAGTGGGACGTCCACCAACAAGGTGGACCGACGTCATCATAAAGGTAGCAGGAAAGCGCTGGACGCAGGCCGCTACCAATAGATCAACATGGAAATCATTGGGGGAGGCCTATGGGCAGTGGACGTCCTATGGTTGAAATGATGATGACGTTGAGTTCGTAAGAGAGTCATAATCTCTCAAGTTTGGAGCATAGACATTCAAGAAACTAATGCCTTTGTAAAAGCATAAAAAATTTTAAGACCGTTTTCTGTACCAGACTAAAATCCATGCAAAGCAAATCCGCAGGCAAAAGCTAGTTCATCTATTATGCAATCCAAAACTGATCGGGCTAAATCTTCACCTATTTTGCCTGCTGGGTTCGACCAACACGCTGTATTCCGCTCGATGGTATCCAGTTTATTTTCGTTCTGCACTCCTTGTTTACTATCCATCATATTGTTGAGACGTTCTCGTCCTATTTGCCGTGTTCGATTTTAGTTCTCATCTTTCTTTTATCGTAAATAAAACCGCTGGGAAACGTTTTATTCTTCTCACTCAGTACTACTAGCTCGCTAAGTACTAAATGTATGGATGTACAGATAACTGGTCAATGAAAAGGATTAATTGCTTGCAGGGTTCTTAAGAAATGGCTCATTATGAACATCCCTCTAAGTAGGTATAGAGAAGATTTGTATCGAATTTGAAATAACTTTATTTATTTCTTTTTATTAATAAATAAAGTTATTTTATTCGAATTAACTTTATGAAAAGCAGCAAAAATAAAAATCAACTAAGTAAGCACATTTACCAAGCTGTCGGTCTTTGGTTAAAAGTAACACGAACATACAAAACACTAGCTCGGATAGGACATTATTTACTTTGTTTCTTTTCCGAGAGGGCAACCCCGACATTTTGCTGATGACAACATTCTGAATTTCGCAACACTAAACACAAACAGAAAAGTAAACACTAACACAGTTAAAGAGAGCAAATCTAATTACATAAGTGCTTGCTTACATTCAGATTATTTCGTTCAATTAAATTTGATTGTAGGTACTCATCAGGCATTATGACTGCGAGGATACAACGTTTAATTTTGTTCGAGTAACCGCAAATTATTTGTTTTAAATCTACATTTAATTAACGAACGTGTTTAATTATCTGTAACCGAGTTTATTCCCGTAATGAACTGTTCGATTATAAGGCGCTACCCTGTTGTTTTTGTATGATGTTGACTTTCTCACATTTCCATACATACTTATAATGTTGATTTATTGTTCGGTTTACTTTATTACTAGCTTCGATCAATTTAATTTGTTATATGTTAGGGTATAATTTTAATTACTTTTATTAACTTGTGTCTGAATTTCATTCGTACGCAACTTTTGCCTGTATTCACAGGCGATGCTTGCTTAAGTGTGCGTTGAATAGAGCTCGTGATTGGTTCGTGTGTCACCCTGTGCGTCCACGCGCACTGAGAGACCTCATAATAATGTTTGTGAATACGGGCGTTTAAATATTAACATAGTATACCTACTATGACACTAGCATGCCCTCTAAATATCCAATTTCAATATCTAACGATTTCACAATAGAAGACTAATGGAATCCTTTTCATAGTTGAAGTTCGTATTCAGTTTAGTGAAATTAACATCGTATTGTTCGGCTTAGTGATTAAAATTGGCTTATTACTAGTCTAGAAGCTTGTAACCTTGCTTAGCGTGGTTAGACCGTGTTAATTGAATCGGATACATTATCCAGAACAGTGGAAATGTATAGTCTAATTATTTCAATTAAGGGAAAATGCTTCGTACCTAATACCGTGTGACGACAGACAGGTTTGGTAATTAGGTAGAGATCTGAGACATAATGCAAACAGCCTGTTTTTATTAGTTTAGTTCTAAAACGTTAATAAAACGAGTGAAACTATTTCAGGCACAAGGTCAGAATTGGCAAATTTCTAATTAACAATTATTAAAGTATTCAAAGGAAATAATTTTCTCGAAAAACTGTTATGAAAATTAGAATTTCAATTTCTAGCCTAGTTTGTAACTAGGCCAGATTATCATTGAGAGATCTTGTGAGAATTAGAATATTATCTTATCATGTCTTATCTTAGAAAAAGAATATCTAATTACTGAAAAATTCTTAAGTGGATTTTTCAACTATTTTTAAACCGTACTTTATCACTACTTTTAAACCGTACTTTTAAACTCTACCTAAATTTATCCATGCCTTAGTTGGATAGTTAATATTCATTGTTCTATAAATTCTAGACTGAAATTTAGAATTTAGCCGTCATATCCTTGATTATAAGTTAACACGGCTTTATGGATTTGCAGTTTGAGCTTCGACTCAAACTTAACTAAACTAGATCTCTACACCAGCAGAGAACTTAAGCAAGGAGCTTTTCGGTAAATAGTTTAATAGAGGTATAATAACCCAATTATATTCTAAACTAGCGGCCGCCAGCGACTTCGTACGCGTGGATCCCGTTTTACTCTCTTCATCTATCTATCTTACGCGGTTTAGATTTTTTCATACAATTTTTTTCCCGCTAATTCCCGTTCCGGTGGGAATTTTGCAATATCCTGTCGTAACTAAGCTTTAAGTTTACTAAGGTACCTGCATGCCAAATTTCAAGCGTCTGTATTACGCGGTTTAGATTTTTTCATATAAACGTTTTCTCCCGCTAACTCCCGTTCCCGTGGGAATTTTGCAATATCCTGTTATAACTAAGCTTCAAGTTTACTAAGGTACCTGCATGCCAAATTTCAAGCGTCTATCTTACGCGGTTTAGAGTTTTTCATACAAATGTTTTTTCCAGCTAACTCCCGTTCCCGTAGGAATTTCGCAATATCCTGTTGTAACTAAGCTTTGAGTTTACTAAGGTACCTGCATGGCAAATTTCAAGCGTCTAACTTAAGCGGTTTAGATTTTTCATACAAAAGGATTTTCCCGCTAATTCCCGTTCCCGTGGGCATTCTTAAGTATCCTATGACCTGCCCAGGAATATGAAGAATAATTGTACCAAGTTTCGTTAAAATCCGTCTAGTAGTTTTGGTTTCTATAAGGAACATACAGACGGACAGACAGACAGACAAAAATTTTACTGAGTGCATTTTTGGCATTAGTATCGATCACTAATCACCCCCTGATAGTAATTTTGAAAATATATTTCATGTACAGAATTGACCTCTCTACAGATTTATTATAAGTAAGATTAGTTAAATAAAACTTCTTTCTAAAACACCCATAAAAATGTTATTTATACCTACATTTTTATCTCTAAATAACACCAAAGGTTAATATTAGAAAAGATTAGGGCACCATTTTTATTTTTAATTGGCCATTTTAAAGAGGTTGAGGTCTTATCTCTGAAAAAGAAAGGCCTTTTCGAACATTAACAGAGGTGGCTGAGACTTTATTAAACGAAAAATAAACATATTTTTTAACTTCCATCGGAAAAACTTGGGTCAGTACTTGTTTAAAATCTAATAAACATTATTATTAAGTTACAAAATTCCAGTCAGATTTTCGTTTGATTAATTAACTCAATTATATCGTCGTGGGTCTAATTAATGGTCTGGTTAAATCTATGATTTTATTGTTGGGAACGGATCTCGCACGCTACTCAAGCTACCTATTCGGAGATAACAATGTTGAGTGGGAGAGTTAAAAGCCTGTCAGGAGTTTCAAGTGTGCCTGGCGTACTCAGCGCCACTTGGCGGTGAACGAATTAACGGTTAAAATACATGCGATACTAATGCTTAATGTCAGTTTATAAGCAATCATTTGCCTTAATACAAGAGATGACGAAGACAAAGTATTAAAATATCTTGTAAGTTCAATTTAATTGACTACTAAGGCTGGGTTGCACCATCTTACTTTAACTTTGACAAACGTCAAAAATCTGTCAAACTCCATACAAAAAGCACCGGTTATCGTTATAATTACCGTCAAAGTTAGGTGGTGCAACTCAACCTTATTCTTTCTAAAGTCTGTAGAAAAACAATAAAGTGTTTCTACAATAAATTCTAGTAACAACTTTATAAAACAAGCTAGGATCGCTAAATTTAATATGATATTCACATAAGAACATATTATTTGACTTGTTTTATGTCTTTGCTGAGTACCGCTACAACTTGATGATTCTTCAGTCTTAAATTTTTGTTTTTATATAAATATATAATAATTATTCCTAAAAATCGAAATCAAAACTCCATAGAATCCGCAGCAAACATTTCGCGGCAAAATAATCAAAGGCCGAACGTCAACTTAGCGATTCACCGTCCGTCGCCTAAGATAAACAGAAATGGGAATGGGCCAACTAAATCGGATCCAGGTACACAAAGGTACAAACAATTGAAGCTTATGGAAATCAGGGACCGCGGCGTTCACCGGATTAAATATAGGTGCAATTAGTGCTGTCCCGGCTAGCGGGAAGGCTAGTTATTTATTGCGAGGACTTAGACTTAATTAAAACATCTTACTTTGAGCTACACGGAATTATGTATATGTACTCGTATATCCCTTAAGGTGAATTAAATTAGGTCACCCTTGCAATATTCGCTCGTCTGTGGAAGCAACTTAATTATAAATTGAAGTTATGGGAGAGCTTATTGATCTCAGCCTTTATTGTGTGGGATTACTAAGTAATATTAATATTCTCTGTACGGTTAGATAGTATGATTAAATGAGGCACACAATTTATGTACAAACGGAAGCAATCAACAATACCTACTTATGAGATAGAAAAGTGAACGGAACGTTTTAGAGAACATCTATTTAAAAAAAAATATACATAGAAACTCTTAATTGGTTTGTATTTTCCATATTTGCATGTTCATTTTCATCCAGTCTCTAATAACAGTTTGCTGTTTGCATGGAGAACAAAGGAAGATCAATTTCAATAGAGGATAAAGCGATTATACACTTCCTAAGTTACTGTTGCCCGAACACTGGCAGTCTTATTAATGAAGCTCTCAAACTTAAAAAGTAATAACTCAGTTCGTGAGCCCTTAAATGAAATCCTTCAGACATAATAACTATTCCGTCAAGCGTGAAATTAGTTTAATAAATTCACGGGGATGAGTCATTGAAAGTTGTTTTAATCCTTGGGGCGGTGTTTGAGTTCTTTAAGTTCTAATTTCGAATCTGCATTTGGAGTTTCACACTGCACTCCAAACTCAAAGGCCGAGCCCACCTCCCTTGATAGTGATTAAAGTAATGCTAATGCCTGTTGCTTT
Organism: Ostrinia furnacalis; assembly: GCF_004193835.3. Lineage (NCBI taxonomy): Eukaryota > Metazoa > Arthropoda > Insecta > Lepidoptera > Crambidae > Ostrinia > Ostrinia furnacalis. Next base: position 797,516 of record NW_021130306.1, read on the forward strand.
TGACTTTTAATTTCTATTCAGAACTTACTGAGCTCCGTCTGCTTATACAGTTTTTTGTTTTAAAAGTAAAATTAAGTTCATTCATGCATTTAAAGATAGCAGTTTTCAATAATGATGTCGGTATTCTCCGGGAGTTTTGTGTCATTGAATAAACTGGTGGTATTTTTGTAGCAATTTTTGCTATCCAATTATCTAGGCTACTAAATCTAAAGTTATCTTAGTTTCTGTTATCATATAGACATAAACTGAGCATAAAATAGTTTACGACACTAAAATGTTGATAGTTTCATCCAGCCTACATTCCGTTTAGACAGTTTACTGTGTCACAACTCACCCAACCTCAGTTGGTAATAGCGCCTAACGCAGACATTAAAACGGTCACCTTATAAACAGGCAGACTAAACTGCGTCCCGTGACTGTGTGTTTGGTAATTGTGGCAGTAACATAACGTACAAACGCACGTGACTGCAATACGCTCAAAACAGGAGAGTTGTAAAAGTAAGGGGAAATATTGTGCCCGCATGAGTTCGTTACTGAAACAATCGACAAGCGTTACTTTCGAATTGTTACGTTTCTTTTGTTAATCGATAGCAGAATTAAGAAATGATTGGAGTCGCAGCGCGTACTTTGGTTTGAAAAGATTGTAAATAAATCTTATAACATTAAAAATGCGTTGAAATCGTTCCTTCAATCAAATAGGTTGAAGTTACNGGATAGGCAAAAAAAATAAGAAAAACGACATTTCTTGAAGTTACTTGCTACAGTTCTAAACGAGAGAATTACTTTGCTCTATATAATTTATTGTGACCCATCTTTATGTAACTAGCCGGTATTGCCTATTCGTTGCTAGGCTAAGGGTGTAGATAGAACATACATGTACATACAAGAAAGTATTGTGATTTATGTCTTTTCCCTTTGTCATGTAAATGAAATCCTACGAAAGCTTTTTTTTTGTCTGAAATATGTTGCGTTGGGTCATAATTTAGAACTTTAATAGGGGAGAGTTCGGTATATTGTACCGCCGGGTAAATTGTACCACCCTCATATTTCGTAAAGTATTTATTGAATGTCTGTAATTGCAACACTCAGCGATACACAACTAAAATCAATTAATATCGGCCATGTGGTTTTTGCCGTGACAACAAACACGTGTGTTTTATTTTTAAAAGTATTTTTTCATTGTTTTCAAGTAACTTTTGACAATACATGTTTAGTCTGTAATTTTGTTAAATTTAATCACAGGGTGATTCTAATATATTATTTAGAAGCGTAAATTAGTGTGGATTACATTAATTTGAAACATTTTTCGATATTTATAAGCTATATTTTTTACCGATTTTTTAAAAGCACTATCACCTAGTCGGCTAAATTGTACCACATCAAGTTGTATGGAACTTTACCAAAGGATTTTGAAATTTTTTTTATTAAATCATATTTTGAAGTTATAATAGCGTAGTTATGTTTGACTAACAATAAATGAAAGCAAAAGACTGGCAAAGTAGATTAGGTACAAGTGTGCGTTACGATAATTGGAATTACAAAACTTGTACTCAACATCGTGATAACGGGTAAAACAATATCGATTGTCTATGTAATTAACTACTGTTCCTTTTCGTTTCCTAATTTGTTAAGAATGTATCGCATAATATTTTGTCATAGTTTTTTTATAGGCTCGAAATTTATTGAAATCCAATTTAGTAACCCTGTGGTACAAATTATCGAACCGGTTGGCTAAATTGGACCGAAGCTCTGAACTCGTACTTTGTTGATTTGTGCTAAATATACAACAATCATTGTTAATTAATACTTATGAAATAGTAAGTTGAATAATGTATCTTTTATTATATACCATGGACATTAGCAAAAACAAAAGAAAACTATGTGTAAAATGGGATTGAAAAAAACTGGTCCAAATTAGCGGACTCTCCCTTACATTTTTCAAGGGATTAGGTATCCTAGTGTATATGTACCAGATTAAATTAAAGACTTTCTCTGTTAAATAAAGTTTCTTGAGAATTAAAAAGTTACAGTCGATATTTATTAAATAGCCGATCAGTTAACAAATTATATAAGTATAGCTAACAACAAGCTTACTCGTATTATAGTGCACTTTAACACTAACCATTTATCAAAGTTCTAAATAACACAAAACTTTGGTGTTTCGTCCTAAAAGTGTTTTATAGCCTAACTTTTACACAAAGTTAACGCCTAAAAGCCTACAAAAATCTTTATTTTTCATCCAAATGGCTTAGTGTTCCCGCAATCTTTCTCAGTCACTATTGTATAACCTCAATTATTACTTTTTAAGCGTAACGGTAATTGAAATAAATGTGCGGGGTGTTAAATGTAAAGAAATAAAAAAACTCTTTTCTGGAAGAAAAGTAACAATGCCGACCTGGCATTCAGCCAAAGCTAAATTAGATAATGGAGTTTGCGTGCAAAAATATAGGAAACCGAGAACAAAGACAAATGGGGTCGACTCTGACTCTGGGAAATAAAATAACACAGGGAGGTTGAGGTTGGCCCTTGCTCCGCGGGTCTCAGAGACCACGTGTTTCCAATGAGCTAACATCGAACAACGCCAATATAAGTAAGTAACCCAAAATCGAGAAAGTTTGCGTTACCGCAATGTTTGTAACCTCATTCTATTGAAAGAACCCAGAGTTTCGGCGTTAAGACAACTTTGAACTTTACAAAACCATTGTTTTGAGTTGTGTTTGCGCGGGGTATATCATTTTTGTAAGTGGATGCTCATTGCCGTTTCAGTTTTGTAAAAGACCTCGCACACCTGTGGATTTTTTTTGTTTTGGACGTAAAACGGCTTTTTCAGTGTTGAAACTCAAAGAACTACAAGCAATATATATCTTAGTTGATATGATATAAATTATAATGACTCCGTGTTACAAGCTATTTTGTTGGTAAACATATTTTATATACCGATCGAAATCATGGAGAGATTCTACTAAATATTTTTTTCGTATATCATTTATGAATTTTTAATAAAGTTCTTAGTATGAAACCAAAATAATTGCCAATTTATTCCTTCACCATTGCATCACACTTATGCCCTAATACTTTTTTCAATTCTCCTCACGTGGTATACAGCTCAACATATTATTTCATCTTTCATCAACCTTCCCTAAGCATCCTTGGTCGTCAGAATCGTCAGAAATAAAGGATCTATTTAAGTCACATTGCTGAGTAAGAAGATTTCAGGCGTGATTTATTAAGCTACCTTTGTTTTGATTTCAGACATCCATTAGTTAATTGAACCACGTTTACTTCTCTTTCCTTATAAGCCTAAAGAAAATGAGATGTGAAAATCCGTGACAGCTATTATTAGATTCCGCGCAGGGCCGGACCGTGAGTTTAGGGGGCCCTGGGCTAATATTACTTGCTTAGGGGCCCATCTACTATACTCTTTAGCATTAACGTCTATTTTTGATTTGGACTTGATTTAGCTGGGGGCTCTTTGAATCCATGGGGCCCTGGGTTGAATCCCAAAAAGCCATATACAGGGTGGAATTTTGTAATGCCACCTGGAGGGAAAGTACTCTTAATACTGTAGATAGAACATTTTACTCAAAGAAAACATTCCTTTATTTTTAAAAAGAAATAAAACTGCATTCAAAGATTTCTAATAAATTGCTTGGTATGCCCGGGAATCGAACCAACTAAAATCTGTTAAAAATTACACCCTGTATTTTTATTGCATAGATCGTTATGGTTAAGTATAAGGATGAAATCTCTCTAACAAACTTTATAAATCAAATGAAAGAAAAACCATAAAATCTTAAATTATTTTAATTATTTACAGAAAATTGTATGGTATGGTGGTGAATTTTCAAAAAATTTCGAGAAATCTTTGAATGCAGTTCTCTTTCTTTTCAAAAATAAAGGAATGTTTCCTTTGAGTAAAATTTTCTATCTACAGTATTTTCAGTACTTTCCCTCCAGGTGGCATTACAAAATTCCACCCTGTATATACAGGGTGGAAACGATAAGTGATCTCACTCGATTATTTCTAAACTGTACAAGATATCGAAAAACTGATTACTGATTCTGAAAGTGCTTCACAAGCTCTTTCAAACGGTACCAATAATATAGGTCACAAAATAAACTGGAATCCGAAAATTCAATGTTTCCAGCTTGCATACATTTAGTACAGCCACAGTCATGGCACTCAAATCTTGATAATATTATAGCAAATAAAGCCTAAAACAAATGTTTTCCGAGAATAATTTTAAATAAGAATGCAATTTACGAGTTCATTTTAAGTGTTTATTATTTAATAAAAAGAAATACTTCTGATACCTATTGTTTGGCTGGCATACATTTAGTATGGAGGCTGAAAACATTTAATTTTCGGATAGATCCAGTTAATTCTGTAACCTATTAATGGTACCGTTGGATAGACTTTCAGGATCAGTAACTAGTTTTTCAATATCTTGTATAGTTTAGAAATAATCGAATGAGATCACTTATCGTTTCCACCCTGTATATGGTAGATTCGACCTTGATTCCGGACCTTTCTTGTCTTGGTCGGTACAGTCTTTATAAATGGGCTTGTTAGAGTGCTAACACAAATATTGTGCTTTATTAATTTCGTTCTCGGTATTGCTCTTTAAAGAGCGCCTGGACTTAAATGTGTACGAAATTCCTTTATTTATGGCGTTTTTTTTACTACAAGATAATTTCTTTATGAATTAGGTTTCCCAATATTTTGAAAACTTTCTTTATACATCGTTGTAAATACAATGTTTTTAAAACATGTTCTTTTCTTATTTGCCTCGATTTTATATCAATTTTCAGACTTTTTTGATGTTTTGTCCTAATTGATTTCTGCTGTTGATTGTCAAACATAAAAATATAATTAAAAATAATGTAGTTAAGTCTTCACTTGAAGTCAAATCTCCTGTTAAGTGGGGTCGCAACGCAAACCAAGTTTAGGGAATAGAGTCGATAGCGTGAAATCACATAATAAGTAATAGTATGGTGGAATCAGCTTTTGATCAACCACATTCTACTGCTGTGTACGAGTAAATGGAACATTCCATGTATGTTTCTCCTAATCTAATCTTGATACAGCACGCAGAATGATTCGAAGTTGGCATATATTTTGATCAAAATTATAGACACAAAAATCTGTAGTGTGTGTTATCGCAGTATAAAAGGAACTTCGTCTACCGTCGCGTCGCAAAGCTGGAAATGTTTAGAGGTGAAATTAACCCGGCGTTAGTCGCTTTGTCAGCGGCTTCCTTTGATTACTTAACTTGCTTACCCCTTTGTTAGCTGCGGAAAGTGAACAATTTTTTAATTAGACCCAATAACACGACAAAGGCACTACGGTCTGCAATTGCTAGTTTCAGATTACGTAACGCTAAGGGGCCGAAAAACCTTCTAGGCTTCAGGAAATATGATATTTTATAGTTGAAATAAGGCACATAATTTGTATCGAGAAATTATCTTTCACTTTGAAGGTTATATTTACGTAATGAAATGAAGTCTGCTTTGAAGACAGATGATAGAATTAGCCCAAACTTAAACTATAGTTAATTAATTAAGTATGTACATACAACCAGATAATCAAAGTAAAATTAATTATGTTTACGGCACATTTATTTTATTTTCCTTTATTCAGAAAACCACAGCTCTTTAAAATATAATAAACAGGTATTTTATACATAATACACATATCTTTAAAGCTCCAATATAATAATTTTAATGCGGATAAAACGAAACGTACTCACCGTTAATACGCCATCGAATATTTCATCTCCACCGCGCTGTATTTTCATTATACCCGAACATTGTCCAGCCTTCCTTGGTGAGCTATCGGCGAGCCATATCTCTGCTTATACCGCTGAAACACGTGATAAACGATATCAGCGAGGAATATAATGGCAGCCATCAGTTAACCGGCGGCGACTGTACCCAAGACTTTATAACATGCACGGATAAAACCAACCGGACTAAATAATACCGCCGTGATGCTGGGAACGATGATTTATTACATCGCTTTCCTCGGCCGCCCGAATGAACCGCATGAAAAATGATCCCGGTTATTGCCACAGCAACTCTGCAGTTGACGCTTTGTTTAAGCACAAATGACTCACACTATGAAGTTATTTCGTACGACTTATGTTTTTACCAGATTAGGAACGCGTTGACCGCCCTGATATGACGGATCGTTTGTTTTAGGTCTGCCTCTTTGTCATGACGCCATGCCCGGTTATCGGGCTGTATCTGTGTGGGATGCGGGATTAGACAGAAACATTTACTGGTCTTTTTGCGCGATTCTCTTTATTAACGTATTTGTCGACACGGTTCTGACTCCGGACTTTATTTTAATTCACGGCTTAGTACGTAATAAAAGTTGAATGCAAAATTTTCAGCTCTTTCGGTTTATGGAAAACTAGCTGACCCGGCGAACTTTGTTCCGCCTTAATGGCAATAAATAAGCAGCCTTTTTTTATTTCGAACGGGATAAAAAGTATCCTATGTCCTTCTCCTGGCTCTAGGGAGGTACCCTGACAATTTTCAGCTAAATCGGTTCAGCCGTTCTTGAGTTATAAGCGAAGTAACTAACACGACTTTCTTTTATATATATAGATTTCATGTTATAAGGATATTTTATCGTTCTGGTAATAACGATCGTGAAATCATTTGCAATTTAAGAAGTGCAATAAGTGATTGTTTATAACATAACAGCATAATTTCAGAAACACAATTTTAAATGCACTCTTTTGTTTATTGTTAGTCGTAATTCCAAAAGTTCACTGCTTACAAATAACTGCGTGAGTAAGCGTTAGGAACATACATATTTTATGGGATATTACATGATATACCTACCATGATTATCAAAAGTAGAACCCTGCTTGGGCAGTTGGCTAAAAGTAATGGTATAAGGAAGAATAAGGAATGGTTTACGTCAGAAGAGTAAGAAATAAAAATAGGACTTCGGGGCAAGTTTGCAGTCCGCAAAAACGCTGAGTCCGTTCTTTGTTTTATTAAAAAGGTTTTTGGCAAGTAAAACGTTGCACAACTGCATTGTCCTGCATCAAAATTAATGTAGGTATGCCAGTAGGATTATGATGCTACAAATTTCTTTTTTATTTGTCTTTTTGAACAGAAGGCAATATGTGCATTCGCTCTTTTTATTATCGTTTTAAATGTGTAGAGGATGCCTGCGATTTCATATTCTTCACTCGTTTACGCACATGTTTATTTAGCTGAACGAAGTAATATTCATCATCATCATCATCATCATTTTAGCCATAGGACGTCCACTGCTGCACATAGGCCTCCCCCAATGATTTCCACAAAGGCCGGTTGGTAACGGCCTGCATCCAGCGCCGTCCTGCTTGCTACCTTTATGAGGTCGTTAGTCCACCTTGTGGGTGGACGTCCTACGCTGCGCTTTCCAGTTCCAGAAGTAAACAATAATAAACTCTTAATTTAGTTATGTCATTAAATTATTAAGAAGAAAATGCTACTTGTTTTTCACCTTTTATGGTAGATGGTTAAAACAGACGATAATATGTTACGACAAATTGCTTCCTGGATGCATTTCCTAAGATAACCCGAGTTTTCCCTAGAGGGGATTTTTTATTGAGTGCGCTAGCGTTTTTTTAAGGCTCGCTCTCACTCAGGTTCCGCGGAACACTGAAAAATATATTTTCAGAGCATGCAAAAAATGAAAGCTATCCGTATCGCGTTATAGGCAACTTGAGATAAATTGGAAGTTGTTAGAGAGAGTATGTGCGCAGTCATGCATACAATGTAGTACAAGCTAAGTGCTGGTATTGTTTTCAAAAAATGTAAAGAAAGTAACTTGTATGTATCGTAAAATATGTTTAGGCATATTACCTACTACAATACAAATATTGCAACAGCACATCTAGCATAACCACGAAGTATCTTTTACGTAGTTCGAATAGAGTGGATTTTGCAACAAAAATGAGCTGTAAGAATATTTATAGCTATAAGTACACACCAATTACAATGTTTACTATTATGAAAACTCGAACTGATTAGAATCTAATAAAGCGCAAATAGAATGAATGTGGTTTTTTAAATGGCGAGACAGAATTTCTATGACAGATTAAAATCTCTAACTACAACAGTTCACTAAAAGCCAGTGTGACAAAATAACACCTTGCTCTTCTTTCTTTGCTGTCTTTTAATAAAACTGCATAAAACAAGATGCTACTACATTAAGGCTGAGTTGCACCACCTTACTTTGACCGTAACTTTAACGATAACCGATTTTTTTGTATGGAATTTGACAGATTTTTGACGTTTGCCAAAGTTAAAGTAAGATGGTGCAACCCAGCCTATGCCTGCATTCCTAGTGTTAATTGTGAAAAATCTAAAACGTTATAATAGCGGTATAAATGACCCACGCTGAACTGTCCCACCAAACTCAATGACAGGGGGGCGCTACCATCGTTCAAGTATAAGGTTTCCAACATTGGAACCAGCGATCCGGTATTGACGGTGGCGCCATGCTGTCAATGTCATGGATAGGACAGTTCAGTATTTTGGAACTATATTGTTACTAGCTGACCCGGCGAACTTTGTTCCGCCTTAATGGCAATAAATAAGCGGGACAGAAAAAAAGGGAACGGGATAAAAAGTATCCTATGTCCTTCTCCTGGCTCTAAACTACCTCCCTGACAATTTTCAGCTAAATCGGTTCAGCCGTTTTTGAGTTATAAGTGGAGTAACTAACACGACTTTCTTTTATATATCGATGGGTGCCTGGAATAAAGCCGCAATAGCCATAGCAGCAGTTTTCCGATTAAGTGATTTTAGTAAACTGCGGGCCCCTATACACCTTTTGAATTTTTTTCAGAATTTTATCTTTGAAACTGCCTGATTTACCAAAAGCACTATGGATATTGAATCGTTATTCCCATTCATCATTTAAAATTTGTTGACCGGAATAATCGTGCAATATACAATGTTAAAACTTTTATTTAAATCTTCTACAAGCAAACGGCTGTTACTGTATCCTTCAGATCAGCGCCCGAGACTGCAATACACTATTGCTGTTTGATTAATTGCACACTTTTTACCGGAATAAAACCACAATGGACTCTTACGGAACCGACTTTCAATGTATGAAGCGGCAATATGTATTTATACCTTTTTTAAAGTATATTCTAAGCACTATAACCTTAAGCACATTAAATGTTACTCCAGAAAAAATAACGCATCGTTTGATATACAAACCGTTTTGATACGCCTCTTAGTTTAGAATTATTCAAAATTGTCACTAAATCTCTTCTCCTGTAAAATTGTGTTTTGTCGATTGTGGCTTTATTCCAGGCACCCATCGATATATAGATAGCCAATGAGGTGCCGTCATAGTGACATTGACGTAATGTCAATGTCACGCTAGAATCAAACGTTAGAAAGGGACGCGTGGAGACAACTCCGCGCACTTTTGTGCTAATAATCTTGTGTATTAAAAATAAGGCAATATAATGTGAAAGTTAAGTACCTATTTAGTGTTTTATTTATGAAAATAGATCTACCGGCCTCTAACACTAGAAACGCAAAGCACCCGAGTGAGCTTTCTAATTCACAGCTCAGACCAAACGGAAAGTGCGCAACGTTTCTGATAAGGGTTTTCTTTTCTCCCCGTTGCCGGAAATTAATTGTCACCGAACAGAAAATAGGGCGAAAGTCCAATTAATTATTAGTCACTTCATTTATTTAACCCGGCTGCTGGAGCTTCTTTCTGATATTAATGTCCGAAGTGGCCGATTAATCTCGACGCTACCGAGGCGCCGGCAATTTTGTAACACATCCATCGGGGCTTATTAAAACTATGCGCTTTTGTTGGGCTATTAATAACTCTATTACATTATATCAAAGAATATTCTTAAGTTCTTTGTAAATATTATGGTAGAGACGATGTTCGATTTATCGTATGAGCTAATACCTACATACTAGTAGTCTTATTTGATTAGTATAATAGATTTGCAATAATCAATACTCATAAATAGAGCAGTGTTTTTTCCAATAACTTGAAAATGTATTGGCACGCAAATTTAATCCACAGCTGTGTGATTGCAGTCAAAAAACCATACTTCCCTAAAAAACAACAAAATAAAACTCTACAAGCAGAAAAGTTAAACAAGATTACTATTTGCCACAATTACGCCGCATCCTCGCATTCCTCAGGGCTAAGGTCTTAACACCAGATTTTGTATCTAAACAAAGATTCCCCTTAAAATTGGCAAAAGTTTGAATGAAGTGACTTAGGTAACTCGCGCCGCTTCACGCCGTCAGCTGCGGTGATCCCACCGTCTCCTTAATGTAACGAAATAAAAAATAATATTTATTTATAGGTGCCTCCACGACCTGACATGGAAAAAGTTGCTTCAATCGAACGATGGCTTTGAGTAACTTTGTCGAGATTTGGAAATATGATTTTAAGTTCTGAACGCGATGAGTAGAGACACAGACACGCAACGCAGAGTGAGCTATGAACTTTTATGGAGGTCAAACGTTGCTGCTAATATGAAAGTCATGCTCGTTAATAAATAGGTGTACCTTTATAGTCATGCCTTTATTACTTGTGCTATCTTCATTTGGCTTTGCGTTGTAATTTCGCGAATAACTTTAATGTTATTTTAAGTGAAAACTGTTAGGTGCCGTGCGTGCTCTATCTGCACCCGAAGGACAGTCAAAGTTGTAACTGATTTTGCCGCGCGTTACATTTCATAACATATTCTAATTGGCTTCATTAGGGTGTAATGTGAGGGGTTGCCCGAAGAAAATTCGAGCGAACCTGAATGGAAGCCAAAGATAAGGGCGTGCTTCCGTTTTGCTTTAATATTTGCAGACCTCGAATGCGCGCATTCGCGTGTAGGTTTTCCGAGACCGTCGCGTCTGGGAAGTTCCCAACAAATGACATTAGCATTGCCTTAATCGACACCACGGGAGCCGTCGGAACGGTCTAGCGCGGCCGCTATACGCCCAATTTTCTTGTTTAGAGAACTCCACACAATTTGAATACTGTCATCAGTATTCAGTGCTTAGGGCCCGTGATTATTTAAATTTGCCACTTCAACGGCAGCTGGGAGCTAATCTGTTTTGTTTGGGTATCAATTTATTCTCGCTGCTCTCATTCCACTGAGAGAATTACCACCGTGAATTCTGAAACTAGACATTCATTCAATTACGAAGAACTTATTAGTCATTACAAACGGCATTGTTTATTCAGTTGATAATAAATTGTAATCGTGGGAAAATGGGGCTGTTATTTTGTTGATTAATTAGTGATGATTATTAAAGACGATTAAAGAACAAAGTGGTGGTCTTGTTTTGATAATCATGAGAGCTTACAACAACGTAGGTACCTTTGTTGTGAAAATATAGACTAAGCTCTCACAACTACAATTGTAGTTTGAATACATGTACTTTAGTACAAATAGCAATTCGTAACGATCTTTGACGCCTACTAACAAATTAGGTAAACATAATTATAGGTATTTATTAACAAAAAGATATAAAAACAAAGCTATTGTTTTCGCACAAGTAAATGTCAGTAATATTTACAGCTGCCCACTAATAAAATAATATAATTGTAGCGGTGCCATTCCGAGCTAAAAAAAATACTAACTAAGCTAGAAAACAAAACAGTATGAAATTTTAAGCAATATTGAATTGTAGGCCATGTACACGACTACTTATTAAACATTTTTTCAATTAAGAAACTCAATTTTGCGGTTAAGATTGTTTTAAACGGAGGCAATGAACGAACCGCGGCTCTCGGTGCAGTTGGCCCAGTTTATTGGAGTAGAAGCAACATTTATTACCATGTTAAAAGCCCCTTTATGTCTATACGGCTGCCAAGGATCTAATAGTGTAAGAGGGCAGGCAGAAGAATCTCGAAGCTGAATTGCATGCCACGAATTAAAGAAACGAACCAATGCTTAGGTAACAATTTTTTGTCGAAATCGGTGGCGTTTGTGGAAATGTGATTTTTGAATCAATCTTTTTGATTTTTTATTGCAAATTATGTAATGTAAGCTTAAAAATAGAAAAGTTAAGCTAATAAGATACTTCGAGGATACTTACAATGTTACTATTTATAGTTAAAATTAAAAACATTTATACGAGTTATGTTCTACTAAGCCGTCCCAAAAAACTAAAGGCTTGGTGACCGAGCCTCGCTAGCAAAGCTCGCCGCATATGATTCATACCATTATATGCATGTGCAAATAAAGCCGCCATGCCGCTCAGTTTTGCCGATAGAGCGGCCATGCGGCGAGTGAGAGCGGGTCTTAACACACGATCCAGTTTCATAACTAAACATAAAACAACTCTTCAGTCGGTCATTTGAAAGAATATACGAGCACATGGAAATGTTATAAGTAGAGTTTCGACGTCATTATAACTTGTAGTAAGTATTAGTTTCATATTTTACCTGATCGATGCAGGTATAAAACGCTTCTCTCGTTACGTAGTAACTATTTTCTAACATTGAATTGATTTAAAAACACACCATTACATTTTATTCTATAAATCTGTGATACTTCATGTCATACTCTACTAATAGGGTAGATATCGATACAAAAAACGGTAAGTAGGTACATTTTAAGTAATAAGCATATTGAGTATCGAGTAAATATTCGATGTTATTTTAATAACGTTACTATATCATTTTATAAGTACATTTATAACACAATGTTTCCGCCAAAAATAAATAATACCGTGATTTCGTCCGTCTTTCTTAGGGAGGGGAAACATCACCATAGGAACTCCCCTTAGTATCAGCTCGGAAACGACAATATCGATGAATTTTGTATTTCTTGACTTTAGTGTTCGCCTTTTAATACTTCGGGGAAATTCATCCCCTTCAAGGGTCCATTTGCTCCCCTACTATTATTGGATTTCAGCATCTGCCGTACGAACTTTGTTTACGAATGAAAAGTTAGTGATTTAAAATTTTCCAACCACCTCCTTGGTTTTTATTGGTTTCATATGCATAGGAATTGGGTTCTTTAGGTTTATTTTGGTTTGAGGGTGCATACTTTAAGATCCAAGAGATTTTTCCTTCTTTCCTTTTGTAAAGGAAACCCAAAAATTTTTCGTTTATATGCTAAAGTAAGGAAAGTGAAAACAAAAGTATAGTCGAAAGTCGACATTAGACTATTTATTTGCAAATTAGCTTCTATTGGAACTACATAAGTTTCCTCATTATTTACCTAGATGTGTCGCTAACATACAAGGTTAGCCCGGGCGTAAACTTACACATAATGTCCTTTTTATAATGTACATTATGTGTACGTATGAATATATCCCCCAGTTAAGGTGCGCTTAGTCTAAATATACACATCGAGACAAATCCGGGTGTCCCAATTAAATCAAGAAACGCCGTGAATGCTGATTGTTTAAAGGTTAAGCCGAGTAATTATGTAGGTAAGTGTATAATCACTCGAGGATGCCCGCCCTTGGAGCTTAGTGGCCGCGCCGCCTGCCCGCCCGGACTATAAATAAGGCTCCCGTCCGAATATCCACAACGAACTAATTGCTGCAACTTAATCCACTAGAATAAAATGTTGCAGTTTTAAACAACCCTGTATTGGTGTACTGGACACTGTAAACTAGCCGAATTGGTTATTATAGGAAAGGAACAATTTTATACAAAATGCACTGAACTGAACTGGTTTCCACCAAGGCGGAGCGGAGCGGAGACTATTCTCTTCTCCCGACACATCACTTCTCTAAGGCTGGGTTGCAACACCCAACTTTGACCGTAACTTTGACGATAACCGGTGCTTTTGTATGTATTTTGACAGATTTTTGACGTTTGTCAAAGTTAAAGTAAGATGGTGCAACCCAGCCTAAGAGATGTGACGGACGGACGAAATTTTCTATAGAACTTGATAGCGCGGCGGCGGCGCGGCGTGGTTCAGAGCTGTGCAAAGCGGAGAGGAGAAGGGGAATAATGAAATCTGATTGGTTATTGAAAACACTTCTCTTCTCCACTCCGCTCTGCTCCATCTTTGTGGAAATAGGGTCGAATAGAGCTCTCACTTAAACGATCTCTGTAAAATAGAATCGGCGCTGGCTAGCCAGTTCCTTTGCTTGATCTTGGCTTGACACGCTGCCGCGTGTCTAGGTCAAAATCTGTGCACATAATTTGATTAAATTATGACGCTGAATACCACGGACTAGTCTCTGTTTAAACTAAAGCTAAACTTTACCATGTATCTTTCCAATAATTATTCAGATATGTGTCAAAACACTTGGCTAACTTCGTGACAGGATTCCACCTAGTTCACTTGGATTGCTAAAGTTACATCTAATTGAATGTACGTGTAGGCGTTATTCTTAATTACGTTAAATTTCTGTCAGCCATTTACGTTCCACTGTAGAGAAGTTATTTTAGGCCAGCAGCCAAGTTAATTGTTAAAGTTGAAAAACCCCTTACTGGACTTGTGGGTAGTTTATATTATGATGTATTTGATGTTTTAAATACAACACGCCCTTATCATGCTACATTACCGTCGCGTCGCTTTCAATTTTAGTCATTTCATTCACGCTAAGTACCTAAAGCTAGTAGCATTTAAAAAAAAAGTAGTAAGGTCAGTTTATTTTTTTTTTCTTTAAATGCTACTAGCTCCCGTTTATTAATTTTATAATAAAAATTTCTTGAAAGCTGTAGTATATAGCTTATTAAAAATATATGTTACTACTGTAACTGTACTATATTCTTCTGCCTAGAAGTTCACTTCAATTAAAATTGATTTTGTAACATCATTGTTAACATCATGAAAATAAAGCCCCAATTCGCCAGTCTCAAGCATGCAAAGAAACAGGAAAAGCAACACATTAGTTTGGTCACGATCACGACTAATCTGACTGTGAGTTTTGTTGGTGCCGTGGGGCGCCGGCGCAGGTGGCGGGCGAGATTAATCGCGCGGGAGGCGCCCCTATTTATGGCTTGTCGGGAGCCAGGGGCGCCGGTCAGCCACAGGGGGCCTCACCTGCCCAGTCGAGCTACGGGCGAGCTACTTTTGTTTTCCGTGAGATGCATTGACACTAGCAAACATTGCACACACTGCAGCCGACCCGTATTCACAAACGATGCTTGCTTAAATGAAGCAGCAAATCGAACGCACAGCGTTGAATAAAGCTCTGTGATTGGTTCGTGTTTGACCCTGTGCGTCCACGAGCACTGTGAGACCTCATAGTAATGTTTGTGAATACGGGCGTAAGGCTGGGTTGCACCATCTTATTTTAACTGTGACAAATGTCAAAAATCTGTCAAACTCGACACAAAAAGCACCGGTTATCGTTATAGTTCCAGTTAATGTTAGGTGGTGCAACTCAGCCTAAGACTTTGACTATTTGGTTATCATTACCGTTAGATAATTACTGGCTGGTAACTGAATTTGTTCCGGCGTTTCTTCTCAGCACTTGCCATATTTATGTTTGGCTCGAAGCGCTGGTAGGGCACTATATCCATTATAACCGGTGTTTTTTGTATGGAGTTTGGATACTTTTGACGTTTGTTAAAATTAACGTAAGATGCAATCCAGCCTAAGTAAAGTTGGCAATGTAACTTTTATTAAAAAGCTGAATTATCTGCGTGCTTTCTAATGCCCGGGAATATGGTTAGCTGATTTGCTTTTGTTTTATCTGTCAGATGCATCGCTTATGAAACAAAGTGGTTTGTTTTAAAAATGTACCCACTCGTTAGTACAGTAAACATGTCAGATTTTTTGTAAAATGTATTCGTGGTGGAGTCTAAAACGTTTATTTAGGATATTTCACACCCCTTAGCAATAGGTACATTAGAGATGACTCAGCCCTCTACATATATTCCCGACATCTTGTTAAGTCAAATGACTCGACAATCTTTGGGATTTTTTGCTATTGGATGACCGAGCATGTCTCAAGTTTTGAATCCAATTCGATACCTACATTAACTTTACTTAACGGTTTTAAGGTTTTAACCTTAAAATTACGATCTATGTACGAAGAACAAAGTTCACGTAAGTACAGGTTTGTTAGGACGGTTCCCGCAGAAGTACATCTGCTGGTTATGGCTATTGGACAACTTGTAAATTATCTACCTACATAAAATTTGTTAATTTCTCATGTAAGTGACTGTAATGTTTTTGATGAGAAATAAATGTTCTATAAACCTAAGAAGTAAAATTAGTTTTACCTTCCTACATGCAAATTTTGTTGGTGTAGCGCTCTATTTATAGCTTGTCAGATGCTTAACCGCTAGGGTAAGTCCAGGATAGATGCCCCACTTTTTGAAACAGCTCTGTAACTCAGTCAGTAAGTTTTTATCAACAATTTGATCTTAGTATCTGTAAACTTTGGTCTTTCGTCTATGATATTACTATAATTATTTTAGTTTAAGTTATACCGATTCTGAGTAAATAGCATTTTAATTGACCTCTAAAAAGTGGGATAGATGCCTAATGTGGGGGATAGAAGACTCACTGTATGATTGCTTCAAAGGATAGATGCCTGATGCAGGGATAGATGACTCGTTAATACAGTTTTTGAATTCTAAGGATCAAATGCTTTTTGAAATCAAACAAGCCAAGTATTATTATTTAAGATTGTTTGTTATTAAATGAATTAAATATGAAATTTAATATTTTTTATTATAAATAGTACATAGTACATCCACCCGAAGTCGGGAAAAGAGGTAATTCGATCAGAAGGGCACCCTATTTATTACTTTCCTAAGGTTAGCCGTACTACATTCTTTTTTTCTTCTTACTTGCTACTTGTGACAAAAAGAGCAGGTTAGGATAGATGCCCCTAAGAGCATGGGACATGGCCCTAAGGGCATCTATACCCAAAAAAAATTAGGCAACTATCCTTTTAGCATAGGATAGGTGCCTTTTTGAATAAAAAATATAATAACACTAAAAATCGAATTAAACATAGCTATCCCGTCTAATTTATAAGATAGTCTATCAAATTATATAAAAATCTGCTTCATTTTACAGCTGACAAAAAAATTATCCATTAAAAGATACTTACCAATTTTATTTCGACGCTCGCTAAGGTTTGGCCGCGGAAGATTTTTGCTCTCACTGGCTAAACGAACGCACTCTTTGATGGTTTGCGAGGCGAAAAGTNTGCTGGAAGAGCAATTTATTTACAATACCTCTTTATCTTGATCATCTGTCTATTGAAGAACAAGAAATGCAAGTGGAGTTCTTAGAATCGTTTTCTAGTTCTAAATGAAGTGATAAGTTAACACTTAAGGACTCGCTAATGGGTCTAACGGACCCAGTACTTCAATTTTTGTGTAATAACTTTTAAGTTTTGACGTTTGCGACGTTGTCGCTCTTAGTACCTTTCCACGATAGTGTATCACGGCCAATAACGGTCGTACTTATCAAATAGCCTACTGCATGTGAGTGCTACAGACAAAAAAGGTGATTTTGAGTCCGCTGGACCCGGTAAATAAAGTATTTTTTTTAATGTTCTATACTAATTTCTCATTAATTAATAATAATTATAAGTAGGCAAATCATAGTAGTATACGAAAATATCCAAGGTATTTTTTTTAATGATTAATTACCGAAATTTTCAAAAATAACCTTAAATTTGCCAAAAAACCTTATTTTTTTTAAATAGGTTGTTATTTTAGAAAGAGGCAATAAATATTACTATTTGGTTTACTATTGTCTTTGTTTATATCATATTATCCTTCTAATAAAGTAGTTTTCACTTTTATTAAGTGTTTTTGAAAAATACATAGGATTTTATATACTGGGTCCAGCGCACCCGGTAGCGAGTATGGATGTTACAAATTAAGGCGCGAGTCCTTAAGTGTTAAAAGTATGATGCATAATAAAATTAGTTACTTAAAGTAATATACGATTTATTTAATTTCCAAGACATTCTGATGTATAACAACATTCTTCATACACATACCTACTTATAATGTATATTCGTACTTCATGTTCATTAGTATTAATTAAAGTCATAAAAGTAAAAAATTAAACAGTATCAAGATCGTTTATTCCAATTTCCCCAGTATTGCTCTCAACAAAGTTTATTTTCCTTATTTGCCATGAGATTCTGGTACACCTATACAGAAAACGACACATTAAGGTGAATTTAAGTGGTGAATTGTTTGTAAAATATAGTCTCATGTCTATTGAATTGACATACCTACATTAGTATTCCGTCTTAGATTGAAAAATTAATCCAAAACTCGCAAGCCTCTGGTTAAAGGTGTAAATTATGTTTATGTGTTTTCTTCGTATTAACATGCCGTCCATAACCCACTTCAAGGGTGTTCCAGGGTAATTCTGCTCGCGCAAGCGGTGTGAGAAGCGAGATGCACGTGTCGGATCAAGTACGCCCGCGGGCTCCACAAATCATGCCGCAAAAAACCTGTTGTACGTAATTCCAGGCGGTCGATTCCCCAATACTCAAGATAGCCGACTTTACAAATTGCTCTCGACCTTAAACGGTTATATTTTATCCGGTAATATACGGCGTACACCTCAGAGATGCGGAATGAATATTTATCTTATCAAACGGTTGACCCATTTAGGTGTAGGCGTTGTATAAGTTAACAATTGATTAGTAAAAACGCCTACAACGGCTCGGTTATTTATAGAAAAGAATTCTCATTAAATAAAATACATTTTATCCTCCTTGCTTTGCTTGCAAACACTGAATTATGTAAGTACAGTTACTACGCATTTTGCTTTTTGACGATCTCGATTAATAAGGCAGATAACCTCGAATTCCTGATAATACCAGCATACATTATATCTGTTGCATTCATTCATTTTGGAATTTACCTTATCTCCAAACAGTTTCTCTAATTAAAATATTTGTTCGTAATTTTACTGGACTCTGAGCAACTTTTCTTTTAGCTCTCGTTTCAGGATTTCAGATTTCATCTCCATGTNGAATTACCCTACTCTGCGGGCAGTACAACTATCTGGTTGAGTTTATAAATACTGAGGATCTTGTTTAAGACCCGAATTTAGACGACAGTGTTGGTAATTAGTTTCGTGATAATTGTAAAAATATAAAAGCAGCTAGCGCTTTTGGCACATGCCATGAATCCATATCACATTTAGTAGTTCTTAATATCATTTATAATTAACTTTTTAAAAAAATAAAACCGACTTCAAATGCGTGAACACAAAAAAAAACTAAAAATTGCGTATAAAAAAGTTCATCCCCAATTTTCCACCTAACCTAACCTAACCACCCTTTTGATAATACCTATTCAACAAAAAAATAATCGTTCAAATTGATTTATAATCGGCGGAGATATTGCGTATAAAAAAGTTCATCCCCAATTTTCCACCCTTGGGGGTTGTTTTTTCTATTATTAAATTTAAATGGGACCACCCTTGAGGTATTACCTATACGCCGAAAAAAGATTTGTTCAAATCGGTTCATAATTGGCGGAGTTATCGCGTAACAAACATAAAAAAAAAACATACGGGTCGAATTGAGAACCTCCTCCTTTTTTTTGAAGTCGGTTGAAAATACGTCAAAGGGGTTACTGTTTTAAGGATTTTCTTACTAGTTGTCTGTGTTAGTCTGCCCTAGAAAATTTCATTCAAGCCTATTCATAAAGCTTACAGAAAAATATTACGTAAATAAAAGCAAATTAAAATACTACGAGACGAAAAAATCGTTGAGATGTTTTGATTGAAATAAATTATTCATACTTAAAAAGTCCAGACTCTCGCCCGAAGAAAATTTTAAATGGCCCAGATTACAAAACGTAAGATTGCTAAGTGGACTCAGCCAACTGAAAACACCGTAGGCACAAAAAGATAATTTGGGCTCATCAAAACGTTCCAATTAGGGCCATTAATCACGAGAAACACCTGTGCCTCCTTTTTAATATTGGAAGATGGACAAACTGCTTTTGATACAAAGAGAGATAAGATAGATGAATCTTGCGTTACAATTTGTTTCGTTGTTTCCTTATGTTTCTGTTTTTTTGTAGACTAATCAAAGTTGTTAAGCGTTTACCAAACCTTACAAGTTCCTAATGTATCATGTAACTTTATGTTGAAATTTACTAATAAGTAAGTAATTAACACCCATAGTTTCTAAACACGTAGTTTAAAAAATAATCGTAGTAGGTAACTACGATGCTACGAGGGCTACGAAACATGTGAATGATCTGAAACCTGTTCTCTGTTTGCTTAGCTTGAAATAAAGGTATTTTAAGTATTATTATCTCAATTTTAAATCCAATTTCCATAGATATCCGCCTTGATTTATCCACGAACAGCTAAGGAGGTTATGTATGGCGCAGGATGTCCATCTGCATTTCTGCACCAGGAGCGCAGACGCTCATAAATAATCCTTTGGACCTGAAAAACATTTCAGTGAATCCAATAAAATACGTATCCGCAGAGACTACGGCCGCAGTGAGCTCGTTACCACGCCTAGACGATTTATTGAGATTTGAACGCTGAAATATTGTAGGTGTTCCATTTTTAAAATCTTTTATGAAATACAAGCTCGATATCTAGTCGGGTTTCAATTCTAAGCGCCGACTTTATAGCGATGGCTGTGCCTTCGCGTTTGAAATCAATTTGCTGAGTTGGATTGAAGTGATTTTTAACGTTCATGTCAAGTTTTGAATTCATTAGGCCTGAATTACTGGTGCAATATGCTGTATCTTAAACGCAATGTTATTTGCACCTACTCGCGACTGACTGACGTCATCAGAGTAAACGTAATTCAGCCCCTTAGAAAAAGTAACATGGGTGAAAGTTTTGATTTCGAAATCGAATGTATTAAGAATGTCACTTTGTCTAGACACAGTGTCAATTTTGGTTCAATACATTTGCATGCGCAACAATAATGCAAATTACATGGACTGCGAGCCCTTTTGTCTTAAGCTTTGGCCAGACCAACGCGTGCAGATCGCGTCGGCGATGACGATGGCAATCACTGCGCGTGCATAGATCGCCGCGACCAATGTGCCAAACATCATCTCATCTCATCAAACGGTACAGTGGATACCGTTACTACACTTAATAACTAATTGACTAATAATACTTAATTACAAGCAAGCATCCCCATATTACTTCATGAGTCAATAATGTTATTAAGTCTCATGATTCAAGGCCGCTATCGATTGGAATACCAAAGCAATTATCAAAACAAAATTCTGACGGAGAACGGAAGAGAGTAATTTAAATCCTCGGCAAAGTTTATTCTCACTTAAAATACAGCCACCGAAGTTACAAGTTCAAAAATTTGGGACATCATTATTATGTTTACGGGCGGGAAACGACAGGCGTAATATCACCAATAACATCAAAACTTCCAGGTCACGCTATAAAAGAAAATGGTACTTTTTTCTTTCGAATGACAGCGTGGACGAGTTAGTCTAATTTGACAGGTTAACGACTGTCGAACTACCATTCCCCGCAAGGCGGGAGTTGGCAACGCTATTTTGGGGTTTGGGTTATGAATTGCAGCAAATTTTGCTACAACAAATATGCAAAACATTGTGCAATTTTAAGCCTTGCTGCGACAACTTAGAGGCGAGTTAAATGACTACATATCTACAATTTACAGGTCTGAGTGTTAACTGTAGAGGATCTCATGTTTTTGCTGGTTTTTGCTGACCGCCCGCAAACCAGTGACAGTTGTGATGCGCGTGTTAGTTTCAAATCGCTTGCGGATTAAGAGCTTTTACGCTAATGCAACTTGCGACTTTATAAACTAGGTCATGCGGTTCAATGTTCACATAACATCTGATTTGATACCAACACCAAGTATGTATTTTATATTCGAGAAGCTTCGATAGTTTCTTTATGTGTTACAACTGCCAGCATCGCAAAGTAGTTCGCAACTAGGGCAATGAAGAATGTTTATGCTCATTAACATTGTTATATCTGCTCATGTCCAAAAGAACACGGTGTAATATGTAATAAATAAGCGCTTTATTGCATACATACAACTATGATCAGTTTTGATCTTGAACTTTCATGCGCTGTTATACTCGTAGGTGACATTATTATGTACTTATTTATCGATATTTTCCAATACATGTATGTTAAGAGTGTTTCCATTCACAATAAAGCAACCCTTTCTTTGTGAAACGTAGTGAAACATAGTAAAGACAAGCATCTTCCTAATTGCCCAGCGCTACGTAAATCGATATCAGCGTAAATTGCACAAAGCCACGAGCGTAAAATATCTTGCTAAATCTTCATTATGAATATGAATTTCGTTCGAGCCTGGGGCAGCGGCGTCCGTGACATGGGACAATGTTGTAAAGATAAGGTGCCCCTTCCGAGCCAGTGAGTCCATTGTCAATCTCCTACGTGGCATGTTGAAAGGAACGCGACCATGTTATTAACAGTGGCAGTTATTTTTTAATGGAACAGATTATCTTGAACCCTGACAGCCTGTGTCAGATGAAAGTGTGAAAAATTATGGAAATTCAGAGATTTTGTAATTAGGCATATGTATAAAAGCTGTAACGTTCATAAAAGTAATTACAATGTATGTCAGCAAAATACTTTTTATTTTCTTTAATTGTTTTTTTTCGCAGATTATTTACAGGTTCTCAGGAATCATCTGTTTCTATTTAACCTGAGGCTTTATACGCTTCACCTACACGTTCAAAATAATTACTGCAAAGCAAATAAAAAATGTAAGCTCAATTAGTTTTTAATTAGCTTTCATAAAGGTTAAACAAACCGTTATACAGCAAAGAGAGCATAAGCGCGACTTTTTGCGCGTATAAAAATGATAAGTGAAATAAAAATTAGACAGTATACTTTCCTCTTTGGTGAAAATAGCTTCCTTTAGATAGAGAAAACGTATAATGGAATGCAATAACTCTTGACCGGGTGTGCGAGGAAATAACACTGTGTCATATTTCACAACCCTCCAACATTTTTATAAAAGCGGACCATCTGCTTTTGACCCCTCATTCTTTTTGTTTCACGAATTATTTCTGTATAAGTAAAATATTAGGTATCAGTAAGTTTCCGGCGCACGTTCCGAAGCAATTCTTAAGGAAGGAAGTAATTTATTTTCCTACTATGTATTGAAAATTAGTAATACGATAACTGGGGGAGGGAAGGCGTGTTCTAAAGACCAATAGATTTTATCGTTTATAATCTAGAAACTTTTGTTAACGATGTTCATAGTTTATGTTTGTGTTGTAAAACATAAATATGCTTAGAACTTTACACAGCCTGACTTCTAAAGCAAAGAAACTTACTTACCATTTATATCATTATCGACTTACTCGTACGTTATGTTTCACTGTAAGCTTGAATTAATTTTTAGAACCCACATTTTGGGTTGGTCTTGGTAAAATGCTTTCTTTTAGAAACCAATTATTTTATATCTACAGGGTGTTAGGTAAATGGGTATATGAGCCGACACTAGCCCATGTTAACATGGTCATATAAATGGTATAATTTTCTTACAAAATACATTTTATAAAATCCGATTTGTATGAAAATTAAAATAATTAAAATGAAGATATCAATTTTCTGACTTCACCATACCATTTATATGACCATAGCTTTCCGCCCGCGGCTTCGCCCGCGTGGAATTTTGTCTGTCACAGAAAAACTTTATCGCGCGCGTCCCTGTTTCAAAAACCGGGATAAAAACTATCCTATGTTCTTTCCCGGGACTCAAACTATCTCTATGCCAAATTTCATCAAAATCGGTTGCGAGGTTTAAGCGGGAAAGCGTAACAGACAGACAGACAGACAGACTGAGTTACTTTCGCATTTATAATATTAGTTGGGATGTTAACATGGGCTAGTGTCGGCTCATATACCCATTTACCTAACACCCTGTATAAGACTTCATGCTTTTTTCCGCGTGGTTAAGCATAGACAGATACTATGCAAAAGTACACAATATTTTGTCGATTTTGGTCACTATACAAACAATATTTTTTATTTTATTTATTAAGGAAAGGAACAGTAACATTCATACATAACACGTTATTTTCACTACTAGTTTACACAGGTTATGTTGACTAGACAACATAATATAAGTAGTATAGACGATAGCACATCAAGATAATCTCTGTGTCATCCTATCCAGTTGTAATGTAGTTGTAATATGGAGCACAAATAGAAACCTTCACCTCAAAAGGAAAATCGCCTTTAAACCATACCTACCTGCTCTCTGTAGGCTGATATGCTGAATGGCAGTATAATTTACTCTAAATTACAGGGAAGGGTACAATAAATTAATGCCACTTGGGACTATCTACGGTTGGGAGCTTTTACCTCTACTCTGAAATCTAGTAGAGGACTTTATAAAGAACTTATACAGCCTTCGGACCTTCACGCTTACTTACCTTTGGCGTGAACTGCGTAATTTTCCAGGTACCGGAGTGTTCGGGAATCCCGGACTGAGTTGAGCGATGGAAATTCTCAGGAAACCCAAAGTCAACTCAATACTCAATTTACGCCAGTGAAACCGTAGATGAGCACACACATTGCTTGTAGTGATGTATTTACACCGCCAGCCCGCATGAACCGGTTTTCTGTTTTATCTACTCGGTTAGTCAGCTGAGCTTCTTTGTTAAGATGGGGCACAAGCTGATTTTTATCTCATTGAAATTGTTGTTGTTTTGACAAATGCGTTGTTCAAATAATCCATTCATATACGTAAGAAAATCCAAACAAAACGACGCATTCAGAATAAATCCGCAGCTGTGCACTCGAGTTTTGTATTTACGTTGACAGTAAATAGTTTTATATCCTTTGAAAAAAGGAAATCTTAATAGAGGGACCGGTGTTGGTCGTGTCCATAAAAACTCCTGAAGGAACGTGTAGGGAATAAGCGTAGAGCAGTCGGGTGCGGTCATTCCGCTAAGCGAAGATCAGAATCGCAAGCTGTTAGCATAGAGATTGGGATCGAATCGTAGCCGAAGGAGTATTCCATCCCGGATCGAGGGGTCCGGGATATTGCGGCCGGGAACAACCCTTTTCCAAGTCGACTAACATTCCGCAGGACAGTAAAACACCTCTTGATTTTGGGTCGCATTTAAAAATTCAATGCCGTGTGTGTGAAATTGAACCGTATTTCAAGGGAGGATGGAGAGCTCCAGCTTACTAAATATAGTTCAACTTTTCTGAATTGGATTACTCATTTATTAAGTAATCTAGGTTTAGCAATGTCTAAAACTTAGGCAAAGGAAACTCAAGTAGGTAACGAGAGTGTACTAAAAATTACCAGCACGCGTCAAAGTCAATATTAATCAATCACCTAGAAAGTTGCCAATAGTTTTATTTTTAACTTATTTAAAAAACCTCAACGAATATAGAACTGTAAATTGTTCTATGAGAGGAGGTTAAAGCCGTCAGTCATACAGAAGCGTGGCACGCATTAAAATCTATCCCACTGATCCCCGGAGAATTACCCTGTTTTGTTACTCTAATTAATGTTGTCATACACAACTCTGCGGTCGGCGCTAATTGCGCATAATGTCCAATGAATTATGATAATTATATTTATTTTCATCGATCTATAATTGCACCACAACTCTTTGCTACAATTGTCAAGCAACCTTTTTCACCAAATGTGCCTACTTTGCGAAGTTTTTAAGTAATTTTAAGTAAAAGAATGATTCTCTTCCATTTTTGTAATACGGTCACACACAATGAAAATTCTAAAAAACTGAGTTGTAATTGACCAAGTGCTTAAATATGTGTGGGGAAAAACATGAAGCCGAATATAGTAATCGTTGTAAAATATTTCCAGAAAAATGTGCTGCTTTTGACATAGGTACTTGGAGGCAATCATAATAAGTACCCTATTTCATTTAATAAATCCAACATCATCAATCTACTCAATTGTCACAGAGGACACATTCAACAGTCTGAAAAATATGACCGGGAAAATTTTCAGGCCCATCGATTGTCTCGTATTGAGAAAAACTTTCTTTGTCATTTGATAGATGGTCCTTGTCCATTACGGCCTTTAAAAGTTGTCCTTTGATTTCATTGTGGACTCTAGAATAATCACCAAGTTTCGATAAAGAACTTTCGTGTTTAAATAAAACGATAAAACAAAAATTCTCAGATGTTTCGTCTTATTTGCCGAGACGGGGAAAATATTAAATTTCTGAACTTAAAGCCATGACTTCAAGTATTGATTGCTTTTATTTTTTCTTTGAGTTCTCTCCGTTGCAAACAGTTTCATTTTAAATCTTATTTCTTTGATATAATCGCATTTTGTTTTGCTGTTATGGTTAAAATGAACCCGTAATTTAAAAGCAATTAGAAAGTGCCTGTTTTTAAAGTTTGATTTCATATTTGTGGTAGGCAATCGCTTTTGACAATCTAAGCATCTACTACGTAAAAAATATATGTTTAAGAACATCACACAACACATTGTGTTCGGCACAAAACGGGTTCACTGCCTCCAAAATCCAATAATCCTTAATCCCAATAGAAGATGACACAATAACGTAAAACAACGAACGCAAGCCTCCACAGCTCGCGGCTGTTTATTTCTCTTGCATCTATCAAAATCAGATTGTAGATACAAGATTGGCATCGCGATCGTCGAGGAGCGGAGCTGCAGAAGGTGCCAATATATTTCCTGACGGTTGAACGGTCAGGTAATTGTGGCTGAAACTTATCTCAGGGGGGGAACGTGAGCGGAATACCAAACAGACAACGCTCGCCTTGCAAATTATAAACTCGCTCTTCAATGTTTCGATAATTTACACAACTAACACTGATACAATTTGCCCGAGCAACTGTTTTCGACTTGTTCAGATGAATTTGTTAGATGTTTCAATACAAACTAGATAGATACGTTCTCGCTGATGCGATCGTAATAAACTTTTGAAGTTATTTATTTAATGTTTTTCGTTGTTTCAGTTAAAAGCAGACCTGTAAAAAGATACTCTTAAATATCATTAGTATCAAACTAGGACCAATTTGAAATACCTAGTTTTTAACATTGACAGATAAGATATATTGTAAGTTAAAGTAGGTAAGTTGTTGGTCGATATGGAATTTAATCTAAAATGTTAGTGAGGTTTAATTACAAGAACATTTTAAAAAAGAACCCAATAAAAATTATCCCCTGTCAAAAGGTAAAACAGGCCTTTCGTATGATTTTTTAAAAATAAAAAACCGGTGAGCCATTCTTCACCTCACGAGAGTCAAAGGTCGGCCCGCCTACTGCCGCTCTCTGTCGGAGTTATTTACTTTGTAGTGCGCTCATTAGCTAAATGACCGTGCTTTATTTAATAAGCAATCAAACGGGAGCATTTTATGTCACCTTAATTGGTTTAATAAAGTTATGTAAACAATTTTATTTTTGTCTCTACACTAGCAGCTTTTAATAACCGATATTATCTGTTCTACACTAAAGAGACCTCTTTGCTAGATCTAGCGCTATCTTAAAAACCATGAAATTATTCTTTAGTATGAGTGACATTGAAGAGGCTACAAATGACATGTATGATACCTATCGGTGCCTGTAAACATTGTGACATTTGGGACATATACAATTTCGTGATTATGTAGGTACTTGGTGACAAAACAATAACGCATCATCCAAGTAATTTTAATTCTAGATTGTTTCAGCATGTTCAAAAGTTAAATCCAAAATGTTGCAGTCAAAACTCTTTATCAGTCAAAACCACTTTTGACTGGTTTTTGCAGTCTATGTAATCTAAAATACCATTTTAAACTTTTGGCAGTTTGTGACACACAAAACTCGTAACAGAATAAAAAACGCAGGTGGGTTATTCTCAAGTCACGCGACCGTCAAAGGTCTCTACTGGCACTTTGTCAGTTATTTACTTTGCAGCGCTCTCATTAGCTAAACGACCGTGCTTTATTGAATGAGGAATCAAAAGGGGAACTACATCGCTCGGAATATTCGTCGGAACTTTAATTATGCCCGCGGGATTACTTTTAGGTCTCTCAAATGCGAAATTCACAGATAAGCACTCGTACCTATTCTGTTGTGCTTTGATATTTTTTTCATTTACAAATTGTTATTTAAAAAGTTAGTATTTTCGATGTAGGTAGATTCAGTAAGCTAAGATCCTAAACCATAATATCAGTATAATTACATACTTATTATGTTTTAGAATCATAAGTTCTCGTAACAAAAATAATATTTGACTCTCATTTGAAATAAAATATATGGGAGTTAGTTTCGTTTACGTTTGTAGTTACCTACAATGTAGCTACGTCTATTTTTCAACCGACTTCAAAAAAGGAGGAGGTTCTCAATTCGACCCGTATGTTTTTCGTTACTCCTTTATTTCACTGTAAGATACTACAAAGTGTTATAGATCTTAACTCAATAGCTTTTGGGGAATGACACCTTTAGTTAGAACATAAACGTTCTGAAGTCGTGAGTAGAAATTTTAGAGGAATGTCCCGCACCTAAAAAGTAATTCACTATACGACACTAAGCAGAACACCTTACGTTCAAACGAAATGAAAAAGTTTTCTCTCAAAATCGTGCAAAGATGTTCTCTATTCATCATTCATTACATAACCGAGCGATAAATTACGAATTCAATTTCCCGCTAAGTATGATTCGATCGTGATGCATAAAGCCAGCCGCTTAGGGACGTAGTGGAAACAAAACCGATATACGGTTATTCTCTGACAGCTGAGCTCTTAGGTGATTGTGGCGGAAACTTTTATCGGATGTCGAACGTGAGCGAAATAGCGATTCCCGCGAGTTTACCTGCGCAGCGACAAACGACTGCCGCTGGATGTGGCTGCAGCGAATGTAGTCATATTTTACATTTTTTTTTTTACCTTTTTATTCATTTTCAACGTATTTTACACCAATTGGGTCAGTGTGAACGTGAAGTCATGAACTCTTGGTTACTGATCCCAACTAATATTATAAATGCGAAAGTAACTCTGTCTGTCTGTCTGTCTGTCTGTCTGTCTGTCTGTCTGTTACGCTTTCCCGCTTAAACCTCGCAACCGATTTTGATGAAATTTGGCATAGAGATAGTTTGAGTCCCGGGAAAGAACATAGGATAGTTTTTATCCCGGTTTTTGAAACAGGGACGCGGGCGATAAAGTTTTTCTGTGACAGATAAAATTCCACGCGGGCGAAGCCGCGGGCGGAAAGCTAGTAGGATAATAAAGTAAAAAAATTTTGTCATGGTATTAATTTCTGATTTTGAACTGGTATATTATGATTCTTAGACAAAAATAGCGGTTGTTCCATATTCATTTGTTTTTATCGATACCTATTCATACTCGTACTTTGCTTTCACACTTTATTCATTCGTTCGTATTTTTGTACTATTCGCCAGATTTTCAAACGATTTACTACGTACGATACGTTCCTATACCTACTTCAGTCAAAGCTCGCTGATTATTCAGGTTATATAAAAGTCCTTAACTCTTGTAATGATTTGTAACTGTTTTTATTTTATTATCAAGAACTAGCGGCCGCCCGCGACTTCGTACGCGTGGATCTCGTTTTACCCCCCCCTTCATCTATCTTACGCGGTTCAGATTTTTTCATACAAATGTTTTTTCCCGTTAACTCCCGTTCCCGTGGGAATTTTGCAATATCCTGTTGTAAATAAGCTTTAAGTTTACTAAGGTACCTGCATGCCAAATTTCAAGCGTCTAACTTAAGCGGTTTAGATTTTTCATACAAATGTTTTTTCCCACTAACTCCCGTTCCCGTGGGAATTTTGAAATATCCTGTTGTAACTAAGCTACAGACAGACAGACAGACAGACAGACAGACAGACAGACAGACAGACAGACAAAAATTTTACTGATTGCATTTTTGGCATCAGTATCGATCACTAATCACCCCCTGATAGTTATTTTGGAAATATATTTCATGTACAGAATTGACCTCTCTACAGATTTATTATAAGTATAGAAGAAGAGGTAGACCTTTTCTCCAGGACCTTTCTGTCTGACCTTTCACTTCTTGTTATTCTCTTTTATTTTATATCTGTAGTGGCTTTTAGCCTCTCATGCCCGAACATGCAGGTTTACTATCAATAACGCGTCATTTTATATCATAAAACATAAGATCTGAGAACTATTATTGTGCTCCGAAAATCTATTGCTATCAAGATTCGCACGTGATTGAATTTTTTTGGGTAATTTGGGACATACAACTTTATCCCTCATACTATAAAGTTTATAGTGACTTTTAGCCTGTAAATGCCATTTTAAGCTACTGTTCAACGCGTGTATAACTTTTTATTAGTAAGGGAGTAAGTATGTGATTTTCCTTAAATTAGATTTTATCGAACGTAAAATAAGGTTTATTTCAAGTCATCGCAAAACTTTCATATCGACTCAACAGAAAACGAGAACCTGTTAACGAAACTACATTTTCCACGAAGCCCCTGGACAATGGTCTATCTACACTGTTCTGCATATCGGATGTCGTTTTACATTCATTTCCCATCATATAAATGCGAGACAATACGTCTTTTTAATCCGCCTATCACACAGTTCACACTTTACAATGCAAATTATATGTTTAGCAACAATGTTGTAGGTTGTTAAATGGTTGACATGGTGCCAAAATTAAGTAAGGGACATGATGTAATACAGTAAGACACGGGTCTTAACGCGACGTTTATTGATGAGTTACATTATGTAGGTACTCACGGCTTGACATTTCGGCTGCAATGCTGCAGCCGTGGTCACAAGCAGTTACTATTTTAGTTGAAATGGAACGCGAAAGTTTAAATCTTATGATGTAACTAATACTTCTATTTTTATAACAACTCTGTTATGATAAAATTAACTGCAAATACGGAGACCCATGTGCAATCGTGCTTACCTTAGGGATAAGTTATAGTTCAAAATACATTCAGGATTTGAACCATCTCTGATTTTCCTAAGGTCGAAAAGAGCGCACTTCGTTAGGTATACTCGTACAAAAATTAAAGATTCATAGAATTAAACATTATAAAATGTGTAGGTATTAGATTATATTATCCATGTGGTTTATCAAATCATTTAGGATGAAAAACGTTAAGCAGCTTACGTAAAAACTACTATCAATGTACACTAAACCCAATTCAAATAAAATGGATCTGTGTGGTAAATAAAATCTATATATATAAAAGAAAGTCGTGTTAGTTACTTCGCTTATAACTCAAGAACGGCTGAACCGATTTAGCTGAAAATTGTCAGGGAGGTAGTTTAGAGCCAGGAGAAGGACATAGGATACTTTTTATCCCGTTCGAAATTAAAAAAAAGTCTGCTTATTTATTGCCATTAAGGCGGAACAAAGTTCGCCGGGTCAGCTAGTGTTTAATAAATCGAACGAACATTTTTCATTCATCGCAGCAAAGGCATTTTAATTTCAACTGGATTAGCGATATTTGCAACATTTAAGCTTCCATTGGAAAAGTAAAATAGAAAGACATTTCCAAGATCCCTGTATTAAGCGATTTAAGAACTCAATGCATTGAGCCCTGTATTACAGTACGGTGGCACTGGCGGCACTACATCCCAGACACTCGAGACCTAAGGTAGAGCAGGGTGTACACGATCGTAGCCTGCCCAGGATATCTGTAATAGCCACTAGAGCTATCTGCTCGAGCGTTATTCTCAACAAATCTTCCATATTGCGGCCAACTGAACCTCAATCAATATTGCGCATTGCATAGCTTTTCGCTTTTCTGTTTACGTAAGAGCGAATGTGACTTTATTATACATTGGGAATGATTTTCATTTGTGTGACGAGTGCAGTGAAGTTGTTTGACCCAAATATTAAAAGCACGTTCATTGAAAATATAGGTACCTACATAAGTTAATTTGAAGCGCAATAATTAATCGAATCATTTGTGTTAAGAGGTTGATTCTGGATTTATACAAATAATATCATTATACAATTTGTTATGTAAAGATCACGCATTGGAAATCGTTTGGCTTAATCTTTCCATAAGTGTTAAATCTTTCCACAAACGATGCTTGCTTAAGTAAAGCAGCAAATCGAACGCACAGCGTTGAATAGAGCTCTATGATTGGTTCGTGTGACACCCTGTGCGTCCACGCGCACTGTGAGACCTCATAGTAATGTTTGTGAATACGGGTGTTATTATGATGGCAACCATTGAGTCACTGCCAAGTAAAGATTTAAATAATAGGAAATATTATATCTTTGTCGTCAATTAGCAAGCCTACTTTGTTAAAAAATCTATGATAAATATTGCTCTTATTTTATATGAGGTGAACAATGCATCAATTTTCAAGAAATACTATTTAAGTACGTAATGGATGGTGTATCATGACGTCATGGGGAAAAGTTATTGTCAGCGAGTTCACTCGTTACGGAGGTAGCCTGGGGGCTTAATATCAACTGATATGGCGAGTCAATAATGGTTTTTTAGTCCTAGCCTTTTTTCGGAGTGCGGCGAAATCATTTTGTTTTTCGCTGCGAAAATGTTGGACAACGAAGTATGACAAAGTATATGACACAGTCATAGTAATTGATGAATTAATATTGTTTTAGTTAGTATTTTTTTTATAAAACGTTTTGTTTCACGAGTTAGATGAGTGGAACGGTTCCTATTAGGGCCAATGATCGTAATTACTTATTTGATTTCAAATAAGGAATTGAAATGGAAATTAAATAGATTGATAGATATTATTTTTTAGGCATTAACAATTAAGAAAGAAAGATACATTTATTACAATGGACATCACACAAATACAGGCAATTACATAGACATGACAGTGGCACATAATAACGGAAGAAGAAATTTTTTTCTTAACAAGAGTAAACTGAGCAGTGCCACCCATTCACAAACAAGATGCCCACTGCAACGGAACCCCACTCAGCATATGCCGTGGCCCATGGTGACAAAGGCCACGGCGCTGGTTTTTAGTGTATTATTAATATGACATTGTACAAAAATCAATTTTACCGTAGAAGAGTGGAAGATGCAGGGTGGTTAGGCCTTCCCAGTCTATTATATAGTCCAGGCCTGTTTTGTGTGGATGGACTTAGAGTCTCTAAAATTACTGCAACACCTAAAGCCTGGTAGTTCTAACCAGATACTTAATTTAAATTTCCATGCCAACTTACACACAAGGCTAGAGCAGCAATTTATTCTCTTCCCGTTATAGTTATAATTATTCTGTAGTCATAGAAATAGAAGCAGTAGAAGTCCTGCTTGCACTAAGTACACATGCGACCGCTGTTCCTTTGTGTAGCACATTTTCATTTAGTCTTCGACTGAGTATGAGTATTGAGTACTAAGTTGTTATTACCGCCCTGCTTTGTTTCAGAGTTCGCAAACTTCGTTGCCTTGTTAGGTACGTTGTTCGCTTTGTCGGAAATCGCTATTACAGTTTATGGATTGGTATTCGTTTTCCTTTTGTATTCACCGTGAAAGCATTTTGTTGATGAGATACAAACTTCGTACGGCGATTCATCGTGCGCCATGACTTGTGACGGTTCTTTAAGGTGTGGCGATGCGCAAACGCGAAATTAATAACGACGTCTTGCACCAAAGAGAATGGTGCTATCTCCATTACAATAGCAACAGTCCAAATAGGTAAGTAAGTAATAATAAAAACGTGTAAAGTACTCTTTGGGAGCCTACTTGAACAAATAAACGATTTGATTTTGATCTGTGGCAAAAATAGTTGAGCATACCTGACAACAAGGTATTGATTCTATCATACTCGTGCTTGTATATTTATTTGAGCTAATATTTACTATACCTAATAACAATAAACTAGTTTTTCCGACGAATAATACCTTATGTGTTCGATTATCTCTTATCAGGGAAACAGAAAAACGTTTTGATTGACATAATATTAATATTCATGTAGATACGTTCATAACTAAAACAGTGTTCATAGATTTTTTCAAGGGACAAATTGATACTTGGAAGATAAGATAGGATAGGGAAAGTAATAGAACGGAAAGTTCAATATAATTCGATACTAGAATTAGATTCGAGAATGAATATTGTGCCTTAGAATTAAAGGGCTGCTTTTCTAAGCGAATGCCTAAAGATCGTTTTTAATCACACAGTAAGACCATTTAAAGCCGTGGGCGGGAACTAGAACTAAATAATAATGATTATAACAACGTCTCTGATTACCGACATGGCCGTAATAAGCGTCCCTCCTTATTGAGCAGGTGATACTGCGTGAACGATTGTGCTGATGACGGTGCGATTAAGTAGGCGTAGTGATGTGACAAGGGATCGGAAGCGACAATGGCCTGTCGCTGGGGGATCAGTGATTTAATAGATATTTAATAAGTATAATAGAGTATAAAGGGCACTTATTCATGACGCCTATATGATTTAAAAATACCGCTTGAAACAATCTACTCGTATTTTGAGATAGAGAGGTAGAATCTACAAAATGTTGAGTTAGGTTTTTAATTTTGTGCTTTTGGCTACTGGCTACTGATAACATTATCTACCAGCATAAAATTGAACCAATTAAACCAACACTTTCAATTTATTTGACACATAAGTTTCCACTACGTACGCTATCAATGACTGAATCAGCAAATGGGACACCATTGCCCTTAATATTTTTGTTCTCAGACCAAACACTCGTTGAAGGTGCGATTGAGCGAAGCTGTTAGAGATGTGACAGAGGCCGCCGGGAAAGGAAGAGAAGCAATGCGGGGTGAGAAAACCGGCGGGCTGAATGAACCGGCGGGGTGAATAAAGCGTCGGGGTGAGTAATCACCACAATCACCGGCGACCCGACTAAGCAGCGATCACGGACCCCAACTAATTTCACGATTGCTTTGATTTTCGGGACATTCTTAGGTAAATGTCACTAAATAAATAATGGTGTGGCGGAATTTCTGTTTAAACCCTTCCTGTTAATTTCGTTCGTGCGTTAAGCGCCATTGATCCCAACACTAGGGCTAAGCCGGTATCACATGCATAAAATATTTGTAATGCTCTTACCTGCCTAAAATTTCATTAAACTACCTAAACTTTTATTATTTTGTTTCACTATTTACCTAATCATAGATACATTTATTTCTTTAGAGTTAATGTATTGTGATATCTTTTTTAAATGTTCGTTTGTTTCAGCCTAATGACGTTCACTCCTGGACTAAGGTCTCCCGCCTGATTGTCGGTACAGGAATTAGTTCGCCTAAAAAGGTAATAAACATAATTAAACACACATCACTCACCTGAAACCAAATCCGTGCAATATCCAAACCGCAATCTTGATTTATCCCAAGTGTAATGGTGCTATCAGTCTTAACAGATGCTGGAGCCAGGTCATTTTTATGGCGCAACTTGCAACGCCTTGGAATGTGGAGTAAACACTTAACTGCAGGTTCACTTGTCGTAATGCAGCGCAAGTTTGAAACCACGGTCGACCGCAGCGCGCAACTTCGCCCGCCGAGTTTAACGGTTGCAATTTTAATGTGGACCTAAGCCCTGTGACCTGCTGTCCGAATTCTAAACCGCTGCCGGTGGAATTCATCAAATCGTTTAACTTTTGTTTTATAATAACAATCGCCGACTGCTACGATGCCTAATTGCATCGTAGTAATATTTGAGTTCGATTGCATGTCGTAAAATCTGTCATTTTCTCTATTTAGGGATATAAATATTTATAGCTCAGGTATAACATGCGAGCGAAGCTATCAACTTTTGAATGATCAAACGAACTTACCAAGTGAAGTTCGATCTAAATTATCCTGTTTTCGCCGAAGAGATTTATCAAACACTTGTAAAAATAAAAAGTAATTAAATCAAAAGCAGTAAGACTCCCAAAATAACTTTCTACCCCTTTTACACGTTTGTCATAAATTATAATATTAAGGAATTGTTAAGCAAAATTTCAAGTAGATTGATCCAAATAATCACTGTCCCATACAAACTTTGCCCCCTTATTTCACCCCCTTCATTTCTTGACCCCATTTCGGAAAATCGGATGTCTACGTCATACAAAGAACACACCTTCCAACTTTCAGGTCTCTACGATATCCGTCAGTCATTTAGGACTAAGCACTTTTATTAGTTGTCCAATACTCTATCGTTCCAGGTATGTCATTGACAGGAGGGCGCTACTATCTTAATGGGTTATTTATAAGTCCCAACTTTATACCACTTGACATTTCAGAATCGTTTGACTTTAGATACCTAAGCGATTTGATATTCAGAGTCCTTTAATGAAATCAAGTTCTAAAATAACTTGAGGTGTTGTACCCGATCAAGCTTTTCATTGCAGGTGCAATATGCGAAAAGTCCCCTTTCAATAATATTTTTTTTTAGTAGGTGTTTCGCCCGGATGTATTAGAAGTATTAAAATCGCGTGCGAATCGACTCTTTTTTGAACTAGTAGTATGCGATTACTAGTTCTCAAAGGGGTCGATTCGCACCCGTTCGATTGTGGAAACCAAACTAATATATTTACTGTAAGTAAATGCTAAATAGTAAATATTAGTTTGGATTGTGAATATCCTATCCTACTATAATGTTATAAAGGCGAAAGTTCGGATGTCTGGATGTCATGATGTCTGGATGTTTGTTACTCTTTCACGCAAAAATTACTGTACGGATTTTGTTGAAACTTTATAGTATTATTGTTTATAACCCGGATTAACATATAGGCTAACTTATGACGATATGTGACAAATAAATTTCAATAAATAAATAAGACGTGTCTAAAAAGCGAACTCTACCTATCGTCATTGGTTAAAATCTACAGCGCTGGACAAACTACTGTATGACAAAAAAATGGCTACTGGTTAACATCGCGCGTTAACTTGGAGCTAAAAATGGGTCAAAGTTACGCGTCGTGTCACAACGCTTATAATAAAAATGTACGAGCACTTGCACAAAATAGTTGTTACAACCAACCTTTTGTTGGGTCTAATTCTCGTCACTACACTGCACAACTTAAAATAATTACGTTTTTTGTCGGTAAAAACGTCCTGGTGACGTCACTTAAGCATTTTTCTTATACTGCGTGCGGTCGTTGCGCGTGCGCACAAAGGAATGAGACCGCTCGGACACCGAGCCCACAGCGTGGTAGGGGTGGGGTTGCCCGCTCTTTTGTTTTTTAATACTACTACGCTGAATATTGTGTGCGGATTGGGTTGTCGTACAGGGGTACTACATGGTAAAATAAATCTCGGAGGCGAAAGCAGGATAATATAAATAATGTGCAATAACAATAATATGAGTATACGAGTACCTACCTAATTCAGTTTCTGGCCAAAAAGACATACAAAATTCAATGGGCAACTTTTATTTTCCCTAACTACATTGTAAAACGTAAAGGCAATATAAAACCAGAAATGCAGCTTAATCGACCGCGTAAGATGATTTTAAAGTACTCTAAAATAAATAGCGAATGTTCACGTAACGGTCGGTGAGTCAGGAAAGTTGGAAAGTAAATGGTATTAGCATCGTCTAATCACTATCAAGGGAGCCCTCCGTCTAGCGAGCGCGGAGCCGTTCCCGTACACTTGCCCGATCTCGGAGCCTTCTTGAATGCAAATAAGCATTCGGAACGCCTTTACAACATCGAGACGCTCTTTATTGGGCCTGTTCAGCCAAATAAACCGGCGCTTACGCAAACAGCTACGAGACGCACCTCCGCCTGCATACACCTGCCTTAATAACGCCCGAACACTCCCAAAAGGAAAGAAAAGAAAGCGTTACGCAACCGAAATAAAGTAAAGTAAAAATCAGGAAATGCAAATTTCAGGAAAGGCGAACTTAAAGCGAAGCTGTAAATGTAATTAGATTTTCAAGTTTACAAAGACAAGCGCTCAGGTTGGTAGATTTACTGCTGGCTGACCCACCTCCCGGAGGAGCACGATAAATGAGACGCCGGCAGGTAGCGATACTAATTATCCTATAGGTAGACGCGTAACATCGTCCGCGTTCTCGGTAAATCTTGTTAGCGGTCGGAGGTGCAATTCTGATTAATGTATTTGCTACTAAAATTAAGCTCGCAGCGGGGAATAATCACGTGCATTCAGATAAACACGACGATTCCCCGCCATTTGGCTTGTAAATATTTTACTTTACCCAAAGCATTCCGAAACTAAAGCCATTATGACAATGTGAATCTTCTCCTTGTCTCTCTCATTTGTCGGCCGTTTGGTGTAGTGGTTCAGAACTGACTACTATGCCGAGAGGTCCCGGGTTCGATTCCCGGCCGGGCAGAAATTGAAATGATGAATTTTAATTTCTGTAATTGCTTACTTTGGGGCTAGATGGCGCTGTGTGATATTGTCCAAAGATTTATTTATTTATTTATTATTTATCTCCGCGTTGAGCTCTGAAAAATAGCAATATTATACGGGAAAGAAATCGTATCCTCTTACCTATTCGAATCGATTGAGCTCTCATATCGAATGGAGACGAGGTGCACAATGGTATTCGTCGATTTCCACGACTTAAAGCAGCAAACCGCCTTTTATAAATCTGCTGCTGCGGAATATGCGATAAAACGGCTTAAAATTTACCTAAGTACCAGGAAAAACGTAGGCTTTTCGCGGGTCATACTCGTGGTTTATGGGAAAGATGACCTTTGTTCAACTTATCAATGGACGTTCTGAGAAATTTTACATTATGTGTTGAACCCATTAAACATTGAGATTATATTCTCGACCAATTTGTCGCTACTTCTAGCAGTTTTAGCCCACTATGCACACAAAAAGTTATGCTTTCTATAAGTAGCTGAGACAAAATCAATAACCTGTTTCAAAAGGAAAACTATTTTAAAACCCTACATTATTCCTTAACACCTTTGCTGCGGCAGTAACTTTCTAATACTTTCCATTCCTTCGGTACAAGGTCAGTAAACCTGGTATTAAAACTTACATTGTGGCGGCACAAGGCTTAAAGACCTTGTAATATTTGAAATATATTAATTTTATTTTTGGCTTCATGTTAATAGATATTGTGTTTTTTTTCTTTGAATATTAATAATAATGCATTTATTGACATACACCTGAAGGCGTTCGTGAATAACTTGTTTAGTATAAAAATTATAGCTATATTCAAAATACAAGGCTTATGCACCCTGTGCCGCACTGAAGTAGGGAAGTCTGGTGGGTATTCTAGGGATGTGAAATACAAATATCGATAGTTTAAATTAAGTTTTAATAAAAATTTAAAAAAGTAACAAACAAAGATGTTTTAATAATTTAGTCTAAATATTTTACAAATAAGACATACGTGCATAAATACTTAAATAAGCTATATTTAAAGAAAACATAATTTATTTAATAACATTTAGTTACAACTTGAAATGTTTGTCACGAAAAACATTATTTAAATTAGCAATCGTGTAGCAAATTAAATTATAATCAATTTGCAGTTTTGATTTTGTTTGTTTCTCTTGACGCCATGTCGACATGTGCGTTTCTTACGAATGCGAGGCAACACTGGCTGCACGAAGCTAGCGTGGGGTGCGGTACCAGGTGCGCAGGGTACAAGGTGCTTCGACCTGGTTTCGCATTGTGAAGACATTTTATTACTTCCGTGCGGTACCAGGTCTAAAAACCTGGTATTAAGGTAGGTACATCATTTGATTCTATTTTAAGAATACATCATAGATATATATTCATCACTTTCCTACACCGGACCCAATTGAAGTTATGCCTTTCGCACGACAAGGAAGACTATAATTTTCTTAGCCGCACGGTAAGCGAGACGTACACAAGGTCTATAGACCTGGTTTCGCACTCAACGTGTTAAGAAAACTGCATCTCCAACTAAAAACAGGCTTGCTGTTAAAGTGAACTAAGTCGGCCGCTACTTCACTCTGTCAGGAAGAAACAACGCTTGCGGCAGGCAGTATTAGCGTGAATAATTGCCGCGATCGCTTGATGGCGACTGACAAACGTACGGTCGGCGCTGGCAAGGGAAGTCGGGGGAAAATGGTTTAAAATTTACCTGACTAAAGTAAAGGAAAACCTGAGCCTCTTGAAGATTTTTCTTGCTTTGAAAACGTTTAGTCTTCCAGGTGTTCTGAGAAACCCGCTAGTTATTCCTCAAGGTTATTTTCCTAAGAATTTTCAGATCGATCTCATTAAGGAACTCGCAGATAATGGAGACGTATTTTCACTATAATAGGTACAGAGCTACAGTTTCGAATCTACTTTTGTGGAGAATATTTCAGTTTTTCTATATAAAATTTAACATGGATGGAGAAGGAGTGTTAAAAATATCGCTGAAAAGAGGTTTCCCATATGTTTTCGTATCTAAACCTATTCATCAGCACTTAGAATTTTCTTGCGTGTGAACTCTTTTGCCGCTAAGAATTTCTAAACGTTGAATATTCATGATGTGTCTGCAAACTCGACCAACTTCGCTTGCGCAGTTTTTTTTATAAAGCCCACTGTCGACCGGAATAACTATTTCTAAAATGCATAAGCGTGAAGTTTCGACTCGGAAACTTGGGTTTCTTTCAATCAAATGGATGTTCTTCATACATAAATTATGCCGGTGCGAAAGTTTTCTCATTTTCCGAAATTTTTCGTGTTTCGAATAACGCGAGATTAGAACTGAACACGTGCATGCAAGAGTGTACAGGGGTGGGCAGTCTTGATCTATTGACTTCTATTAGAATATCGAAAAATTTCTTTTGTATCATTTAACTAAGTATCGACATCAACAACATCAACAGATCTAAAAAATTCAAAATTAGTTCTGTTTCTCTATTGTACCTACAATTCTGTACATTTATTTTTTAAGGGTTTGCTTGCGTTGATAATACACAAAGTTATTTTTCAGTTTCTACATCTGGGTTTCTGGGAAAGTTCAACCACCAACGTTCTCATCGCTTGCATCAATAGTGAGGCGATTGGCATATGAATATTTTTAACATAATCTCTCGTTTCCGTCTGGAAGCAAATAAAAGTTGTGCAGTTCCAGGCATAGTTCTACCTAGGGAGGTAAATAAATTCCCACATATAACCCCTAATACAAGCAGCTTAGCTCTAAACCACGGAGTATTCCCGATCAACGTTCCCGCACCCCTGATATAAACGAATACATACGAAGCCTCGACGAAATATTCTCGGATACGAGTTGCAATACCTTGGAGCAGCCCGCGCATCGATAATTGGAAATCGCATACAACGTGCTCGTCTCCGATATTATTTCCATTCCGCCTTGAAATTGTTTCAACAGCTCTTGTTGCAATATATCAGCAGTATGAAAAGGTTTTCCAGAATATGCTTAAATGTACGAGTATTTTCCATTTATTTAGCTTACATTTACATAAGAAAAGGTGCATTGGAGCTGCCTTCACTAGGTATTATGACGTCACCTTCGGATACGCCATGATTATGAGTGTAAATAAGCCGAAATCAAAACAAAATCGGATTACCATGCTCAGTAAAGGTCGAAAGGTAGGTTTAGCATCAAACGCAAATAACCTCCAGTACCTAGTAGGATCATATACAAATATAGTTCAAACATTATTCAGTTAATCAGGTTTACATGACATACCTACTCGTAAAAGCAGAAAAAATCTCAATACCTTAAACTTCATTCCAGCGAACTCAAAAAGGGGAATTTAAATAATTTCAGCGATAAATTGGGTCTAAGGAAAAATGATAAGTTTATCATTTAGTTGTGTTTATTTCTTTTTAAGCTTTTATTGTAAAATCTGGGTACAAATAGTTTTGCGTGAAATCAATTTGCCTCGGCAATGGGCAGCGGTAAACACGAACAAAGAACTTTATTTGAAATTCAATGATGCTATTACAAAAAAGTTAAACTTCCCAAAATATTCAACCAGTGAACTGTATGTCAATATTATTGCTTTTATCTAGAATCATTAATTTCGAAATGTTATTCTTTAGACACCGACTTTTTTACAAGCTTTTTCTTTTCGGCGTTGTGAAAAAAATATCTATCGACTACTAAATATTGAAATGAAATGAAATGAATTAGTTTATTCAGTACATATAGGTAGCTATAGGCGCTTTCCAGGGCACTTATACACGTCCCAAATATAGCTTGCCCTATCACCACTTCGGGATAAAATATGGGCTGGTGCTGAGAAGAAGTGGCGGAAGAAATTCAGTCACCTTTGTCAACCTCGTTTTTTAATCCAATACAGTAGTTTATAGCTTACATGACACGTAATAATATGTGCGAACTAGGCAGGTAAAGTCCACGCACTATTCAGCTTCACTATAAGTTAAGTATTTGCTGGAACCTGGAAAGATAATTTAGAAATGAATATACGTCACAACTCGTAATTGAACATAACTGTCATGGTGACTAAAATGGGATCCTTTGCACTAATTAATGCAAAATAAAATATCACAAAACGTCCAGTAACTTGTATAAATTGTGGTAATGTTGCAATCTTCATGGATACTCGTTTATCATTAGATTTACCGAAACGTTTCTCAGCTGAAAATTATTATTTACGACCGTTTCAGTTTGCAGTCACCGCAAAGTAACGTAGCGCAGTTACACTATTGTGTATGACGTCACAATTAATTCCTGCATTCTTACTACTCCTTTATTTTGAAAAACATGTTTAACATAAGTTTTTATGCAGGACAAAGTGACTGCAATCATACCTGCCCTGTAAATGCCTATGGTATGGTATGCTGTTATTAATTTATTCTCGGATTTTCACTTACTTATCTTTCCGTATATATGTAGTTCAATTATTTACACTCAGTGTGTAATGGTAACATCAAGTAGGTTCAGTCTAGTTCATTAATATATTGGCAGTTGGCACTGTTTCAAAATATTATAAGCATTTTAACGATCCTATTTCAATACAAACCCAAACATCAATAAAATATAATCATATAAACTGTTCATAAATATTTTGCGGTATTGACTGCGCTACTGCGCTACAATATTTCAAAATATTGGCACTGCCAATTTAATAAACTCGACTGTACCTTCATTAATAGTAGAAGTGACCCATGAGATATCTCTTAAGTTTATCTTAATTACCTACAACTTTTCAGTTCCAGTTTAATAATAGTCAGTTTGTAGTTTTCTTATGAAGGTCATGATGTCGTCATAACAAACTAAATTGATTAAAGTTGGTAATCAAACCAAGTTAAGTACTGACAAGTTTCGATTTTGAGCGCTCTTAAGCTTAGAAATAACCCAAAACTTAGTAAATTCCTACACTAACTTACTTCACTCGATAGCTCTTAACTCTAAACAGCAATTATTATCAAGGTGTATTATACACTAGTATTATATTATCTGTGATTATACTTATTTCTAAACAACTTTATTGCTTCCAAAACAACTCTGTTTATGTTACGGCTAAACCGCTAATTCTATAACTTTTACTCTTAATTCGCAATATTCTTGAAAAAAACGATATTTTATAATGGCCATGAAAATTCGAATTTCATGTATTTTATAGAAAAAAAAACATGGCCAGCAAAATCATCCCTTCAATTGGTATCCAAATTTTAAAAAACATGTTTTTCCTCTTTATTAATGTTTATTAAAACATCCAAATTTTAATATCGCGCAATATCCATCGCAATGTCAACATTGCGTCTAAATATTTGTACTGCCTAAAGAGCGTACGCAGGCGAACAGGCACGTAATTACAATGAAAATTTTCAACCATATAATGTTTACAATCGCTCTCTCCGTGCAAACAGATGAATTGAGTACAAAATAGTCCACGGCAAAGCGGATATAGTTCTCGCATGGAACAAACAACCGAGGTTTATGCAAATTGGTCCTCCTTTGTATTTCGCCGGATTAAAATATAGTAGGAATTAGTTCTGTGTCAGATATCCGAGCGGGCCACTTGATTTTATTGTGCGCTACTTTATTTGAGCTTCTTCTATCTGTGTTCATTAGTTTGAATGCGAATGTGTTAAATAAATGAAGCGGATAGCTAACGGCGTACGGTACGTTTGTGATTTAACCCCTCGTTTTGTTAACCTTTATTGTTAGTGGGCGTTAGTCACACAATATTGCTTTATCCTTGTCCGTTTAAGTGTCTGATTAATTTTTAGAGAACGCAGCAATTTCTCGCAACATTAACTTCTTTTGCGAACTCACATTGCAACGTCGTCGCAAATCATTACTAACAATGTGTTTGTTTTAAATCCATTTGTGATTCTGTAAAGAAAAATATATTTAGCAAAATTCGCTTCCACCTTCGGCATGATCATCACTTACCATCAGGTGAGATACAGGCCAAGAGCTTCCTCGTTGTGGATAAAATAAAATCAATAGAAATCAAAATTACCTTGTAGTTTAATTCAGTTATAACCTGTTTTTGAAATCTTAGTTGACAAAAGCAGTGAAACTA
Source organism: Ostrinia furnacalis (assembly GCF_004193835.3). Lineage (NCBI taxonomy): Eukaryota > Metazoa > Arthropoda > Insecta > Lepidoptera > Crambidae > Ostrinia > Ostrinia furnacalis. Next base: position 841,786 of record NW_021130306.1, read on the forward strand.
AAAAGGATGTGGTTAAAATCCAATTACACAAAGTCGCCAGTCCTTACATAACGGCTTAAAAGCCTGTATTCATCGCGCTTACCAGTCTAATGACGTTGAATGATGCGCTGGCCTGCATATTCAAGATACGGGTCCATCATTTAAAAAAAATGGTTTCCTTTCATACCCTCTGTTCGCATAAAGGAACCCCTTCGTTATTCAGAAGTCTTTTTAGTGCTGGCCGGTGAGTAGACGGTATTGAAGTGGTGGCAGCATTCTGCTCGTATTATACAGGTTTTTTGGTTACGTTTTTATAGTTTTTTAAAAGGATTTTGTCGTGTATAGGTCGTAGAGCTAAATAAGTTTTAAGTATTTTTAAGGACCTTGGAGTTCGTCTCAATACTCACGACGCCTACTAAAGACGCACCTAACATAAAACGAAAACAACTAACTGTATTGATAAAAAACACGTCATGTTCAAATCAAATCAAAATCAAAATATGATTTTTATTTGCGAACATGGACATGGATATGCTTACTTTATAATAGTTTATGTTTATGCTCACAAACGTTTTTTTTTTTTTTGGGAACAAAAACACATCACAAACATTTAGGATTCCGTAAAAACAATGCCATCATGGAAGCATTTAGCTCGATTGCACGGTAACGGCTTATAGCTCATCTGATGCATTATAAAGCGAGTGCAGCACAAAATCGGATTAACTGACAATACCGTATATTCCCGTTTTATTGACACTGCCGCGAAAGTCCAGTTTTGTTCAAACAAAATACTGTACTTTATAAACAAACTACGGCCGGTGCATATCTCTAAGTGTTTTTCCACAATGTTTTTATTAAGTTTTATCGAATTATTCGCGCAGTTTAGTCTCTATTGTCTTTTGATAAAATTTTGTTCGCTTCGCTCGTTTGGTGAATGTAGGGTTTGTGTGCTAGAGTCGATAATAGTCAGCGTATAAGTACATTAGTACAGTTCACTAGCTTTACCCCAAATGTAGGGTGGATGGGACTTGGGGCTATACTGCACCATGCCGAATTGAGCCGGTAAGCACCGACGTTTGAATCAAGTGCTTTCCGAAAATGGAATGCCATTATACTTAGTGAAAACTCGCTCTTTCCCGCAGTACGACTTACGCTGATTTGAGTACTTACGGTCTGCCTAGTCGCTGCAGGAGGCACGATAGTCGCCAGTAGTGTAATTAAATAATATTATGACGAAAATATATTTGTTACAATTAGAAAAGGTTGTATTGTCAACTTTTTGGCCACTTTGGCTGTCACAAACTATATCAATATTTCAGTCCCTTTTATTTCTGGAATTATGAAAGGAGAAACAACAGACAGAGGACCAAGATCTTTCAAGTCCGTCTAGTATTATCATAAAAAAAAATCAAACATTACTAGCTGAAAGTCAATTGCTTTTGTACGTTCCAGATTTATTATTTCATTAAGTGAAGTGTCTCTCGTGCAAAAGCCCAATGCTTTGTCCGCCTCTCGTTAAAATTAGAGTAATCCTGAAAAGCTATAGGATTAATTCGTCTGAGGATACTTCGTTTCGTCGAAATGTACAAACAAAGGATAAAATTATTTAGTAGGTAAATCATAGCTCTTAAAGGCATGTATGTATGTATAGAAAATCTAAAAGTGAAGTGTTTTGTGAATCTTATTAAGTTAGTCTTCAAATTATACTTATGTATACATACATACATAGCTAGAATAGGTAATTTTAATTCATAATTTTGTGTCGATGTTGTTTGAAAAGAAGCTGTAAACTACTTTCATCGTACTTAAGTCTCAGATTGTTGTTATTTTCTATCTAAAGCTTACTCGCATGACGTTTAGTTACCCGTGACGAATGGCCACGATTTTTAACGAGAAACCCGAAAAAACAAAGATCGCTATCAAACCTACAACACATTTTCCACGCGCCAAAATTGATTTAGGGCTTTATAAGATAAAACTCGCTCCAACTTTCGCTTGTAAAATATTCGAACGATTTTACGTCACGATAAAAGTCCGATGTAGTCAAAAGGTGTGAAAATTTAGTTTTTCAGCGTTATGGCGTTAAAATTATTTAGGGCCAAATAAAGTTTAACAACCAAACGATATTGATGCTTGGCGAAGTTAATGGAACGGCGGTGCGACGGCCATCGGGCTTTGTAACAATCTCATTTACTTTATATATGATTACGGTTATTTTAGTACTGCTATGAACCCTGAGGAACTTTTAGGAGCCCTTGATAAGTAACTTCCCTATTTCATTGATATACCTTTTTTTGAAGTTGGACAAAGTTTTATTGATGTTACGTAATACAGTTTTCATTTTATTTTCTCATTAATATTCTAGGTTAAGACACAGAGTTAAAAAGATAGCAGGCAGAAAATTAAATCGTTGATTCTAAGTAAAATGTACCTATCCTTCGTGTTAAAATGTTAGTATAGATCTGTGGGTCAATAATCACAAACCAGTGGAAAAGTGGTCGAAAAGCCTTTTTTTGTATAGAGTTTGACGTTTTTGATTTTCGATTCGATCAAAAAGTGCATTTTGTCTAGGGGGGCAGTAATCTCTACCTAAATAAGGAACCAACTAATTAGTAAAGTTAAAGCTATTCAATAAAGAGGTCAAACTAAGTATTTTAGTGGTCTCGATAAATAGTACATTTAAATCAAGACACTGGAGACGGGCCAAGTAAGCAGTGGCCAGACTACAGAGACTATTTAGCGCAGAAAGCACCTAAGTGTTCTTCTGTAAGATCTTTTATGCCCAACATGCTGTATCATATCCTAATCAACATTAATCCTTTGTACGCCGGAACGTGGATCCATGCCAAAATCAATTGCTTCCTATCTTGCTATTCACTGGAAGATAGGCACAGACACATTTTTGTTTATTAGTCTTGCGTACATTAGGTTTGTAATTTGTCTTGTTTTATATTGAGAGTTCTCTGCGCTATTTATTACCCAGCGAAGATGAAGCCTCTTACGATTACCACCTATACTCAGTCAGTCAGTGTAATCACCAAATGAAATCAAATAGTTTATTCTGCAGTACATAGGCCCTATCCAAGGCGCTTATACACGTTTCAAATATGGCTTACCCTACCACCACTTCGTGTCAACATATGGGCTGATGCTGAGAAGAAGTGGCGGAAGAAATTTAGTCACCTTTGTCACCGGTTCAGCCTAGGCGTCTCATAATAATATTAAGATTAGAGAATAAGTAGGTAGCTTGTATTAGGCATTACAAAATAGAACGATATTATCCGAGTACACAACGTACTGAACACGAGTACACTACGTACGTGATAATAACTTTTTCTTGCCACCCCCAAGACAAAAAAGAACTTAATTTAAATTCCACCTCTATGCCAAACTAATGCGAATTTTTCGCAATTTGATTCGTCTTCGGGACTCCGGTTCCGGACGCCTAGTGGATGCCAGCCATAACGATCGCTTCACGCTACAACATAGTATAAAAATAATAGTAAGACTGTAAGTCGCCGCAATTTTGGACTCGAAAGCGCATGTATCAACGGTAAACGAATTGACATTGATAGTTCTTATCTACATACTCGTGCATTTATAATTAGAATTGTATGAAATAAAATAAGATAATTACAGTCATCATTTCTCTAATTTACTTAAGGAGGACAAGGATTTGGCCTTAACACACCATATTCAGATGCGTTTCGGAGGTCTGATGTTCGCATAAACGCGTTTTACGACATCCACGAGAAAAGTGGGGCGATTCTTTTCTATTTTGCTGTATTTTATGGCTGACCTGATCACAAGATCAATCAAATCACATTTATTTCAAGACTAGCTTATAGCCCGCGGCTTCACTACCGTGAAATTTAGTTTGTCACAAATCGTCATAAATTATAGCCTATGTTATTCTGGGTTATAAAGTTTCATCAACATCCTTTCAGTAGTTTTTGCGTGAAAGAGTAACAAACATCCATCCAGACATCCAAACTTTCGTATTTATTATTAGTAGGACTATCCCTATCTTACTGCTTTTCCTCGACTGTGTCTACGTGTTCCCTGCCCGAACAACGGCTCCTTCGTTATATTTGCTGCACTTGTCCACTTTACTCGCTTTCAGGAACAAACAAGCTCGTTATGTGATTGGAATGCCAATTTTTTAAACCAATTCTAGAATGCGAGTACATGCAGACCGTTAATGTGACGTCAGCTGAATAAGAAATAGCTTAGTTAATGTATTTTGTGCCCCAATTTTAGCGGCTCGGGTTAACTATTGAATAACTTAAATAATGTTGAAGTATATTATATTACTTGGTTAGATTTTGTAGGGATAATTTAGTAAAAATAGCATAATTGTGCTTTAGGACTGGCTCTAATTGTAGACAGATTTATCATTTAAGTATGTTAAATATATTAAAATTATATTATTAAAATAAAAATAATAGGTGTGTTAAAGATATAAAATTGTAAAGGTATACTCGACGAGTACTTCAGAAACAGCACTTAACATTTTGCTATACTTAGGTACTTTACGAATTCTCTAACGAGATGCGAATTTAATGACTGAAAATGCAAAAAGATAAGTCGTAAGTATTGTCTCTCGTTAATTTACATATTTATAGCGTTAACGAACTAAAATACTGTTTATTTTCTGTTTATGAGTCTTAAGAGAGTAGGTAATGTTTTATCATTTATAATGACAGAGACTTTAATATTTGTGTTAAGAATGTTGGTGAAAGCTTGTCGTATAAGTTTAATTATTTCTTACTAGCATTTAGCCGCCGAGTCTATAGCGTTTATTTCAGCCTATCGCTGAAAGTCTATTATATTGTTGGATACGTCAAGATACTTTTTATTTTTTGCGACATAGTATGATGGTGTACTTGAATCCTTTTCCAAGGTCCCATTTAGTTTTATGCCTGAATTTTTTGGGAACTCTTTTGAGTTATCATAGCAGTGAAATTTTACGTATAAATGTTCGAATTTTTAACTGCTTTCTGCAGACCTCAGCTGCCCAAGTGTCAGACGTTACGTGGTTCGATTAGGCCGTAAGCACCTAGGCACTTATGACATATGAATGAGTTCCTCTTTCCCAAATACGCAATATTGTTTTTATTTTTGTTTACCCACCTGAAAAAGAGGAAGGACTAATATGATGGTAGTTGGAATATCTATCCAGCAAACTATGTAGGCGTAACATTGGACATGTAGATTATTAAAAAGATAAAATTACTTAGCTTCCGTTTAATGAAATTTTAAGCTAAGAAATTTTATCATTTTAATATAATAATTATGGATTTCCGCAAAGTACTTAACGCCTGATACTATTGTAAACGGGAACAAAGAATAAAGTCAGTGGTCAACTCAAGTAATCCAGGTCAAAAGAACCACCCTCGCACCGTTATATGAACAAAATGAAAATAATTTTCATTTACAGCTTTCTACAGTAAATTAATTACTATCTGCAACCGTATTTTGAAATTTTAATTCACTTAAGAGTCGGGACCAACTTTTCGAACTAATTTATTTCAGCCCTGTATAATTGACTTGATTTAATTACGAATAGTCTTTGAGAAGTCATATCCAGGCTGGCAGCGATTTCTCTGGAAATATTTGGTAATATACTCGTAGGTACTTTGATATGTTAGACTCGTTATATCTAAAGAATTAAAAAACATTACATTTTCTTGTTTCATTTCTGACCTTGTTTCTGTACTATCCTGTTTTTGTTATTTCAAAAAAATGTTTTTAGTTTCATATTACGAGTATCATTAAATATAACGATGGTGTAAAATTAAATATTGAAATACCACGTGATCTTTCGCAAAAAAATGTCTACCATTCTTATACTCAGAATAATTAAAACTAATTAAATACATTTTTTACAGAAAAATAACTAAAAATTAGCTTCTCAATATTATTTATGTACCCGTCATTGATCCTTTTTTATCCTTTATTGTGTAGGTAGGTAAGTATAGATTTATCTTAAAGATACATCCAGATATAAATAGATTCAAACCCGTAATCCTTTTCTACCCCGCACTCAGGTAAAAAATATCCCATGCACCCCTTCGAAGAGGGTGCTCTTAGATAAAGCTTTAAAATGCGACATATTGCCAACATTTTTTATTTTGCCTTCTTAACCGCGAGATATGGGGCCATAAAGTAGTTTGTTCCCCTTGCATCGCATACTTTTACAGATATGCTTTTTCATTGTAACACTCAACAAAAAGTACAAAAAACACTCAAATATTTATGACTCATATTCGGCGACAATTTTTTTTCATCCTTGAAAAAATAAAAAAAAGACGACAACATGGTCACAACTAGATGTTTGTTATATATTTTTAATGAACAGCTATCAGTTTGGGGTTAACGTAATAGGAACTACTCAGAACTGTTTGAGGATCATTGTGATTAACTACAATGACAACCGCGTAAGTTACAAGTTTAATGTTAACGTTCTCAAAACTTAAAGGTCAATGGGTTTCATTCCTTACAAAGTGGGTTTCAGTATGTATGCCAAAAGCCGGGTTATTGACATGTTGCGAAATCAGCCGGTGCCAACATGTCTGGCCTACTCACATTACCAGACTCTGCAGCCATAAAGCTCCAGAAAGAAAGATAATTGACCAATAAATAGTATCAAAGGCCGAAGCGAAACTGCTAAACATAATTCCGCTACGTCGTCAGAATATGCATAATACATTCAGTAAATAAATAACATCTACTTACTTCAGATGAAAAGAGCTTCATTGCTAGCAATTTACTTTTTCTTGCCTTGAGCGGACGACGCTCAAAGAGTAAATAACTTTTTTTAAATATAATTTAACTATTATTACGTTTTTGTGCAGCCTATCAAGTCGTTTTCACTCTCTTCCACTCCCATGGGGCTATAATGTCAAGTTAATGGGCCGAATGCTGCATACCATGGGGGAAGATCGGGGGCAAGGTACCATAAAGCGAAAACCGGTGTTCATTTAGGCTATTAAACTTTAACCCATTATAAATAAAAGAGTAAAACTAAAAGAAAGGGAGAAAATTTTAATATGAATTAACCTTTCTTAAAATTAGTATGAAATTAGCTTCTCCCTGCGCAGACGTAAACACTTTTTGTGTCCAGTTGCATCCACTTGACACCATACAATTATTCGGTTTCCTCTGATGTGCCGTGCCAGTAAGAAGATGTGAACATTTGCACAACTCCTTATATTAAAAAACTAAATCGATTTTGCATAAGTACCTACCTACTTTCATTGTTATTCAGTGTGTGAACTATAAGAGAGTCAAAGATTACTTACTTAAAAGTTTAAAATAAAAAATGGGAGCAGCTAATATGCAATCGCACTTCCCTCTCAAATCTCCAAAGTTTTTCAATCACTGTCCAATAGGCTTGCAAAATTACGGCTCTATCTTTGTAGTAGCAGTAACACCCTCGACTCATGAATGCTTTATTGCGGAGGCGACGCGCGAGAAAAATGCGTCGCCATTCATTCCCGCTCGTCACGGCCACTAACTGCGTGTTTTGTGTTGTTTGGATTTAGTGAGGAAAAATACGGCCCTCCGGTGCACGGATCCCTTGAGTCATTGGAGTAGATTTCTCTGGTTTAACACTATTTAGGTTGGTAGTATAATAATGTAATGCAACTTTTTGTAATTATATAATTAAAAATATTATACGTGTCTAAGTATGTACTGAACTACATTATACGTCAAGTAGGTACGAGTGCCTAAGAATCCTTACCTACAAATAATACGGATGCATACATTATCACGCTGCACTCAATTTTGATTATTTTTTGTATGAGATAGAAGAAGACTTTGGAGAAGGACATATATACTACTTGGGGTGAAAGTTTGTGTAGGAATTCAATTACTTAATATGTTGATGATTTGAAAACTCATAATTAAGTTGCAAAAGCCAATGAACAAATAACATTTAAATGTTATACTAAAAAAGTTTTAAAAATTCTCATTTCTTTTCATTACAATGAAAAGCTTTTAAGAAAACGTGGCAAAAACTTCATAAACTTTTCAAACACCCCAAAAATTAGATCCAAAATGATGCTGTCATTTTATTTATAGATGTTAGCGCGAGGTTGTTACAGTCGGAGTGTACAAATAAAAACAAATAGAGGAAGGACGTGGCGCTCAAACATCTATGGCGGGTCGCAGCGCCGCCGGCGGAAGCGGCGACGCTATGCGAAGCGCGGCGGCGGAATGTGGACAATCTCGCGGGGTCCAGGTAAGGCCCGGTTTCCAGTAAAGCGGAGAGGAGAGTTTGAATAACCAATCAGATTTCCAAACCGAAGCTGAGCGGAGTGATGTGGAAATAGCTTTAGTGGAAACTGAGCCTAAAGACTGCCACACAGTTGAGTAAGCTAACTTAGATCGCGTAGATTAGCTTGTGTATGGACGAATAACAACGCTTAGCTGAACGGGGAAAATTATTTAATAAAATTAAATTAAATTAAATATAAGTAAGTGCTGGGCGGACATAGTCTATGATCCGTCGACCGGCCTCAAAAAGTGTCTGCTTGAGGTTTGGGCAAGAAGAGGTGTGACCAACGTGATTAAAACAACGTTAGCACTCTTATTTGCAAGTCTGTAATGAAACCTTTTATGTAGCATCGCGTAGCGTTGTGTCGTGTCGCATTTTTTGTGCCATTCTCTACTCAATATCATGATGTATAAATAGTCGAAAAATTGCTATAGCTACAAAGGGGAGCAGAGTTAGTTTAGCTCACAGTGTGACATGCATATAAGACGTCTGCCGTGATAGCGGGAAGGCTAATAAATTGAAACGCGTCGCGTCGGTGACGAAACAAAAAAGCCTATTTATTATCCCTTTTTACAGGTATTCACGGCGAATAATAACAAGGATCATTTCAGCTAACCCTTATACAATAAAGCTGCAGGGATGAGCTTAATGACATTGTATAATAATTGACTTCAAAATAAAAGCACACAGTTATTTCACTGACCGTAGTTTCATAATATAAAATATATGTATATTTCAGCCGTAAAATATGCAGCAAAATAAGTTCAGCGGAAAATGGGTTTCGCCAACGTACCTTTGCGTTAAACCACGGAGATATCTATGGGACAATATTATTTGATCCTCTAAAAACTAATTGATCTTTTTTGTATGTGCACTTTTAAAAATAAATGATGTTTTTTATTATATTTTATCTTTATATTAATTATTGGGTCTATATTAGTTGATCTACGGATAAATTATGAATGATCTTCATTAAAGGTAACATAATATTCATGTTTAATATACTCTTTTAATATTTGGTAAACAAAAATAATATTTGATCCTCTTTTTTAGTTATTGATCTTTAATTTTGTTAATTTGTTGATTTTTATATCAAATTTGCCTTTTAATATTGATCACCTAATAAATACATTTCGATCTACGTATAACTTAACTTTAAAATATATTTGATCTAACAAAAAATATAATTGGTTAATATTTTTAATTAAAAAAAATCTTTTAATTTACTCGGTACTTTGTGGTTGAGTGACAATCGTCCGTCATTGGTTACTGAGTTGGCCAAGGGCTTAGCGGCCAATAAGCAAGCAGAATGGTACATTGCCATGTTTGTTTAAATTACAAGCTTTGCTTAGTTTGGGACTAGAGGCGTGCGTACGCTATGTAAAATAATTTCTTACTTCTGACATCCCTGAACCCGACATCATAATTTTTACCTCTTTATTTTTTTTCAAATCGCAAGGTTGATTTTCTCTTAGTATACCGATCTCGACCGTGATCAGTGACCATAAAGTCATCTGTCAACGGGTCGATTAGACACGATAAAAGCACTAAACGATATTTGTTTACTTTTAGTGCGACATCGGGTCGTAAGGACCTGATAAGTTTTCTTTTCCAAATATTTACTGTGTTTGACGAAACAATTGCAAAACAATATTTATATTTCGTACTACTGAAAAGACCGAATATATCATCCCGCACCAACGCATCCAGCACCTAAGGTCAATTCGACCCGATAACGCAGTGTGAACGTGTTAAGTATGCTTTTTTAATAAAAAAAAATCTTTAAACATCAAATGCCTTTAAATAGTTTCCATCCTTTGACTACAACTTAATAAAAATAAGTACCATAACATAATTATTTTGAAGATTATTTGATTTAGATAAAAAATAATTTATACAAATCGAATTATTTAAAAAAGTATCACAATATTGAATATTTGGTGCTTATTTCCTATATTTTTGAGGACCAACAAGTAACGATCAGATATAATTTTTACATCTCAAATTTTTTGCGTAGTTCAAAAGAGGTTAAAATATCGATCGATTTCATTTATTTTATGTCTCAAAGAAAGAGGATCAATCATTAAAATAGATGACCATTTAGATTTTTTAGTTTGCCATTTTTGCTAATTTAAAAAGATCATTTAAATACATGCCGATATCTATTATGAATGATAAGAGAAACAGAAAAAGTAATATCCGCTTAAAGTAAGCGTTTTCAGCGCAAACATGTTTAGACGTGGGATTTATGTTTTCTGATCCATCTGCTATGCTGTCTTGCATAATATTGCGGACGCACTTGGAAAATAATAAAGGAACAGAGATAAGGTTTCGCCGTCTCCACGAGGGACTGAATTGAGTCGGATCCATTTTATTTTTCATTTTCCTTGAGCCAAACACAGATGAATCACTACCGGCTAAGTGCCGTTGGATTAATTCAGTTATGCGCATTTTTATTTCGTGTTGTGGACAGTGGAGTAAATTGGAGTGGGTAAGTTCATTATTAGGCTTAGTTGTGTAGTGTTCCATTTAATTGAAGCAGGGAAAAAATAGTTCTTTTTAACTTTATTTACTGCAGTAATACTGCAGTTCTATTCAAAGGATAAAGATTAAATTATGTTTCAGTGCAAAAGGATTAAATGCTTTTAATGAAGAGCGCTTATTTCCTGAAATCACTGCTTTAGTTCAGGATTAGTCGTCTGCCTGTAATATTTATATAATTAACTATATAGATGGGTTTAATTGAGTTTTAACAGAAGTTAAAAGACTAATTTCAGTCCGTGCCAATGGACATACTTGTAGTAGGTACTTTCCAACGATCCGCTTTCCATTTTTGAAATCCCAACCTATCACAGATTAAAAGTATCATGATTGTGTTGAAAAAAAAGAGCAAAAGAGCGAAATAATAAAAATAGATTGTACGTAGCAAGTTTCTACGGGCATTGGACCGGCGGAACCAATTCTGGGCCGATGCGGAACGTTTTGTTGGAAATAGCTTTCCTTCAATCTGCATTTTCTTGCTGATTTACCAACTTTCATACAGACGGAAACTTTCTGGATACCTCGGAACTTGCGCCGAGTCGACACATTAAATTATTATTAAACTTCATTCAAATTCGGAAAATGCGAAATTTTGTGATGAATTGTTCGGTAGTTTCGTATTGTTTCTTTTTGGTTTGTCTTTATTTCCGCCTAGCATAAGCGTTAAAATGTGCTAATTGAATAAAATACTTCGTTTTAGAAGTTTCTGTTATATCTACGAGAATATTTACTATTTACTCGTGAGGGTCAATAAATTATTATAGAATTGTCATAAATTAGCAGAAAAATTAAAAAATATAGACAGATTGCTATTATTGATAAAAACCCTAACATTCAATTAAGTCTCAAGTTAAATGTAAGGGTTCAACTGTTTTATAATAAACTTGAAAATCATAAAAACGGTTAAACTTTTCAATCAATTTTAATAAAATTATTTCAGGCAGAATAATTTCAGAGAGAGCCTAAGAATAAATATTTTGCAGACGAAAATAAACATAATCTTAAATAACTTCTAAAAGTTTTCTATTCCAAATCGATACTAAGGCTGAGTTGCACCACCTAACCTTAACCGTAACTATGACGATAACCGGTGATTTTTGTATGGATTTTGACATATTTTTGACATTTGTCAAAGTTAAAGTAAGATGGTGCAACCCAGCCTTAACGTATCAGTAGAATCAGGGTCAGGTGCTATTTATAAATAAAACGAACCAAGCTTTTAGTGAAAAACAAAACGCAAATCAGAGCGTAACAGAATTACTAAAAGGCCTAGTCACTTCATAAAAACGTTGTAAAAATTGAGTTCGTTTCGGCGCGCTATGAAAACCTAAGTGATATAATAACACACGTACGGACGTCCAGCACGAATCTCGTAAAGTCCAGGGTTCGATCGCCGAGTGGGTCGCGAGTTAACTACCGCGTCGGTTGCGTGACCGGAATGGAACGAACACGATGAATAATTCGTTACAAATATACTCAGAATGAGATAATTCATACTGATTGTGGGTGTGATGTAAATTACTTATGAAACGCCTACGTGGAGTAGTGGTTAGATAGACGTTTATTCGGAGGTCCCGGATTCGGTTCCCGATGAAAATTGGTACAGGATGAATCGTTATATTCCCTGCACACCACGCTTAGTTTGGGGGACTAGTCTACGTAGGTACAATATTTCATTACATCACATTTCACTATACCTAGATTACAGACAATAAAAACTCACGGGAATAGTATGGTACTTTGAAAGTTAAATGGTTAAATAGTGTTCTGAATATTTTATGTTTATTAAATAAATACAGAATAATAAATGCAGTGGTTTATAGTCTTTTATTGTTTCACTGTATGTTTTTTGAACAAAATAAAATAAAATTATAAATCATGTGGCTAATTACTTATCAGTGCATAATAAATTAGTTGGCTAAACTGCATTCTGTTCAAACTCATTTTAAAGGGGCTGGCATAAAGTACGAAATGGATCGTCAGCTTCGGCTTTCTTCACCCCAACGCAACGTTTGCTTGCACCCCTCTCGCAGAGAGTAGGAGGTAGTCAGATAATTCGCTAACGCATTTCAACAGCAGAGTGGCGCAGTGGAAGCGTGCTGGGCCCATAACCCAGAGGTCCGTGGATCGAAACCACGCTCTGCTACAAGAGTCAAAATCACAATTGTTTTGCAGATTCTTTAATTAGTTTTATTTTATCCATATGCACATATTACGTTGCATGCCGCATGCACTTCTATGATGACATTCTGATTATAATTATCTATTACTCCTTACATTTTCTATTAATAGGTAAAATAAAATGAAATACAGTCAGACAGTTGCACTTCAAAGTAGGGTTTCTAATACACGAATCCACGTGAGGGAAGTTGCTATTAAAAGCTAACAGTAAGTGCTATACTATAGAGTCTGTGCCTGAGGTATTGGAGCCACACGGGAGGGTACATTTTGACACGACAAACGTCAGCGAGCGAGACTTTAGATATTAAGCTTCAGATTTGAATGCTCTGTCACGTCATAATACGAGTATGTCAATCATACCGCTTCCATACATAAAACTATACGTTCTCATTATTATAGGTAACTATGCCTTTTATGTGGACTTTTGTAAGATAAGATAAGACAAGATAAGATAAATTTATTGAATAAAAACTTAGCCTAAATACAAAAAACTTAAATGGGGCTATGAAATTATTTGGTTAGTAACAATATTTTAACTAAGGTAGTATACCTAAACTAAGCAAAAATGTTTGCCTGTGTTTTAGGTATCCATACTTATTATGTAAGTTAGTGCTTATTAAACAGATATTATAAATAATTACACTAATAAGACAGCCTTTTGTCATGCCCTAGCGAATCCAGTAAAACAAATGAATGATTTGTCTAAAAATACCCAGGGGAGGCATTTACAGAAATGGAGGATTAAGCGCCCCCTCGGGGGATATAATAAAACCTACGTTTATGATCTAAGAACAATGTTCGCGTTTCACAAAATTCATCTTGGTTCTTTTGGATTTGCGTAAAAGTATTAAAAACGACGACCAAACGAAACCAAAAGTACCTAAGTAGTTTTGTCTACCTCTCCATAGAAAAGTCGCTTCGTCTGTAACATTCAGATTTTTTAACAACGCAACAAACAAAGTACGTAGGAGGTATTCATGAGGATGTCTTAGACGTACGAGTATTACATTCTGTAGATTAGAAAAAAAATCTTAAATATTTTAAAAGGCCTTAAAATGTCTACCGTATTCACAAATCTAACTTTATAATCTCCACAAAAAGCTTACTCAGGTATCCCTCCATTTTATTCCAACGTGACAAGATTTGTAATCGAATAAAAACGTCATCAGTACGTCTGGAATCGTCACCAATAAAAGGGAAAAGGAATCAATTTGTTTAGGCAAAATAACCTCTCCAGCCACTTCCCATGGTAAATCAGCTAATGGACTGTACGTGAGTCGAATCCGTCCCATCCACTAAGGAAAAACCGATAAGTATGAAAATTAAGTTTAGAAGATCCAAATTACTCGTACCTTTAGTTGACGTTCAACAGGTTAAATCGAAAGTTTAGATTTGGGTTATCAGTTAATATTAGTTATTACGATAGAGATGATTAATTGCTTACATTGTCATAAATTATTGCCGTTCTGACGTTGAGAACTTCAATAATATGATCATAAACTAGAATTATCTATCTACGTAATTTTAGTAACTGAACTGAACTGAACTTATCACACATGAAAAATACAGTTGCCTAGGTGATTATTAAAATTTTGTTTTTAAAAGTTTGTCTCACTTGACTGCACTGATTTTTTCGTTCACTTTGCTCCGGAACGTTCTCTTCTTTTAGATGAATTATTTAAATAATTACTGAAGCTGCTGATTCTTAGATTGTCAAATATCAAATTGGTAAAATTATTCTAGGAAATGCTTTTTTATTACTTGTATATTTACTCAACCTTGCTTCTATATTTAAAAACATAATATTAAAATATAAATCTCACGAAATTTTTTCCTTCTTAGAACGTCTTATTCTATCCATAATAAAACATGATTTGTAACTTTGTGTTTAACTTAACAATACCTACTTACGCTAAATTTCATCTCAGTTATTAGAATCCGGTGTTTGTTGATTCCACGAAATCGCGGAAAATTCTTCGTACGAAGAATTTTTCGCAGTACCTATTCCGCTCGTAGTTAATCCACAGCTCTGTATTTTGTGTAAAATATGATTAGCATAACTAGAATCCCTGTTAGTTTTAAACAATTAATTTTAGCAAACAAAACAACATTATAAAACAAAACAACCTACTTTGTTACAAATTAACCTACTTTCTGCGTACTTAGTGCGCATTCACACATTGAAGGTAGAAGGTGACAAACGTTATTGCTCGTCAAGAGAATCTAGCTAGAGCATTTGGTATGCCTACGTTCTAACAGTGCGTGGTTGCTAATTAATTATTATGGAAAGAAAGAGAATAACAAACAACCTGTCACTTCCAAATGCATAAAACTAACGCTGGCAAAAGAGCTCCTTTATGGCGATTAATGGATGCATACAACAAATATTTTACTGATATCGATTTATTTGTAGTGTCTCCCTCAAAGTTCAGAAAGTGCATCCTTGATGTATTAACGAATGTACCTTAATTGTATTTGTTTTTTCTCTTCTTTGCATTAAGTTAAAGCACATAATATAACACTGTTTGTTTGCTTGGTTAGCTTGTACCAAAATAAGTTTGTAATATTACTATGAGGATAATAGTGCTGGTTGCGTAATAGTATAAGTTTATTTAATTATCAGCAGTTGTATTTGCAATATTGCGCAATTGTTTGTTATCCCAAATAAAATAAAATAATAAATAAATAAATAAATAAATAAAACCTCCTTCTAGCGCAACAAAAGTCGTTATCCTAACGAAAGCATTTAATAATTTATGGGCGCTTTAAGAGGTAAATGTTTCCGTAACCTTACAATAAAATGGTAAAAAACATACTATATCAAGCGGACTAATAAATTATTCAGTGGTTACCCTCCAATTGTACACATTTACACGTATTTCGGTTCATATTTCACAGTTAATTTGACGGGGTCGATGTGTTACAATCACATTGGAACGGGTATATTTTTAGTGCCGGATAATTGGGTTAATTATTCAAATTGACCATCCGGACAGTTACAAATTAGCACTGCTTTTTAGCTTAACGTCAACGTTGAAACAATTTTTTGCAGCATTGACCCCAATTTTTCTAGGATAATTTTTTGCTATTTTTAATTAATTCCAGAACAAACAAAACACGTTGTACAAAGGACGTTTTTATGAGCATATAGAGTAGTGATTCTTTTTTAACACAGCTTAGCACCCGCATGCAGTACTGAGTGAACTGCTAAGTAGCACAAGATAAATTGCTGTAGCAAAGAGACA
The DNA here is from genome assembly GCF_004193835.3 of Ostrinia furnacalis. Lineage (NCBI taxonomy): Eukaryota > Metazoa > Arthropoda > Insecta > Lepidoptera > Crambidae > Ostrinia > Ostrinia furnacalis. The sequence goes on from NW_021130306.1 coordinate 858,016, forward strand.
GTAGTTTCTTTTTCTTTTAACATTTCCTGCCAGAACTGTAGACACAAGTGTCTACATTCGCACATCGCTAGGCCGCGTAGCAGTCATAGCGTTCGTAGCAGTCGTAGCCAAAGCCGTTATCCCACATTTAGAGGTCAATAAACTGCGACGCGGCTACGAGTCGCCGGCGTCGCGGAGGCTGACCTATCCATTACTAGATGAACAAACCCCAAGAAACGGCTTATGGTAATAAATTTTAATGCGCAGTGACTAAGCTTGATGTGCGCGTATAATCGTCAGAGATACTCGTACCACTGGGCAAGTAAGATACAAATTACAAAGTGTAGGTATTAGGAATAATTTGTGTTATATGATAAAGAAAGCATTCACCAAATAGATCCTCACTTCCATACTTTTGTGAAAAGCAAAATGTAAAGTTGTCAATATTTTCTCATTCATTTGTAAACTATTTTCACATTAAATAATATTGTACCTACTTCAAGTAAGTGTAGTAATAATCAGCTATTAAATGAATTCTATTACTTACCAGCTTGTCAAAAAGGTGCTTTTAAAATAAATGGGTATTGGTTGAGGTGTTAAACTACCTATGTACAAACTGCAAAATTTTTACTGATTTAATTTAGGATGTTAATGTTCGATCTACAGGCTTGTTAGTTACTAATGAGCTACAGAAATATGCACTAAAAGAACTTCCCTTAATTAAGCATATTGCTAATTACTCAAAATACAACAAGGCGTTACATGCAATTACAACGCTGGCGTCTTGTTTGCGGCGAACGGAGGTGCCGTGTGAGGCCTTGCGTTACACTAGTGATGTAGAGTGTTAAGCCATACATTTGAGCATGCTCAGGCGAATGAGCGGCTCATTTGGCCCAAGAGGAGATGCTTGAGCATTCAGATTCAGGCTCGGATATAATGTGAAGCCTTGTATGCACTTGAGCATGCTCAGGCGAATGAACGGCTCATTTGGCTCAAGTGGAGATGCTTGAGCACTCAGGTTCAGGCTCGGATATAATGTAAAGCCTTGTATGCACTTGAGCATGCTCAGGCGATTGAGCGGCTCATTTGGCTCAACTGGATACCTGAGCACTCATGTTCAGGCTCTGATATAATGTGAGGCCGTGTATGCACTTGAGCATGCTCAGGCGAATGAGCGGCTCATTTGGCTCAAGTGAAGATGCTTGAGCACTCAGATTCAGGCTCGGATATAATGTGAAACCCTGTATGCACTTCAGCATGCTCAGGCGAATGAACGGCTCATTTGGCTCAAGTGGAGATGCTTGAGCACTCAGGTTCAGGCTCGGATATAATGTAAAGCCTTGTGTCCACTTGAGCATGCTCAGACGTATGAGCGGCTCATTTGTCTCAAGTGGAGATGCACTCAGGTTCAGGCTAGGATATAATGTAAACTATAAATCCTTGTATGCACTTCAGCATGTTCAGGCGAATTTGCGGCTCATTTGGCTCAAGTGGAGATGCCTTAGCACTCAGGTTCAGACTCGGATATAATGTAAAGTCTTGTATGCACTTGAGCATGCTCAGGTGAATGAGTAGCATAGTTGAACGAGCCGCTTTAGTGGAGACGTCTGAGCACTCAAGACTCAGGCCCGGCTCAGGCCTCTCCACTTGAGCACTCAGGCTCAGGCTCGGCTCAGGCGTCGCCACTTGAGCGGCTCGGTCAAATGAGCCGTTTATTCGCCTGAGCTTGCTCAAATGGATACAAGGCTTTACATATTATATCCGTTTCTATTAGTTACTTCAAGGAATTATTTGCCTGGCCTCTATTTCTTTGTCTTTATTTTTTTATCTATTTTTCCTTGTTTTATACATAAATGTTTAGGTATTTATTATAATATTGTAACTAGTCAATATCCTATTCCAAAAAGTGGGGTATAATAAGTATCATGTTGTGTGTAGCTGTTTGTCTTTCCGTTATTGCTCCAAAATTGTTTTTTTTTTGTTTCTATGGGCTTCTATTTACAGTTACGTTATCGATCACGTTGTCGGTTTATTTCTTCGCATTTCAGTGCTTCTATTTAGAGTCGCTGAACAATATTTTTACGTTCAAGTAAAATTAACGATTAGATACAGAATACCTGTTTTCTAAAATAACATAAATAAAAAATAGAAAATTGGTGTTTTTATCTTACTAGCTAGCTCTAAAGCTTATTTCAACTGACACGTATTATAAATTATTTAATTTTAGCGTTAAGTATTACATCTCAAACTAATTTGAAAATTATAAATAACTTGGGTTCAATTCCCGCCTCAGACAGTTCGATTTTTTCAAGTTATTTATAATTGACACGTAGGTATCATACATTCATTGTGAATTTTGAACTGGATAAACAATATTTTTGTTTTTCTTCAATACAGTCAGTTGTAGTCCGCTAGCGAGGCAATTTGTTTGTGTCAAGTGGATCAATACGGACGAATGCTTGTAGACAATGTCACATTCGTTATTGATTACGATTTGATAAAGTGACATACATACATTTGTTGTTTTGAAACCCAGTTAAAACGTACATGATAAATAAATTACGATATAAATCTTTTGGTAATTCATGGTATATCCCAGTAAATTCATTTTATTGTATCTTCATAAATGTTCGACAACAAAGTGAATGTAATTTTATTCACATAGTAAATAAATAAATCGCAGATTGATTTCTATAAACTTTTATCAAATTAAGACATCGTGTTCTGAATACCTAAGTAAATCCTTAAAACTTATTTATTTAATAAAGATCAGAAAAAGTAAGCCATCTGTAGGTGGGTACCTACTTTTTAAGTGAATTCAAAATTCAGGTTAAATTATTTAAAAATCTCAAGCGTAATCACGACTCTAATTCTAAGCAAATAGTACCTAGTAAGTTTAAATTTAAAATTATACTAAGTTCCCCTCACTAGCTGGCTTAATGAACGCTCTACTAGAATATCCAGCTACATTTGATCCACATATTATTAATAATGATGTTCTACTGAAGCTTGAGCCAAAATGTGGGGTCATTGATGTCGGCTACAACAACACGGCTACGAGCCTTATTAACAAAACGCTTTTGCTATAGGATAGTATCCTAAAAGAGATGCTTTCTGTCTGTAAACTATATTATCAAAAAAATTGGTTATGGTTATTAGTTATGGTGCGTTGAAGTTCCGCGTGACGTCACAAAGTGCTACACTTCTAAGCACTCCTTAACGTCACGGACTTTTCTTTGCAAAAGTCAAAGTTAAAATTCCTTTATTTGCTTGGACTATTAAGAAAGTGCTTACAAATCGTCAAATATTAAAATAAAAAAATAAAGACAAATAAAACTTTGGCGCGCTTTATTTCTTTCAATTTTCATTAGTTTGAAAAAGTGAAAAATACGTGTCGAGTGGTTTTTGATAAGTGAACTGACGGACTAATTCTTTCAAAGTCTTGCTTTTTTACCCACACTCACTAATATTTATTGCAAGGAACCATTTGTGATGCATTGCGATCTCCCGCTTACATAATGAAATACAACGGTTTGCATAATCGACAATTTATGCAGTGTAAACAACTGAATCGAATAAGCTAAAGAGATGATGGTACGTGATGAGACTTTTTAGTGATTTATATTTGAAATACCTACTATACTTTTGGAAATAATAAATATTCACTATTACCATTAGTCATCATGTGATTGAAAATATAGACACGAGGCAATGTAGAATACCTATTTTTATTCCTAAAAAAAAGTCTTTATCTTAAAAGGAATATGAAGACGTAAATTATGTAAAGTAAATACAATAAATAGACAACAAAATATCCCTCCCTCGAGTTAATTTGGGGGCAGGATATTTTTTACCTTATCGTTAACCAAACCACTTTGTTTTTGTTGATATTTTCCTCTGATAAAAGCCTGCGAGAGTGCAAGGTATTGCATTTGAGTCACGTATCCCCGGAGGGTAGTCGGTACCCACCCGAAAAACGTTGCAACGCGTGTTGCGTAACACTCATACCAATTGCCGTTTTCTTTTTCTGCTACTTTGGGTTAGTTTGTGGTAGAAAAACTGTTTGCTTGACTGACTGATAATATAAAAAGAGCTCAAGTAGGTATTGGTTGCTTTTATGAACGACATTTTTGAGCGTTATTATGATACGATAATTACACTGAAATGAAGAAATTATTGGCATCGATAAAAATGATTTCAAGACTTAAAGCCGTAGTAACCTAAGTTGACTTATGCGCGTTTTCACCACCAATCCCTAATTTTTAAGTGATCCCTATTGGACACGTAACAGGAATTTGGTTTACATAGGGGTCACTTAAAAATTAGGGATTGATGGTGAATATGGGCATGAGTCTAGTAGGTATACAGACCTTCCAAAGTCCAGGCTGAATGTACGCGTACACTGTAGAATGAAATAAAAATAACCATGCAAAAAGATGTCCGTAAAGGCATTTCGGTGACAAATCGTCAAACCCACGCGGATCCCTAGTAAGGGGAGGGTGGCAAATTGCATGTTATTTTTGGCCTTTTTATTTCTCAAGTATGGGACAGTCATCATCAATGCAAAATGCCACTCCAACCGGCCCTCCAATTATGAAGGGGTTAAAGTTAACAGCACTCTCTATATTACCAAACAAATATTTTTGCATAGTTGAATAAAATCAGTCAGATTTTTAAAACTTTTTTCCAGCAGTAGGTAACTAAGTTGATAGTAGATCTTACTATTAGTAGTTAAATTAAACGAATAACAAAGCTGTAATAAAGCTACTTATCCTCTCGTCAGTAAGCAAACTGACTCTCGGTATGTCAAAGACTATACGCATATTGTCATCCCAAAGATTTGCATATTTGCGATAGATGACGAATGTCTATTCATAGAATACCAGCATTCATGTTCTGAATGAAACATGATACAAGCTGAGTAGGAGCCATTTTGGTTCAATAAATTATGTATGTAATTTAAATTGTGTAAAACGTTTGTTTGAACCAAATAAACCATTTTTCTTTCTTTCTTTCTTTCATAGCAGAGAAGTTGCGACAGAAATAATCATATCAAACATACCTACTATCAAAAGTTCCTTACACGATCTCTGCAAGTCATATTACTGACGTGCGCATCGCTATCAAGGCAACAATATGTAAATAGCGTAACACAGTCTTCTGCTCAACAAATACACCCGCATAATGCCAAACTAATCTTGTCCGTCCCAACATCTTGTTACATGTATGCACAATATTATCCTCGGGTGAACGCGATGCCCTAAGAGAGGTGCCACACAAGCGTTGCAGCTGCGACGCGTTATCGCAACGCAATTATTTCAACGCAGTAACTGCCACACGAGCGAAACTTCGGCGCTGCGTCAACGCACCTATCGCTGATGTCGCAGCGTTGGTGTAGGATGTCTCAGTCTTTGAACGACAATGGAGTTGAATAAACGCGTTCTGTTGCTGCTATTATACGCAACAACTGTCACTGCGTTGCCGCTCGTTTCAACGCATCTCCCTTCCCCACCTCGTCGCCGTCTTCTCATTGTGCGTTGCGCGTGCGTTGCGTCGCCGTCCGTCATTTCAACGCATCGTGTGGCATATCGTTCAGTTTTATATGTAGAACGACGGAGCGTCACCGCTCAGTCGACGCACGGCACGCACCGCACAGACAACGCGCGTGTGGCATCTCTCTAAGAAAGCATTATGGCGATGCAGTGGTCTCACTCAAACGGCGTCTTGAGACACATGTATTGAGACCGTTTCTGCATGATACCGCAATAACAATACGAGCTCTAACGTCGTTGTCTGTGGAAATGCACAGATAACAACAGTTAAAAGAGAGTGGACAGTCCGATAGAGGGGTGGTTCAACTCAGCCCTATTTTTAGGGTTCTTTCGGACGCGAGCCGCTCATATAAATGTTGAAGCTTACATAAATAATGTACATGTTCTTTTAAAGCAATAAATGATTATGATTGATGACTAAAAAAACTAATATGTATTTGGAAAGACATTTTCATTTCGTGTAATTAAGTAAATTACCTTCCCTCTATATTTAAATAAGAGCATTTATACACATAATTTGAAGTAGGTAATGACTGGGATATTTGACGTTTTATTTGATAAGCCCTCGATAAATAAACGTTGGGTATGTATTCTACGAAATAACGAGGACCCTGACAATTACGCGCCTAAAGTGAAATTACCCTAAATTCTATTGAAGCTTTTAAACTTTTGTAAATACGTGCAAAAACTGGCAATAGGTATGTTTTTACCATATTTTGTACTTTTGTACATAATGATAGGATATGTCAAAATGACAAGTTTAAACCTGACGATTGAAAAATCTGCCCACATTATCTAAAAAAGTGAATTTATCTAACAGACGGCAGCTCACTACTCACCTACATTTTCGTCAAACATTATTTAAAATTCAATACATACGAGTATAGGTAAGTAAAGTGATACTTTGTAAATCAGGCTTGGACCAGCGCGTCGCCTCTTATTATTCAAATAAATTGAGGCATAAAATACTTACACGACGTTGTTGCATTTTGCTTATTCATACAAAAAGTGTGCTACTCTACGTGTTACTCTTTAATACGGGGGATAACTTTTAGGTTTTAAAATATGTATTGTTAATAGCATAACTTGATTCATGCGTGTAGTTTTTCATAAATACTACTTCAGAGTTTTGTTTGGGAGAAATATCCTAATGGGAAAGGTAGTATTTACAAAGTTGAAGATAAATAAATTGTTTATTTTGAATTGTAGGGTAACATATGTAAATTTAGCTTCGGTGTATAAAATAAACTGACTAAATGAAATAAACAGATCCTCTTTAATGAACAAAATGGTATTTTCAAAGCCAATTTGATACATCAGTCTTTTAAGTTTGCTCTATAAACGCATAACTTATAATTGTCATATTCAGTAAGAAGTATTTGAATCTTGCACAACCAGCCAAATTCAAGGAATCTTCCAAAACATTCTGATCCGCCGTAACCCAGTTCGGTATTACGTAACTCAAAAATATCCAAGAAAACCCGTGGTCGTTTGAAACTTAAAGAGCGCTCGCAGCCGAATGCAATCTTCGATTCGTCCAATTTCTATTTTTCGAGTGCGGGCCAGGGCGCTCGAGTTATTCTTTGGTTATTCGTCTTTTGTCTTATTTTATTATGCCGTTACTCGGTGCCGGCGATAAAGGCTAGCGAGACGGCTTGTCTGCCAGTTCTCAGTGTTCTCGCCCTTGTTTATCTGGCTGGGGTAGTTGAGCGGCGGAGTGCCGCCCCGCGGCAGTGCCTCCGCCGCCCGCCCAGCGATGGGACGCACGCCGCCCGCCCCGGCGAGTTTCACACCACGCGCGATCTCGCGGCACAGGTGAACCGTGACCGAACCTAATGTGAACGCGGCAAAATGACTCTTTTTCTACATTTATACTGTGTGATATGGATAGCGGTACTGCTGTGCTGCACCACGACAGGTGAGTTAATACAGCAATTAGCATTTTTATTGCGTTTGTCGGCAACTCGAACGAAAGTTTGTATTAAATTCGCATGCAGTTGCTTTTACGTTGACCAGGACAGGCTGTTTTATTGGAAAACGTAATTAAACACAAATATCCCGTAAGTTACGGATGCTTGTCCTTTTTATCGGTTTAATTTTATTTTAAATTGTAAAATACTCTTTCCGCTTTAAAAACCTACACAGTTTTCGTTAATTTAAGGATTAAAATTACAATATGTTGTTAACAATATCTTTGTTCCTAGTAAATAGATATACCTACGCTAATTTGTTTCTGCTAGTACACCCACCCGTGTATCGTTTGTTACTTAATTACCTAGCAACTTCGTTGAGATAATGCTATCAACTGACTAAAACAATAACCAATTTACTGATCAAGTTTAATCATACGTATTTTAGAAATACAATACATTTTAGATTCTAATAAATTTTGAGCAACGAATATTTTTTATTCTGCTTCTAAAAGGCGTGAAAAGTAAGTATTCAGTAGGTATACATTTTAATGTAATGCCTACAAAGTTTTCTAAGCTATAATTTTCCGCACCTCTTGACATAATGGTACCATAAAATATAAAACAATAAAATCGATCTAGAAATAGCTATTTACTAACCAAATGTGTTAATTTTAAATAGTTTTAGAATAATATATCTTTATATTTATCGATTTTACAACGGTTTTTATTTACTTGACACGTAAAATATGTTTTTAATGTATAAATTGTAATATTATGTTTTTGAAACGTTATAAATACTTACTATGTAAACACTTAATTTACTATTATATGTAGTTGACATCCGAAAAGAATCTGTAATGATAGTAGGATTTAATTATTCATTATATTATTAATGATTAATGAAACTACGGATGCTTTTATGAAGGTAAAATTTAGTATACGATAAGCTGAACGATAAAATTAACATTGTCACATGTAAAACACGGATTAAATGAAGTAATCGTCGGCGCTAATAAAACATAACACAGATGCAATCTTTACAAAGTTACTGTGTTAGTTTTAGCAAGATTGTAAACAAAGGCATCACGAAACTAAAAGTTCTTACACCCGCGCATTTAGCACTACAAAATGCTGGTTTTCTATATTCAATTATAATTCCAATCCGTCCATCAACTGTCAAATTTCAATATGTTTTTGGTCAAAATATCTGCAGTTTTCGATGGTTTTACATTTTCATATTGTTTAAGACTTTTTGAACAATATTAAAGTGTAAACGCATCGAAAATTGTGATTATTTATGTAAAACGGAATTCAATTTTACAGTTGAAATCCGGATTTGAATAAGGATTGAATATATGGGAAACGGGCGTAAGTTGTTCATAAGACCAAAAAAATAATCAGTTCCTATATACCTAATTCTAATGTTTGTATCCTCATAAGTGTTACGTACATGCTTTAGATGCTATATTAGACTTAAGATCAAACGAAATCACGGGCGTCCACTAGTTACAACATAGACAATTGACAAAGCTCAAAATACAAACAAATGCGTAAAAGTTGTAATCCAAGAAATAAAATGAAAATAAATAAAGTTCATTCAACACTCACTCGGTGGACCGACGATCTAGAGACACCATAATGCGGGCAGCGCAGGACCGGCAATTGTCCAGTTGTCCAATCCTTGAGACAGTCATTATTCAGCAACATCTTTTAGCTGAAACAACGGCGACAACACAGTATTAAATGCACCTAACTATAGATATAAAATAAATGGTTTTGTCTCAAAAGGACCTAAAGAGAGAGCTAAGACGATGGTTTTCATTCGACACCTCTAGGGCACAAGCTCTACTACATGTCACACGGTTGTTTTTGCCTGCCTCCGCCTCACACCTCACTCTAAGCCCGCTTGCATGGATGCACACTTAGAGGCACAAACTCAACGTGCAAATTGAGTCGCGTTTATACTGCCTTAGCAAATTTAGGGTAGCTGTTGGGTTTCTGGGTATTTCGTCGTTCTGACGCGCAGGAAAAGTGTTGCGTATTTTAAATTACATGACCTAATGGGCTCTTACCTTATATTAACTAGGTAATTAGGCTCGGGTGTGTTTTTTTTTAAGTATAAAGGACTTTCATTAACTTGAAATAACCTCATGTTATTTACCTAACCTAAAAAGGCTAGTCTTGCTAAGGATTGCATATAACACTACACTGTCCTGCCCTGTCCTTGTTTTTTTATGTCTTCTGCTATTTGGTCATAAGGATGATTATAATATTATACCAGAGGCTGAGACACTATTTCTTAATTTATTTACAAGCATGTAGCATAAAACAGGCTTGTAAAGCACAAATACAAATAACATTACGAGAACAGGGAAAACACAAGTCAACAATGCTAAAACCATCGGCTTCCAGGATAAAAAACATACGTAAAGAGAGGCAACTCGAAGATTTATTTCAAGGGCGGAAAATGAGGAGCACTCGTACTCTTACAACATAATTCGATTAACAAGGGAGGGAGATGGCCCACGATACGCCGGAATAACAAAATAAGGGTATTACAAAATAAGGGTATTAAGAAAAAATAAAAATTTATGGTATAGAGGAGAATTGCCTTGAAAGCGGTAGGAACCAGGTTCGACTCAAAACACGACAAGTGGTCTTTTACGCCCGTATTCACAAACATTACTCAGTGTGCGTGGACGCACAGGGTTACACCACACACGAACCAATTACAGAGCTCTATTCAACGTTGTGCGTTCGATTTGCTGCTTCACTTAAGCAAACATCGTTTGTGAATACGGGCGACAGACCTCTATTCAACGCTGTGCGTTCGATTTCTGCTTCACTTAAGCAAGAATCGTTTGTAAATACGGGTGTTAGGCCCGCAGACTGAAGCCAACAAAACACAATTCAACTTCAAGCAAATTAAGAAGTCTGTTGAATTCAAATATTTAGACCAATCACAGACTTTCATTGTTTTCCAGTAAATCTAGACCTACTTGAGTATCATAAACAAAAGGAACAATCACAAAAAGTAATTCCATTAACTTTAGTAAGTAAATATTTCTTAAGCCAAGATAAACTGTATTGTATTAATTAAATTATCTCATAACAAAATGTCTGAATAGATTATCACGATGTAAGAATTTCTTGGATATTTTTTACTCGAATTTTACCTATCATTTGGTTTGATATATCCCGTAATTACAGTTTAATTCTGATAGCAATAAATCAGGCGGGAAACAACTTACTGATTTCTTTTAAAAAAGATCATACAAAAAAACGAATTCTTTGTTGCTCACGATAAACGCTACAACAAAAATATTCCAACAAGAAATAAACTGTCGCACCCAATTGAGTCGCATGACGTCATCCCATTAATGCTTGCAAGCGCCTCAAGCATCTCAGATTCATCCAAGGGGTCGTTCTTGTATTCCATAATTCAGTTAGCTGTAGGGAAAGAATCGCAAACAACGCGGGGTGACCCCTAGCTTGACGCGCCGACGGACGTCCGCTCCCGTCGCAACTGACAGTTATCGATGTATTCTGCCCCCGCAATAAATATAATTGAGATGAGTTATGACAAAATACGCATGAATAATACCGTTTTGCCCGGATTTTACGCTGGCATCTGCAACATTTTGAGGATATTGGAAGTGAGGTAAAATGGTTATATTATTCTATCAAATCGAACACACAGCTTACGTGCTACTTTGACATAGTTCATACCTAATTATTATGGAATAAGACTATTCTTGCAAAATATTCAGTTACATGAGTTTTACTTACATTACTAATTTACTTTCACTATTAATAAGTTTATATCTTAAGACCAGAACTGATTTTAGACATACCAACCTACTCGTTTCGCCCACTGAAAACCAGCGGCGTCGTGGCCTTCCCCACCGTGGGCCACGGCATATGCTGAGTGGAGTCCCATTGCGATGGGCATCGCTGTTGCGACATAATAGCACTGCTTAGTTCACTTTTTATTTCCTTGTAATATTTATGTGCTATTTCTGTCTTTTTTTCTATATACGTTCTCTGTCCTTTACTAAGTGATGTTTATTAATTATCCTGCTTTCGCCTCCGAGATTTATTTTACCGTGTAGTACCCCTGTACGACAAGCCAATCCGCACACAATATTCAGCGCAGTAGTAGTAAAAAACAAAAGAGCGGGCAACCCCACCCCTACCACGCTGTGGGCTCGGTGTCCGAGCGGTCTCATTCCTTTGTGCGCACGCGCAACGACCGCACGCAGTATAAGAAAAATGCTTAAGTGACGTCACCAGGACGTTTTTACCGACAAAAAACGTAATTATTTTAAGTTGTGCAGTGTAGTGACGAGAATTAGACCCAACACAAGGTTGGTTGTAACAACTATTTTGTGTAAGTGCTCGTACATTTTTATTATAAGCGTTGTGACACGACGCGTAACTTTGACCCATTTTTAGCTCCAAGTTAACGCGCGATGTTAACCAGTAGCCATTTTTTCAGGATAATTCAGATCGAACTTCACTTGGTAAGTTCGTTTGATCATCTAAATATTATACATATTTGAAGGATAATTAATTTCCTTTAATTAATTTCGTAAAAGCATTTCTTTTGTTCCAAAAACAGAACAATACGCTCGACACTCGTCAGTGCCATTTATATATCATTAACAAGAAATTAATTGTAATTATTACGAAGGACACTTAGAATTAAAGATAATTAAAAGATAGAAGCTTTTACTTCGAAACCCTTAATGAGAATTGTAAAACGATTAATTACTGTGAGACTCGTTTTTTTATTAAAATTATTTCTAATGCCTTATATTTTGGTAATAATAGTGAACACCTACAGATTTCGAAGGAATAAACGATAATTACTTAAAAATTAACTAAACAATACTTTTACTAGGCAATGTTTTTTTAAACTTCCTTGGGCACATCTTTTGGTAGTATTATACAGGGTGTTGATTTCAATACTCGCCATATTTATTTAGGTGATATATTATGACTTACATAAACGTATTATCCACCAAAAAATAAATTACAAACGAAAGTGGAATTTTTAGCGAATATTTTCCGTGCAACATCAACTGTACTATGGCTCGCAATAATGCAATATACGTTTACTGTGGCACGGGCACCCATCGAGCTACGCGGATCGCTCGCTTATCATGTTGGATAGTCTACTGAAGGATACGTAAAGTTGGTAGTGTAAATAGGTATTTTTCTTTGACTAACTAAAGTTAAAGTTCGTTTTAAATTAGTTTGCTGTTTCCTATGTGTGTGTGAGTGTATTGGAGCGCTTTCCGCCACTACCTACCGCGACGGCGGGAGTATTTTCTACACAAAATTACCAGATTATTCACTTCCTACATTAAAAAGGAATGTCCTTTAAGTTTAGAGTTAGGTACTTACCGATGCGACTTCAGATGCGTTTCCACGTGCCCTCCCGTAACAGTAAACCATGTTTACGTATCTACTCACGAGCACTGTACGTATGGTTAGGCATATTCCTAACACTCACTCACTATTACCACACTCACTATCACACGTTCACACACTAACTACTCAAAACCGCACGAGAAAACAATCAAAAATCGCAAATTTGCACATTCGATGACCGAAGATCTTTGTTAACTAAAGATCCGTCCTATCATAATTAATGCTCTTATAGCAAGCTTCCAAAATACTCAAATGCAAATGATTTGTAGTAGCTCAATCGTTATTATTAAAACGATAAGAATATCAATACATTTTGATAGTTATTTCGTGTAAGTAATGAAATTAAGTTCATTTAAAATAATCACGAACATGATGATGAATTATTTTATGTAAGTTATGAAGAATGGAAGTTTAACCTGAACCTAACTAACAGCCTAACAGTCGTTCAACCTGTATGAAAGAGCATTATTGTCATCTGTTTACAGTACTTTTGAATGATAAGTAGGTACAAGCTTATCACACACATAAAAGCATGGTTTAATTTAAAAAAAAATGTAGCTTCTGTAAAAATTTTTATTTTTCGGAAGGAAGCAAATTCGTGTAAAAGGTTTTTTTATTAAAGACCTACTTAATTAATTAGTTTCTAGAACACAAAATAAACTCGTAACGTGATAAGGTGTAAGTAACTAATTTACTCATTACATTTTTAGGGTAGATTTGGATTAAGCTCCGTCCAGTAGTCGTCGTTGAACTCACAGCTGATTGTGGCTGATAGTTGACTGACTCATGGGCGAGCGCGGGTAGTGGGGCGCGGGACGGGGGGCGCAGCGTTTGCCCGGGTCACCGGGTGAGCGCCGCGCGCCGTTTGCGTTGGGGGACTATTCTGCACTGTAGTGGTCGATTATGGAAATCGTAGATATTTAAAATATAATTAAAAAAAAATTTGAAGTCAGTTTTTTTGCTGATTCGTGATCAGAATAAGCTACTTAATCAACTCCCTAAATATGGCGGGTATTGAAATCAACACCCTGTATAGTAGTATATCTACTTTGTCTATTCTGTGTATATTTAATTTATTAAAACACGCAGGATAATCGAGGTAAATTATATCAGATGACTATGGGATCAATGCTATACTGGAAAATAATGTTACATTCTACCTTAGCTCATACCTATTACATGCCCAGAGGTACGAAAACGACCCAATGTTCTCTTGCGATGCCTATAAAAGAAACTGTAAATATGCTAAATTAAATGCTAACAAAAATCTGAGACCTAAAGTTCTGGGCATATATGGGTTAATAGGGTTGTAAGCTAAGCTATTTTTAGTACGTTAATTACATCATCAGAACACAAAATTAATTTACAAGCGATAGGGAAACAATGTAATTACTGTCTGAATAAAGTACAGACAAATGGACATAAAATTCTCTCCAATTAAGTTAAAATGTATCGTTTTATTTTGGAGGAGATTAAACCAAGTTGTGGAACTAAGTAAATTGCCCGCTATCCCGCGTCACGTAAAACAAAAAAAGAACTTTCCTAAATTGGTTTTAAGGCTCTGAAACTTTTTTCATAAATCAGATCCCCGTAATAGCAGGGCGTGTCTTTAAATTATTTAAATTATCCTCGCCTAATTTAATATTTTTTGCTCTGTACATTTCTATTCCCGAGAAAAAATTTACGTTCTTTCGTCTCAGTATCAATGACTACTTAAAGTTTGCGTACAGTAAAAGAAGTCGTAAGAAATCGAACGGCGCGACGTCTAGACGTCTTTTATGAAACGTATTTAATTGTTCGACTACAGGCATTAACATTTTATAACGAACATGCCATTAAAGTCGATTATCGTCGATAACTATATCGATTTTGCGGTTAACACGCTTGATCACTGCTCAACGAATGAAAGGAGGAAAGGCTTGGGTTATGGTGGAATCCAATCCACTTATGGCGAAGTTGGCAATCGGACTGGAAGCGGCTTGTTTACCCTCGCAATGACCCCATGTCAACGAAGCTTGAGAAGTTGTGAGCATCCCTTCACAGGGAACTACGAAACTAAACATTCCTTGTTATTGGAGTCAACAACTAAATAAATATTTGAGATCCGTGGAAGCTCCTTTTTCATGGAACGAATGTGGAACGTATTTTTTATGCTGCTATGGTATTAGTATATTTATTATTTAACATCATATTAATTTCACTCTGGACATTCAAAATTCAGTTCAAATCCAGAAATAATTTCCGACAATTAATTATGATGCTCATTATTGCTCATTTCTATATCATTTTTGATTGTTGATTACAGGTATGATAGGTATAATTTTATTGCAATTTTAATTAATAGGTACCTAACTGAATATTTTACAAAAAATCAAGAAATGGAACCCTAAAACTTTTACTAAATATTTTAATTTAAAACAATCGTATATCTTTTAACAAATGACTATCGCCTTAATAACGCTCAAAGACGTGAGCTAAACATTAAAACTTCAACGCCGTATCCACAGAGCAGAGTCGAGGGCGTGAATTATTCTTAAATCCGTGCCGATAATGGAACAATCCTGTCGCGCAGGGCGCTGTCATCGCTAGGCTTAATGGCGCACTCCCAGCAAAAACCTATCCTAGTTAATGTACCGGAGAGATGACAGGGACAATTAATGTGTTGTGTGTTGTGCACTCGCTTTACATTAACGCTATTAATACAGCTCTTCAGTTAAGTTTTTATTTCCCCCGTGAGCGGCGGAGTGCGCCACGGAAATGAAAATGCAAGTTTAGGTTGCATGTTTTATGCAAAAGCCAATGGGCATTGAAATGAAGTTAGGTGTTCCGTGATCAAATATGGAGCAGTCGATTTCAGGGGCCTTTTCGAATATATTGACTGGCTTCACTTGTAGGTTAAATGCGTTTGCTAAATAGGAAACGCATTATTTAGGTCGCATTAATTAATTAAACGCATTAATTATTTGTACATCTGTTTTGTATCATTTGGCCAGATGAATATATTATGTAATATTAAAATCGTATAAAAGTCATTGCCGTTAAAATTCTTGAAAGTATATGTGACATACCCTTAGATTAATAAAACCTAGATAGATAGTCAGTGCACGAGAGGTGAGGCAGTTTTTAGGGAGCCGGCACGGCTTACCCGTAAACGTCACATGAACTGTCAAAGTGAAAAATTGGTAAACACGTCCGACGAATTTTAATTAATTAAAACGGTTTGTGCTGTGAAAGGGTGTCTAAAATATGTACATCAGAAAAACAAAAGAAAGTGACCAGTGTTACATTTCATAATTAAGTACTACGATTCGACGCGTATTTTGCTTGAATTTGGCTTTCATAAATTAAATACGGGAATGATACCAGTAACAAGAAAATTTATTTCCCAATTGTTCGCCGTACATATACACTTCCTTTTTTATGAAATCGAGACTTTTAAGTCGATTTATCTTATTGTTATTAGGTAGGTACTTTGAATTCAATAAATAAGTAAGTACATGATGCGTTTTGTTTTTGTCTACACTAATATTATAAAGAGGAAACCTTTGTTTGTTTGTTTGGTTGTAATGAATAGGCTCAAAAACTACTGGACCGTTTTTAAAAATTCTTTCACCATTCGAAAGCTACATTATCTACGAGTAACATAGGCTAAATTTTATTTTGGAAAAACATAGGGTTCAGGGGTCCACGCGCGCGAAGCCGCAGGCGGAAAGCTAGTTAATTATAAAATTATTAAAAACGTATTAAAAATTTCCCTACTTTCGGGAAAATCGCCTTCACTGTCTACACTCCCCAACAAAATTGACACTAATGACATAAGATTTTTGCCTCACTCTTGACGAAGCGTTTGTATGAAGACTATCCATCTAGGTTTTATTAATCTAAGGACATACCTAACCTATTCCAAATTGAATTTAAATCGTTCAAACTTTTTTTCTTATTAGAATAAACCACAAAATTATCCTCCTCATCATTTATCATGAAATTGGCATTTTCACTTAATGATAAATACATAATATTCCTGTCTTTTGTAAAGCCAATTAATGAGCAAACATTTTGTTAATTTGTTGCAGGCCGGGAATTACCCACTGGACAAAATGTAGTGTCCGTAGCACCTATAGAAGTTCCAGACGGTAAGTTCTTTGGTAATTACTAGTAATAATAAATCTTTAATTATCTCTGGGAAGGTTCAAATCTAATTCAAATTATGATTAGTAAGTTAAAAATTGTTATTTAAGATTTACCTACGCCTCATGACGAAAATCTTCTTACATAACATGGTTTCTAGTTGTGCATTATTTACTGCACTTGATGACTTTGTGTCAAAAACACTTTTTTCTTGTGTTTGTGTTTTATTTTCATTTCATTTGGTGTAAGATCTGCTGTTGAAAACTGGTGTTTTATCTAAAAAATACTCATATTATTATGATGAAGTAGTTCGTAAATTGGAGTGCAATTCTATGTTTATCATAATGGCATAATCATGCTAAAAATGTTAAGCAATCTAGTTGCTTTACCAAGCTGTTAGTTTAACATAGCAATAAAGTTAATTTGCAAGCAATTGACCATTGCTGCGATAACCATCAGTATTAATTTACTGACTTACGATCCTTTTGAGCTCTAGAAATTTGCATCGAATTGACCGTGTTGCGCAATACATCGTTAACGTGCGTAAATAGGTTATGTTGGTCACAGTGCAAGTAAATAAAAGTAGGCTCATAATGTTCCATAGGGACAATAGGGCTAATAAAATTTTCAGGCAGCGCACAATCCTTATGAACGAAACATGAGGAAGGTCATCATCATCATTTCAGCCATAGGACGTCCACTGCTGAACATAGGCCTACCCCAATGCTTTCCATGTTGTACGATTGGTAGCGGCCTGCGTCCAGCGCTTCCCTGCAACCTTTACGATGTTGTCGGTCCACCTTGTATGAGGAAGGTACATGGGCGTAAATTTTCCGGGGGATAGCCTTTCTCTGGAGGTTCCCTGGCCCTAGCATATATTTTAACCTAATTGTGCACTAAATGATATATACCTCATTAGAATAGATTTTAATCATAAATCGAGCAATTCTCAAAAACCTGATGAAATCGGATTAATTGTTTGAAATCTACGAAACTTATTACTGATGGTATCCCTAACGATTAGCAGGAATTTTCTCTTTAACAAACCAACCTACTGAATGTATCTACATTAGTGTCAGGTATTCGATCAATTGACCATCTTGAAAGCAGCCGCACACTACTAAATGTCACTTTGTGAGAAATTCCTTTGGCACTAACGAGAGATTCACTGCTAATGTGTCGGGAAATACGGGATTTATCGCAAATAGATTTAATCGCGTCTTAGAACTTCCTTCCACGAGTTACCTATGAATCCGTTTACCTTGTCTAAAAATAAATATATTGTCCTGTCCTCTTGGTACTTTTGTAGATATTGATAATGTTTTTGGTTAGTCCATGTCAATAAGTACTCGTATTTAAAAATGTGAGGAAAATTGGAAATAGGTATATTATAATAATTTAACTTTTAATCATTTATTATTACTTGTAGCGGCTGTATTGAAAACCAAAAATTCAATTAATTATACATCTGACATATAAGGTTTTCATTTGAATAGATAACAATCTCAATGGGGTGGCACTATGTATAGCTTTAACATACAAAAAGGATATCTAATGTATACAGGGTGACTTTGCAATCAGTATCCAAATTTTTAGGAGCGACTCAGAATCACTCAACTATAGAGCTTATTAAAAAAAATTGGATACCTACTGATTACAAAATCACCCTGTATGTATAGGTAGATAATATATTAAAGTAGGTAGGCACCAAAAGTAGAGAACGACAAATTAAATAGGTCATTACAGTGACAGAATGACCTGCATAATAACTATCCGACTGCGGTGAACCACGTGGCATTAACATTGAATGCACCTAGTAGAATTCGTTGTATTTTAACGTGCGATGTGGTGGACGTCATTAATTTTATCGTTTCGGTTTTCAGTCAAAAAGTCCAGATAAATTAAGTATTAAATAGTTTTACAGGTAATAGATTCGTAACGAATGACCTTCCTCTTCACTTTATACTGAAAATTGCATTAAAATCCTAAATTAAATTATGATTTTGGAGTAAATATATTTAATTATTTTAATAAGATTTATGCAAACAGACAGCGGCAGTGACTTCGTTTTATACCATGTTTATTTATTCATTTATTGCTATCAAATACATAGTTCACTAATAAACTTAAAACTAGGTAACTTAGATACTATGCACACCCAGTTGGGTAACACACGAACAGCCAAACCTGTAATAATTTAAATAATTATTGCAAAAACACTATGAGTAGAAGTAGAATCTTATTAATTAAGCAACTCTTCCTTTAAAGAGAAAAAGCATAAAACAAACCTGCGCTATCGTTCTTCAGATAATTATCTACTCAGTAAAATTAAATTTTGCACAGTGTTCCTGAAAATATTTCGAAAATTTATTTCTTGATAGTTGCTATTGCAGAGCTAAGATTTTTCAGAAGGTTAGTTTAATAACTAGTAACTAGATAAAATTATTTTAAGTTAATAATATCGCAACTTGCTGGCTTATTTTTTATCTCTTGGTTGACTGGAAGAGATGGCTTTATAGCGAAAAGACCGCCTATATTTTGCCGTATTTTTTATGTTTCTTTCATTTTCTTTTCTTTTTTTGTGTGATGTGCAATAAAATTCTATCTATCTATTAGTAGTTGCTTTCAGTCTGCTTCTACAACTGTATTTAGGTATTTTGTCACCGAAGTGACTCTTCACAAAAATAAGACATATACTGTTTGTTATTGGGGACCACGCATTAATCATGCCTATAGTTTCGCCGACGTCAGACGCGGTGGCACCAAGGACTTGGCCTCAAGTGAGCGTCGAAGTAACGTAACCTAAGTATACTATATTAATAAAACAGAAGAGTTTAAGTACTTGCTTCCGTTGAGGTCTCAAACTACTGTTTCGAATTCAAAAATTACTTTTGTGTTCGATGGATGGATTTATAAATAAATAATAAATAAATAAAAAATCGTTTATTGCTTGCTTTACTAAAAAGGAATTACAAAAAAAACTTATATTAAAAAGGTGGAAGCAATTGGAGGTGGCTCAGCTTGTGCTGCCAAGGACTACTGCTGGTTTTCAGCCATCCCCACTTCTCTTGAGGTGTTGATCGAGAAGAATGGTTACGGGGGCTTAGAAATTACGAGTAAAAGGAAAAACAAGTAACAGTAATATGTATCAAGGATGTATAGAAGCAGAGTCTCAATTAAAATATTGCAAAAACGGGAAACATTATTCAAACAATTTTCACACTAAGTCGCAGGCACAGCTAGGTGCCTCGTCACACCTCTACAAAATTCAGCTTTATTCCTACTGGAGTGTCTCTTCGAAGAAATTCTGTAGGTGTGGTGAACATGTGTGTATGTCAATTTGTATAATATATTCTCTGAAACAGTGAATGATATGTAATTCTGCAAATTGTGTTACTTATTGTGTAAAGATCATGTTCCATAAGTCACTTTTAAATCTCTGGCTGTACATAATTCTAACGAATTGGGGCTTAGTTGTATATTTTCTAAACTGGAATTAAAAGAATGAAAAAAAAATATATTTATTTGGTACCAAAAATAGACCGATACAAATCAACATAGAGCAAAAAAAGAATTAGTTACCAAATTGTCTCTGGGACCATATAATCAGATTATTTCTTAATTGATATTCGATACTTGTTTTAACAGGATAAAATTATTGAATGTAATACCAAAAGCAAAAAATCATCCACTTTAAGCTTATTTCGATAGTATAATTATGCCACCGTCAATTCATTATTGTTATTCAGTTATATTTAATATTAATTGAATAAACAAACGCGGATAGTGAAGCCCCGTCTTTAGCATACGTAACAACGTGATGTTTGTGACTTTCCGTGGTTCAGTCCGATCGATCTAAAAGTTTTAGTCTAGCAAA
Source organism: Ostrinia furnacalis (assembly GCF_004193835.3). Classification (NCBI taxonomy): domain Eukaryota; kingdom Metazoa; phylum Arthropoda; class Insecta; order Lepidoptera; family Crambidae; genus Ostrinia; species Ostrinia furnacalis. The sequence goes on from NW_021130306.1 coordinate 878,901, forward strand.
CAACTTTATTGCCGGTCTTAAAAACAAGCTATTTTTTGTTCCAGAAACAATGTATCCGAGATTCGCGGAGCCAATACCGAACGTCACAGTGACGATAGGTAGAGACGCGTTGTTAGCGTGCGTCGTCGAAAATTTGAGAGGATTTAAGGTAATATCTTGTGATAAGTCTTCCGAGTACATTCTTATCCTTAAGACATGTTTAAGTTGGCATTGTGCTGGTGTTTGTTTGTACGAGACTTAGAGAGGCCTATTGTTCGCGCATGCCAAATCTGCTATAGATAAATCTTTTGTTTTAGGTGGCCTGGGTGAGGATGGATACTCAGACAATACTGAGTATCCACCACAACATAATAACGCAGAATCCCCGGATAAGCCTTTCGTATAATGACCACCGGTCCTGGTACCTCCATATAAAGGACGTGCAGGAGGTTGATCGCGGCTGGTACATGTGCCAGGTCAATACCGACCCGATGCGGTCAAGAAAAGGATACTTGCAAGTTGTAGGTGAGTTTTGATTTATGGTTGAATAGGTATAGCATAAACTTGCTTATTAACTATGTAAGATAAATAACAAGTGATGGCTAATTTACATTTCATGTGACCTAGTATTAGACCTAGTAGTGAATTGTCTAGAATATTATTATTTGGTTTAGGGCCGATTTTTCAATCGTCAGATATCTTTTAACTGAAGAATAACCTTGTCATTTTGACACATTTCCCATACTAAAACTGTCAATGTGCCAAACTTATTCTTCAGTTAAAAAATATCCGACGAATGAAAAATCAGCCCCTAATCAATAGCGCTAAAATATTCAAAATAACTGATAAATTATTTTAAGGCAAGGAATGTCTTAGTTTGAGCACAGGTAATATAATTTGAGGATAGTAAAATATTTTAAACCCTTCAGTTTTAAGATAAATTACACCAAATTTTTAACATTAATTAATCAATCAATCGTTATTGATAAAGCGTTATAATTAGTTAAACCGAAGTCAAAAACAATTCGAACATCGTTCCATATCTAAAGAACTTACCACCAAACCAAAACCATTGCACCACCCTCGAATATAGTTCCGGTAACAAGTTAATAACATGTTTATTGGGTCGTGCAGTGCCACCATCAATCATCGACAACATGACGTCGACCGACATGGTGGTGCGCGAGGGCTCCGATGTGACCTTGGTGTGTCGCGCTTCCGGGTACCCGGAGCCCTACGTTATGTGGCGGCGCGAGGACGGGCAAGACTTCAACTACAATGGAGAACAAGGTATTTATGGGAATATTGTTTTTTGTAAACGCACTCATTGTCATTAGAAAGAAAGAAATAAAAAGAAAATATATTTATTCAGTATCACGTACACATAGTTTACAAAAATTTAAAAAATAAAGATACTGAAAAGGTGGGGCCGGGCGAGTGTCGTAGCATCTCAGGAATGCTACGACGCTGGTCTTCATTACGCTATACCTATCGTGCTCTATCACATAGGTACGCACTATGTATATTTGAGACTACATAACACTATCACATAACACAAATGAAGTCTTACTAGTCGATTAGAAAAACTTTAATTAACTAATGCGATGGAAGTGATTATTTTGCGGAACGCATATCGTATGGACTGAAAGGGAATTGAATTATTTTCCAGCGTCTGTCTTACCGCTTCAGCACAACAGAACTTATTAATATTATAGTTTTATAAGGAAAAGGTTTCATCATCACACAAAAACTTTATTTTAAACATTACTTGGTTATTTTAACGATTTCGTTTCAGCGAACGTACCATTTTATTTGTTACAAAATCCAACGAGCAAACAGCGGGATTCCCGTAAATGCAAACAAATAACCACCGAAATGTGGAGGGGCCTCCGGAAATTATCAGTCGCGCGAAATTCCGGTTAATGTTTAGTAATGCTAGTGTTTATATCAGACTGAGCTGAATCCTAACCATGCAAATATTGCCCAATTTTACCCACAATTATTTTCGTTTAATCCCCAGTTTTTGATCCGTAGTTAAAATAACCAATTAAGGTACAAACATCTTGGCCTAAGTTACAACGATATTTATAATGGAATCTCTCATGGGACATAATTCTAGAATTTTATCTGCTATCGAAATGAGAGCATTTTAACGTAAGTACTTAGTTTAATGTTTGCGAGTTCCTACAGAATGTTAATATTACTTGCACTATTCGGTACAAGCGCTCTAAGCCTCTAACTGTCGCCATCTTTTACCACTGCACACAATATAAACACTCAGGGCGCCTCAAAACTTTAAAGTAACGACATTACCTGATCAATTCTGTTCTGTCAGTGTGGTCATCCGATTGATAGTCATCATTGACTCGGAGTAATCAAACGTAGCTGTGGTGAAACCTGGCGATCGAATAGAGTGATATCATTGTCACTCACTCACGATTCCGTCAAAGCGCTCTGTACCTCTAGTAGGAAAAACTTTCGAGTTCGTTTCGTTGCGTATTCAAAGTGTCATCGAAAAATTTTGTATGAAAAATTAAACAGCGCCCCCTATATTATAGCCGCCCTAGGGGGCGCTGTTTAATTTTTCATATAAAATTTTTCGATGACACTTTGAATACGCAAACGAAACGAACTCGAAAGTTTTTCGTACTAGAGGTACTGATTTAGCATACTGCCAGATGTCGCATCTGTTCGCTGTGAAAACTCTAATAGCACGAGTGCATTACTAACTTAAAACAGAATTTATGAAAAAAAAATTAAAAAATATAGCATTAAAAAAATTACTTATACTAAATACTACCTAACTATTCTGCTCTACCTTAACGGGATGCACCCTGGTTTTTAGGTGTCAATAAGTACTTACCTATTAATTCAAATAATTGGGAGATAAATATAGTTACTTCAGAAATATATCGTCCTTTCTTAACTTAATTTTGTGTCTACGGGTACAGAATAATAATAAGTATAGATCTACGGATCTACCTACCTTTCAAGCATAATTTTTAAATACCTACTTACTTGAAAATATTGAATTGCCTAAGGTGGGAATCGAACCCTGGTTGATCCCAAATAGTTTAACACAATTTATTCCACAAACTTTTACAGACACTCGTTTACGTTCAAAGTTTTTATTTCAGATCTTTTGTAATGGTATTGTTTTTGTCTGAACAGTGAGCGTCGTGGACGGGGAAACTCTGACCATAACCAAGGTCTCCCGACTGCACATGGGAGCGTACCTCTGCATCGCGTCCAATGGGGTTCCCCCTTCCATCAGTAAACGGATCATGCTGATGGTGCAATGTAAGTACATCAAAACCAGCAAAGAAATCTGAATTTTAGGAAGTTTCAAAATCCATGCCTAGAGAAGTATTTTTAAAACATCATTGCGTAGGTACTTACCTACGTATTCTACAACCTTCTTAATTAGCCCCTCGTGGTAAGCTAATTGTGCTTTTATTACAAGTGGGCTCACCCCACCACTGTTTGGTAACTCATGTGACTTTTACTTGTGAAAAAATATCTAATATCACAGTTAATTGAAAGCTAATCGAGTTTATAGGTCTAAAGTAAATTGTTTTTAGATAATTAGTCCCTTACAATTATTGGTTTTAATTACGCAATTAATATTTTCTCAACCCACACAAGAAAAAATATGTACTTACCGATCCATTATAAATATTTGTCCTAGAAAGATAATAACAATGAAAATATGGTTTCAAATTGTTTACTGCCTGCGTAGGTAGACTTGTAATTAATACCAAGTATTAATAGGGCTATTACAGATGATACGCGAGCAGAGGGGAATATCCAAGCATTGCTATATTGCAAGGGGAATTTGATCAATGCCAAAGATTTGATTCAAAGGAAAAGAGGCACTCTATTGTCTCCCACGGTAGTCAATGTAGTTGAAAAAGTAAAAACTTTTACTTTAAACGCCTTAGTTTCAATTACGACTCTACAACTGAGCTTTGAGTATCGAATGACTGAGAGTTTACCCTATCAGACAAATACCTGCTACCTGGAAAAATGGCACAATAAGCTAAAGACAGTGACGTCTTATTTCGTTGTGATACAGGATGTTTTGCAAGGTGCTGTTCTCCGTACAAAATAAACTTCTAAAACAACAAAAATTGACAAACGTGCGAACCAATATTTGCAAATGGGTTTTACAAAATGAATTTGGGTCTATTACTAGTGGATATGCGAAAACACAGCTAGCATGCAAAATCGTAGGCAAACGCGAAACCCAGGGCAGTTCAATCGCGTATTCATCACAGTAATCTGCGCGATCCGAATAATAAAATGCTCTGTGTATACTCGTAAACGTGTATACTATGCACTATTTAGTAAATGAGAAGACTAGTCATAATACCTAAAGCCTTACTATCTGTATTTTGTAAATTATGTTTCCAGCTTCAGCGTCGAATGAAGTTGTCACATAATTGGTATCGAACTTAACTTTTATTTATTGTCCCGAAGCAGTGGCAGGGTTAATAATGGGACGTGTAAAGCGCTTTTTAAAAGTCTATTTGCAGACATTAAATGACTTCTATGACTTTACTTTTTATGAGTTTGGTCTTTGTATCATTGGTCTTTGTAATTACTATGCTAGCTAAAATATCAGCTTTTGAAAGTAATAGACATTTATTAAGTTAGGGTTTCCTTGAATTTTCGCAATATTATGTAATTTTTGTCGCAGTTCCACCGATGCTGTCCATTCCAAACCAGTTGGAAGGTGCGTACATCGGGCAAGACGTCACTCTGGAGTGTCACACGGAGGCATTCCCCTCGTCCATCAACTACTGGACCACAGATAAAGGAGACATGATCATTTCCGGTGAGATTTTAAATAGAATAATTCTTTAGTATGTAGGTAATTCCTTATTAAGGCAAGAGTGAGGCAGATATGTACCATCCTAGACTGCATCTCACTTATCACCAGGAACGATTGCGGTCAAATACCTGCCTTGTTATGCATTAAAAAAAATTGGATTCTTTTGTCTAGCATTCATTTTTCACTTGAAAATACAAAAATATCTCTGGTAGTGTCAAATTTTAATAGGTTTAACCAATATTTCCACTATTCAGAAGTCAAACAGCGAAAAGCCGTAAGTTCAAGTGTTAGTCGCTTTTTAAGTCGAAGATCATATTTTGATCAATAAACCTTACACGTGTATTAATTACCGCTGCTAGGACTCATATTAGCCTACTCAATTATATGTAGTAATAACACCTTTTTAATTAACACCCATACTTATAAAGGTAATGTGGGTCTTTAAAACTACATAACTACTAACAAAGAGGCCTTTTATTATGAAAAAAACTTTACACCTAAAAATTTTCTGTATTGTAAAAACAACAGAATACATTAAAATGTTCCATCACACAAATTGAAGCACATCCTGTAATTGGTCTAGGAAACTTAATCAGCGCTGGAGTAAACTGCTGATTGCATTTACATTCAGATGCATTTGGAAAATATTTAAAATCCTGCAAAAAATATGAATGATCAGACTTCAAAAACTACAGTTTTCAGCGTAAACAAGGAATTTATAGATTCCGCAACATTTTAAAGATTCAGCATTAAATATTATTATTATTCCACGAGAACTAGAGTAAGGATGCAAATCAAGACTCAAATAAGACAACGTTAAAGATGCACATTTTTCTCGCTGTGTCGTTTTAATATGCAGCCAACGTAATTTAGTTGGTTTAAGAATGCTATAAAAGTCACAGTGCACATACGTTTACAGTATGAATATGAACAAATATTGCAGTGCATTTTCTTCTTGAAGATTATTTCAAGTTTTTATTTTAATGAATAAAGATTATGAAAGTTTGATTGTTACTACCGCAAATCTGTTAGCATTGCTAGGTTAGGCTAGGATATCCTTGTTTTATCTTTGTCACAGGTACAGACAATAGCACCTCAAACACTATCTATGCTGAGTTGCACCACCTAACTTTGACCGTAATTACCTAAGTATAACGATAGCCGGTGCTTTTTACATGAAGTTTGACAGATTTTTGACGTTTGTTAAGTCAAAGTAAGATGGTGCAACCCAGCCTTAGATGTAATAAGTGCTATTTTGCAACAAAATGTTTCAGTGTGCCTACCATGAGTTTACGTTAGGTGTGCTCGCTAGCGACTGCGTAAAAAAATGACATTTAAATGTATGACATATTGTGCAGCGCCCCTAGCGGCTACTTTCAAGAAATAAAATCTTCATAAAATTTTTTGACGTATTCGCTAGCGAGCTCACCTAACGTAAACTCATGGTAGGCACACAGTTTAATGTGCTGTCGTCTGTAAGTACATAAAAGTGCTAACCTTTTTATTTTTCTCCTTTTTCTATTCGTTAAAAAACACTCACTCTTTTTTATTTACTTGAAATACTAAGTAGGTACCAATCGAATCAATATACATAATGACAATGCACCCCATTTCTTCTAGATCTTTTGTGAGTAATATAAAACAAACGAATACTATTTTCATTTCATTTATCTTATGCCCCGTTGGTGTTGCTAAAATAGAATGGAACCCTTGCTTGTCCTCTAGACTCGTATATAAATATCAAAGGGTTTCAGGTCGATGTTTCAAAAGAAGCGTTAATTCAAGTCTAAATTCTGACGTTGGACTCAAGTTTGCATACTTATCCTATGAAGCACATCTCTTGATTCGAATTTCAATGCAATCTGTGCTAAAATTCGATTGATGAAACCATGTCATATGCCTAAATTATTTCAAGTTCTAAGATTTTTCGAACTCTGATTAATATCCCTACCTAAATTTGTTCGGTACAAAGAAGTAATTAAAATCTATATCTATCTATCTTCCATGTCCAGTACTAATAGTAATACATATACTATAATCTACGAACGGACGGATTTGTTACCAAGTAATTCACAATTTCTTCTTAACAAATCTGTCACGAGAAAAATACTTTACCACCAAAAACTTTTCTAAAACATAGGTATGAGCAATGATTCATATTTCTGCGAAATGGCGAATGCTTTGCGTCAAATTCAAAGACATAATAATAGATTTAATTGAATTCTACTCGTATTGTTACTTTTCTTTGGAAATATTTACATGGCGAGAACCTTACAACCTATTGAATACATACAAAGTGTTTTACTATACAATTGAAAGCTCAGAATATGAACTAGCATTATTAATACTCATGTAAACAAGCAGTGTCTGTTGAAGAATGGAATCGATTCCATCACTGATTTATTGCCTCTTAATGAAAATAGTTTTCCCCTGTGTTCGTGTAGTGGATAAATAAACGTCCCGAATGTAATCCTTCATGCAAGCAAGTTTTGTCATGTGAATACTTTCGCATTGTGTTTCACATTCAAACCTTGCAAATGAGTATTTGATTTGCGTAGTAACCTGTTTTTAATGAAATAGGCATAATATTACGAGTTTTATGATGAAAAAGATGATTTAAAACTTTTTTCAGACCTATTTTGTTCTCCCTGAACCCTTGCTTCTTTACTGCTTTGAGCTTTTATTTCCATTCTTACTTTGTATTAATAATGTTGCTCAATACAGTTAACGCCACATAAATTAAATAATATTAAAAAGTGTGGTGTGGTGGTATTCAATTTAATATTAAAAAAAAAACCAATATGCTTTCGACTATACTTTGATCAAGTGGATTTTATTTCCGTGCTTTTTTTGTGTTTACATAAATCCAGTCAGATTCGGTTCGTTTTGTACCAACCCTTACCAGTTTAAATCAAAACGATCTCCGCAATCCTCAGGACCCATTAAAAAGTTTTTCCATCGAATTTAAGATGCACATATTTTTAGCACAGCCTTACCAATAGTTGACGTCCACGCAAACTAAGTTGCGGACATAGCTAGTAAATAAATAGGTCAAACTGTTTGTGCATGTATGCGCTAACTTTGTAACAAAGAGCCTTTTGTCTCCTACAAATCTACATACATTACACCCGTATTGGAAATACGAGTTAAAATCAAGTGCACTGTACCGGTGACGGGCAACTTTATACCGCTAGAATGCACTAGTTGCAAAGTTCATCACCATTTCGTGTCGACGGCAATTCCTTTACATGTTAGCGTGTGACCAGGATTTCACCACACTGAGGCGCATACCTACCTTAAAGTTCGATTCATATTTGAGCACAGACTCAAAGTCTACATTAGTTAATTTTTAATATATTATGAACACTTAAGTTTGAATATATTCTTGAATGTAGATTGAGCGTCATTTTATAAAAATAAGTGCTGGTAAAGTTTAATGCTGGTTTTCTATATTCAATCCTAATCCAAATCCGTACGTCAATTGTCTTCCAATATGTTTTTGGTCAAAATATCTGCGATTTCACAGTTGAAATCCGGATTTGGACAAGAATTGAATATGGGAAACGGACGTAAATCGACCAGGCCAATCCAGAAATAATTTGGGGAGGCCTATGTTCAGCAGTGGTCATCTTGTGGCTGAAATGATGATGACGAAACGTTTTAAACTTCTACTCTAAACTACCTAATCTGCGAATTCTTACCTCTTTTCCAAATTTTGTGCATTATCCTATAACTTTTTTAACTTTTGTATAACGTTTGCTATCTTCTATGAGTCATACCAGCAGCAGGTTTGATATTTAAGTAGAAATGGAAATTGTAGGTGGGAAGTACGAGGCATTTCCGACAGACAGCGGGTACAACAAGTACATGATGCTCAAGATAAGGAACATCACTAAAGACGACTTCGGCTTCTACAAGTGCATCGCGAAGAACTCTCTGGGGGAGACCGACGGCATCATAAAACTTGACGGTAAAATGTTTTAGGAATTTTTTACCTTAAACAGCCGATTATAAGGTTAAGTTTCCTAGTGTTTTTGGTTGTTATAAGTCTTTAATTATTGAACTTGGTGTTTCCAAAAAGTTAAGTTTACTGAAAAGAGAGTATATCTGAACTTTTTTCGGAATATTAACAGCACCAAACAAATTCTAATAGTTTTTACGAATCAACTGAAATCACAACTTGGCAATAATATAGCCTACTCGTGCGTACTTGACGAGGTAATTTTAGACTAATTTAACCTGGATTTAATGAAGCTAATAATAAAATGAATATTCATATTCCAAAGCGAAATTAATGATGAAATGAACCCGTACAAACAGCTACAATACTACGTTTATTTCTAGAAATACCTGCTCCACCGTCTGCCCTGACCACAACACAGAAATCTATATTAGACAACCAGACGATCAGAAAAAAAGGTACGTAGAATAAATTAATTAATTAATTTCAACATTAATTAAAATTCGCAGAATTCTTCAGATTTGGTTGGATTAGTTTAAAAGAGCATTAATAAAACAGACCTTTTTATGGCTTCTATTTGGAGCTCAATTATAATTATAATATTCTCAATCTAAAAGGGCGATTTGCAGAATTAAATCTTTTTTCTTTTTGTTTTAAAACAGATAAATACCCCGCCGTGCAAAGAAATGACGTCATCAGTTCAAATTTCCAAGGTGGAGCTTACGTTGAGCAAATGAAAGACTATGGTAATTTGAAAAAACTTTTTAAAATAGGTAAATAACTTTTTCAAATTTCAGTTTTTTTGCAGTCTGTACTTACTACTTTTCGTAGCAAAGCTTCAGTGTACCTACCATGAGTTTACGTTAGGTGTGCTCGCTAGCGAAAACGTCAAAAATCTCTATGGAGATTTTGTTTCTTGAAAGTAGCCGCTAGGGGCGCTGCACAATATGTTATACAATTTATTAATGTCATTTTTTTACGCAGTCGCTAGCGAGCACACGTAACGTAAACTCATGGTAAGCACACAGGTTAAAACAGTCTTGAACTGGGTTTTGAACCAATACTTAAGTTTGATAATCTTTAAACTTTTGTTTTAATTGATTTTTCATGCCATTCTAAACCATAACCAAAGGTTACATCTATAGAGTTGACATTCATTGTTTCTATTTCAGAATTCGGCGAGGAGAACTCAGCTTCCCCAAAACAATTGAGTCACATTTTATTTTTCGTATTACTTTGTCATATAATAAATCTAGCAAGATACAGTTTAAGGTCCTGATTACCTCGATCCAAATAATTCAGTTTACTTTCTTGTTAATATAAGACAATAATGGTAAATTTTTCGCATAATTTACTCAAATAACATAAACCAAAGTTTTTTGTAATACATACTGTCGAAAATGTATGTTTTGTAATGATTTTAGTAGCTCTAATTAATAACAAGGTGTAAGGACATGTAAAAATGCTTAGATTAAAATAGAGATAGACCTCTGAAATCTGTCCACATCGTTTTAAAATAGTGGCTACTCTTTTAGGCTCTTATTTTATAACAATTTAGGGTTGATGTTTTGCTAAATTCATGAGTTATTTGGATGCAACATGCTCTTAGTGCTTGTCTAGAAAAATACACTCGAGTGCGGCAAATTCAGGTCGATATGTTGAATACTGAATGAAAGAAATACCAGTAACGTCAGCAAGGAAAGTGGGTAACACACAAATGTATTCATAGTAACATAAAAGTAAGTAACATTATGCAATTTCAAATTTCTATCTTCAATGTTTCCTAAATACTTTTATTCCTTGAATTTATCGCTCTAGAGTGTATTGTGTAAATTATAATGTTCCTTGCTTTATGAATTAATTTTAAATCCTTGTAAATTACGTGTAAATGATAATTTAATTTGCTGTAAATGTTAGAATTTTTAGGGTACCACTAGTCCAATAAGCAATTAGGCCATTTTGTAATACAATTCAAATATTTCTACCATTGCTACAAATGGGAACTGCCAAATAAATGTGTACATTGAAATAAATTAAAGCTTAACATACATAGTTGTTTCATTTCCATGAGATATTATACATTGTATTTTATTAGGTTTTTAAATTAAAATAAAAAGGTTTCTACTCATAACCACTAGGTACTACCTTTCCCTTATGGGAATGGAACGAAAAGGGAAAACTTACCATACACACTCTTTTTGTATAAAAATGTAATTGGTGTAAAAACCTATTCAAACTGAACATCCTGTATAGATCATTGAAACATTTTAAGATTGGTGAATACAATTATCATACTTTTTCCATATTAATATCGAAATTGTTAAAAGATAACTCTTTTCCATATTATCCTGCCGACCTCGTAGATGCATTAAGCAGCTCAACTTTTTATTATGTTTTCGATGGATCCGTATTAAAAGCTTTTAATATAATAATGAGAATATGTTTTCATGGAACAGACGAGCAGGTTAACACAATATTAAATTGCTTATTTGCTTCCACTTGTACATACATTCGAAGAATATGTATTCGAATAAAGCTGATTTTCATAACTTTCATTAGGATATCGGCCCAGGAAGTGAGAGACTAGCGTATAACATCATTGGGTACGTGGGATATTGAATAATTGTAAATATTTTTTCAAAATTTTGTAACATCTTTATATACCATGTTTTTACGTAAATAAAATTCTGATTCTGATTAACTTTTTTAGTTCAGCAAAGGTAAACAATCAGTAGTTTCAAATAGTCAAATTTTCAGGCTAATTGGTGTTAAAAAATATCAACACAGAATAGTAGTTTCATTAATATTTATGTAGTTCTAATCTCTAAAGTAGATTCTCTTAATTTGGGGCTGAGTGAGTAATGGTTGAAACAACTTATTTATTTTATTTATTTACAAGATCATTCCAACTTTTCGTATCCAAGGGATCCTACTAAATTCCCATGGACTCTAACGGGAGTCTACCGCTACTGTCATTAATACGTAATATAACAATCCTGGTGCACTGCCCTTTGCTTTCTGAAAGAATCGATAGTCGATACCTTACTTAGTAATTTACTGCATTCCACTTTCATGCTGGTGAATTTCCAATCGCTTTGGGCAAAGGTGGCAATCTCTACAAAAGCGGGGAGAAATCGACAACCATTTTTAACCCGTGTGAAATGGTTCGGACTTTATATTGGATTACTGTAAGTCCCAATGTTTGTTGAACGTCTTATGTAAACTAAAGACTAATGTTTAGCCTTACATGCTTGAAGGTAAACCAGAATAATAAAGTGTGCTTTGAGTCACAAAACTAACAATAATAAATTACATACAGCGTTATAACTCCGTTATGCGACAGTACTTGATCACTGTGACAACTGGCTATGTGTTTCAGAGATGGATGTACAGACAAAAGCACATCAGAGTAATAATACTTTTTTGTTCCAAAACACCATCATATAAGATGAAACGGTATTTAACATTTAGCTTAATGTTAAACCTAACCAACCTAAATATTGGAAACGAAGATATTGAGTTCGTTCGTTCGTTTCTGCCGAAAGACGTCCACTGCTGGACAAAGGCCTCCCCCAAGGTTTTCCACAAAGAACGGTCTTGCGCCGCCCGCATCCAGGCAAATCCAGGCACCGACCTTCACCAGATCGTCGGACCAACTAGTAGGAGGCTTCCGACTCGTGGTCGCCACTCGACAACTTTTCTGCCCCAGTGGCCATCAGTTCTACGAGCTATGTGCTCCGCTCACTGCCCACAAAGATATTGAGTATTTTTTTCCTAAGCCATTTTCTTTAAAATAAGCTTTAATTTATTGTAACCATAGGTAATTAGTAGTTGGATAAAGGTAGCTTTTTTTCTTAATCGTCTTTGTGTCTGATAATCACTTACCTACTTACTTCATCATTTCAGTGACGTATTACAAGCACATGACTTCCTCCTATTTCAATACTGCGAATAGGTACAGGATAATACATTCGTAATTGTTTTTAATGGATTCAATAACTTCAATACCAAAGAATTATTCCGTTCACAGTGAACATACTTTATCGGTATTGGTAATTTATCTAGTAATTCATAACTTTATTTGCGACATCTACTGATATTGAGAATTAGTAAGACCCTTATTAACATTCTGTATCGCAAAATGGGTGGATATTCTCAAGGCAATGAAAAAATATGCAATAATAAATTTTGATTTCAATATTTTAAACAAAGACGAATGTCCTATCCCTTACGCACCTATTGTGATGTTTAGATGAAAAAACAGGCTAGCTAGCACGCCCCAGAGCAAGGTCACGCCACACACAAAAAATAAACAATTGTCAATGTAAGATGTAAGTCAGAGTGCGTGACGTCATCTGAATTGTTATCGGTGTGATGTTTAATTTTAGATAGACACCGGTTTTCTAGTGTAGTATTTCGTTAATAATAGGGCAAGCTTGAGTTTAAGCCAAGTTTTAACAACGTTTCCTCATACGGGCCAATGCAGTACGAACGGTATGAATAATAATACGCATTTAAACGGCGTGATTTACCTCAGTCAATATAACTACAGTTGCCTAGCTTCACACTTATTTACAGTCACAACTTTCCTGTGTATGGCAGACTATTATTGAACAGTTCATAGTGCACTCTTGTTTACTTGTTTTTCATTTAATCAGAGGCAATAATGTTTAACAACAAAAAATACGTATTTGGTGATCAAAATGTCAAGGTTCCTGCTCATTTGAATTTCGGCAAATACATATTGGATCAACTTCGCCTTAGGAAAAATGAAGTGGCTTTGGTAAGTAACGGAACTGCGTACAGTTTAACATAAATGTGTAAAGTTAAAATAAATATAAAGAGACTTCCAGGCACCAATAAAATCAATTTATTTGAACTTTGAGCTATCCTATATATACAGTGTGAGTCACGTTAAAGTGTACATATGAAAATAGATGAAACTAGACCTATTTATATCGACAGAAAAGAGGTAAAAAAATTTTGGAGATTTTTTTTTAATTTTTTATAGAATTTTTTTTCTTCAAATTACTTATTGTAAAGAAAACGTAATAACTTTTAAACTAAGCGGTATATCCTGATAAAATAAAAACAGTAATAATGCTAAATAACAGGCGATCCTAAAAAAATACATAAAATACACAAAAAGGGCCAACAAATAATAAAAAATGATACTTTTTGAAAAAAATCTGCTCTTAAATTCGTGTTTTTTTGATTATTTGATAAATTTCTCCAAAAAATGCCCCTATAACCGGTGGTTTTTATTACGTTGTGTTATTTTCTATCGTATTACCTTTGTTAAACCAAAAATCGCATGTCTCTATCCCTATCACAACATTTGCTATGATCGTTTGAACAAAGGCCTGCCACAACATTATTCTCCGCTACAGATAGAGACAATTTAAATTTTAACTAAAATGCTTATTTTACTTCAAAATCTTTTGTTTTTATTTGAAATCTAACTTGTCTTTATCAAAATTACAAATCTAGAGCCATTTTCAGTTTCATTGTTAATGATGCATTGAATGGCGCGCCCGGAGAGGCTTAGTTCAAACGATCATTGCAAACGTTGTGATAGGGATAGAGACATGCGATTTTTGGTTTTACGAAGGTAATACGATAGAAAATAATACAACGTAATAAAAACCACCGGTTATAGGGGCATTTTTTGGAGAAATTTATCAAATAACCAAAAAAACACGAATTTTAAAGCAGATTTTTTAAAAAAAGTATCATTTTTTATTATTTGTTGGCCTTTTTTGTGTATTTTATGTATTTTTTTAGTATTGCCTGTTATTAAGCATTATTACTGTTTTTATTTTATCAGGATATACCGCTTAGTTTAAAAGTTATTACGTTTTCTTTACAATAAGTAATTCGAAGAAAAAAAATTCTATAAAAAAATAAATAAAAAAATAAAAATTTTTTGACCTCTTTTTTGTCGATAAAAATAGGTCTAGTTTCATCTGTTTTCATATGTACACTTTAACGTGACTCACACTGTATATAAGAAATTAATTAATTGCATGAAAAATTATACAATTCGAGGAAATAATACTCGTAGTGTATTGGTTTGAATCTCAGTAGATCTACTATGAGCACATTCACCCTGCTGCAAAAATATTAGATAACATTAATTATTGAATAAATGGCAATGCCAGATTTTGTATGGAAGGTGGCGTCTTTTTTTTTTCGCGCAGCCATCGANGGTGAACCAGGCATTAATTCGATGTCTCTACATAAACGAGTTAAAAACGATAAAAACATCGAGTGCTTTTCGCCTTGTTTGTTCATTTGCGAATAGAAACCTTCTGGATCGATCTAGTGGGACCTATAGACCGTTAGTTCAAATAGAGAGTTAGATCGTATTTAGACTAAAACTATACAGGATGTTAGGTAAATGGGTTTATACAAATCGGATTTTATAAAATTTATTTTGTATGAAAATTTAAAAAATTAAAATGATTATATCAAATTTCTGACTTCACCATACCATTTATATGCCCATGTTAACATGGGCTAGTGTCGGCTCATATACCCATTTACCTAACACCATGTATATATGGTCCTTTATTCGGATTATGCCGCGATATACTTACCTTTAAAAACCGCAGTAGAAATCTGTCTGCGTGTCATTCAAATTTTCTATTTTCAAGTGTGAATGAAAAATTGAATAAATAATATGAGCACGGTATGTAAAGTGCGGTTTTACTTCGAATTAGGCATTGGAAATTTCGTAATACGACCTTATTCACTTTCCACGAAGTAATGCCTTAAGTTATGACGTGTTTGATATTGGTAAATTTGATAAATCAGAAATNAATAGTAAGTTTGGTTTATTATACTATTTTGTAATAAAAAAACAAGGTTTGGTCGATGGCCGCGCGAAAAAAAAAAGACGCCAATTTCCGGCATTGTCTTTTAAGTAGGTGTAAGCATTGGGGGAGGCCTATGTCCAGCAGTGGACGTCCTATGGCTGAGATGATGATGATGATGATGATGATGATGATGATGATGATGATGATGATGATGATGAAGTATAGGTATCGTTAATATAATCTCAAAATTCTATGGCTGGGTTGCACCATCTTACTTTAATTTTGACAAACGTCAAAAATCTGTCATACTCCATATAAAAACACCGGTTAACGTCATAGTCACTGTCGAAGTTAGGTGCACCACCTAGCCTAAGAAGAAGGCATTCTATTCAATTTAAAAGTCAAAATTTTATTTCCATGCCATATTATTTTTTACTGAGATTGCATTGCCTGCTCCTCACGTGACGTATAATTTCTTGATGCAGGAACACTTCGACACCAGTGAAAAGATGACGTACAAGGAGTTGACGCAATTTGCGGTGAATTTAGCCATTGGATTGATTAAACTGGGAGTGGGCATCGGGGATACTGTGGCCGTGGGGTCTGAGAAACGCAACGAGTTCATGTCCACCATTCTTGGCATTGTTTTCACTGGTGCCACTTATACTCCATATGACTTGAAAAGTGGAAGAGGTGAGAATCTTTTCTAATAGATTTAGTTCTTCATCATTAGTGATAATATTCTTCTTTAAAATAAGGCAGTAGTTGGTAGTAAGCAGGTCCTTGAATGAAAAGATTTTGTTTCTTTAAAAAATATTAACAGACAACGGCATAATCTAGTTTGGCATCTTAAGCAGTTGTATTATCAAATTAGTACCTATTTGAAAATATAGGGGAGACCTAGGAGAGTTGTGACAGAGGTGAGTTGTGACAAGGGCGATTTCTCCTTACCTAATATAGTTAAGAAGCTGGTAAAAACGCTTGTTTGTCGCTTTTAAGACGCTCTTCTTGACTAAGTACCTGCGGGCGGCGCATGAGACACGGTTACGTAAATATGACGTCTGTGTACAAAAAAATGCGAAAAGTAAGTTTTTCTTCAAAATTTTATTTCAATTTATATCATGTTTTAGTATATGTGCACTGTTGTGTTATTTTTTCTCAAGTTGCATGGTTATTCAGGTCTCAAAATGTAGCACTGATCTTTTGTGTGCGCATCGTGTTTAGAAAATAAAAATTATTATTCGAACCAAGTCGTCATTTTAAACACCTAGGAGAGTTGTGACAGCCTGTCACAACTCTCAAATTCAAATTCAAATTCAAAACGTTTATTGCATGTCACATTACAATTTATATGTTGCTAGTAATCTCTCCTAGCTTACTTAATTTTTCTGATGGGCCATTTCCACGATGTTTTTAGATGTTTTTTTGTGTGTTAGTAGGTTCATAATTTGTATTATTACATGCTGTTACTTTTTTGATTCAGAATGCCTAATAACTATACATGAAAGCCATATAGAGGAACTGCTTGCTAAAGTCGAAATCTAGGACCTAGCTTATGAAGTGATTAGGTTAAAGGGTTAAAGTTTAAGATATGCTGCGAACTCTTACAATCTAAGCTTGTCAGGATACTATATTAAGAAGAAAGAGGCTTATCAAGTAAACCCAGAAGGCGAAGCTCCGTCTATGGATTATACCACCGTGACTATTTTATTTTTATAGAGGAGAAAGAAAATACTATAGGTATTAAGTAACTATAATATTAGCTAAAAAATATAATCTAGTATCTAATCTGACCAGGCGAAGTTCGTACTGCTTATATTACTCACAAATAATGTGGGAGTCTAATAGTAAAAAAAAGTCAGTCCAGTAGTTTCGGAGCTTATTGAATACAAACAAATAATTTATATACCTATATCAGTGTAGATTCTGTGCCGTCCAGTCAATTACCTACTTACTACATACTGTTGACACTATAAACTTTCTTTTTCAGCTGTATTGAAGCACAAAATATCTATCACACAGCCGAAATATTTCATATGTTCCAATTTGTTCTGGAACACATACAGCGATATTTTGAAGTCTTTTGACTGCATACAAACATTTATAACTTTGGACGACGCCATAGAATTCGTGGTGTCTGTGAAAACTTTGATTGCACGGGACGCTGACGTGGATCTCTTTGAGCCAGTGGCAGTACAAGGACAGACAGACGTAGCTTTTATTTTATATTCGTCAGGCACTACGGGCATGCCTAAAGGGGTGCAGCTGACGCATCTGAATTGTATACTGAATAGCTTAGCTGACGAGTAAGTTAATAATTTGATTTTTGTAACACGCTGTCAACTAATACAGGGTGTAAAAAGTGAGCAATGAAACCTAAGATAGCTGCACATTTTGATGATGTTGAATTTGAAGTGCAGTGAAAGTAAATAATTATTATTGTTAGGTAACTTTTCAAGATAATTGTGATTTGAAGTATTGACAAAAAATTTAACAAACCATGAAGGATAAATATCGCCAGCATATCCATCATCATTAAAAAGAAGTCTTTATTTCAGTTTTAAAGACGAATCTCTCAAAACTGTATTTCTATACGGGGAATGGTATCACAATTACGACACATTCATGACTTACAAGTTTCTGTCCTTGGGAAGGCGAATAGTTTATGTGCAGGAGCCATCACTGATATCATTCTTAAGTTGCATCCAAGGTTGTCAGGTGAGCATAAGAAAATCTTTTTTTAGATTTGCTTAGAAGGCTATGCTTCACCTGCACACTTACGGGGAAAATCAACACCGAAACTATTCCAATGTACTCGTACATCTCTGCGTTTGCTTCCCCACATAAATGACGTGGTAAAATAAAAGAAGAGATGTGTAATGAAATTATTGTACCTATCATAACATCGAAACGGTTTTGAGCCGTAGATTTGCTACGAGCATAAGAAGGTTACGTGACTCTGCTCTAAGGTTTACAAAACAAAAGCTTGTATTCTTCACGTAAGATGTTTTTATGTTTTAGGTAAACATCGCAATGATTGTCCCTTCTGTCGTTGGATACTTGTCAAAATCAGACGAACTGGGAAATTATAATTTGGACTCGTTGAAAATTATCTATTCGCGTTCATCGCCACTTCACGTCAAGACTATTGAGAACGTTAAAAGAAAGTAAGTTTTTCATAATAATCGCATAGTTTGACACTATTCAACAATAAATTATTCAGAGAGACAAAATCTTTAAATCTTTTCATTCTAGCCCTGAAAACAGATTTCGTTTTCAGTTTGCTGTAAAATCTATGTTGAGAGGCCATGAGGTCACTAAAAGATTGTCAATTGAGTTTGCGACCTAGTGACGTCATAGGTCACACAAAATCTAGACGCATTTTGACTTAGAGCATTAAAATGGTGTCAATCCGATACAACCATTTCATGTGTTGATATTTATTGTTCGTAAACGGTAATTTTAAATGTGACTTTATTACTTTTCTGTCAAGATTACCAAAATTGAAAATCCTGCAAGGTTATGGTATGACTGAGTCAGGGGAGCCGACGTCACAGAGTTGGGCAACGAAAGGATATAAGCCGGGAAGCGTGGGTATGGCTTCGCCAGGAATAACTTTGAAGGTAAAAATAACACATTTCTTAGAATTATAAACAAACGGAGTTTACAAAGACACGTAATAGATCTTTAATAGAAAGGGTGCGTTTGAGTTGAAAACAAACAAAAGCAAGATAGGTACTTAAGTCCTATTGTAGGGCACAAATTCAGGATTTTCAAAAATACTTTTATGTGATCAATAATTTTAAACATTATTTACTGCAGATTAGATATTTCATTGAATATTAACTAACTTAATTCTGTTTTAATTTTAGATTGTTGATCCAGTCAACAACGAAATATTAGGTCCTAATGAACGCGGGGAGATTCGACTAAGAGGGCCTGTGTTCATGAAAGGCTACATAGGAATGGACCCTTCCTCATATTTAGATGAAGAAGGTTTCTTCAAAACAGGCGACCTGGGATACTATGATGAAGATAAATACTTCTTCATAGTTGATAGAATGAAAGAAATTATTTCCTATGACGGCAATAAGGTAACGTTTAATTAATGAGGGCTATCGTTTTTATACTTAACAGTTGGCACCCCTGGCGATTGACAGGACCTTACTCTACAGTGGCGCCATCTTGATGAGTGCAAATGCGATAGCCCTCCTACCACTTTAGCGCTCACCAGTTGGTGCCACTGTCTTCGCTACTAGCAAGTGACAGGACCTTACTCTACAGTGGCGCCAACTGGTGAGTGCTAAAACGATAGCCCTCATTGTGATATTACGAAACTACGCTCAAAATTCAAGTCGATCTCTGGCATAGATTAAATAAACCTTTATTAATTGAATTTAAATATTTAGACCAATCACAGGACAGACTCTTCGAGTGGGATATTTAGAATAAGGAATAATTTCAAATACGTTCTAATTTAAGTATTGAAAGTTATTTTCGTTCAAAATTACTCAACAAAGAAATAATATTGTTGTTACATTTTGCTTCACCTAAAGCCAAGGCTTATATTACTTTATTTTTCTATTTGTTCTGAAATCCTATCTACCAAAATCTTTTCAGCAGATTGCTTATCTGGTTTAATATTACCACTGATAATATAAATTATATTTTACCTTTGACGCGATATTCTTCAGATGCTAGGTCAAATAAAGTGCCTAATTATTATGAAGATCTCCTTTAATTTATATTCATTGATGTGATTTATTCTCACAGGTAGCACCTTTAGAGCTAGAAGCTGTATTACAGCTCCATCCAGCTGTAAAAGAGGCCGGGGTGGTGGGGAAGCCCGTGCCTGATTTCGGGGAAGAACCGACCGCGTTTGTTGTCAGACAACCGGGAATGGATGTCAGTGAGGAGGAGCTAGTCAAGTTTGTTGCTTCGGAGGTATGTCTACAGTCAATAATAACACGAGTACGAGTAGTCACTAGTATTTTTTATTTTATTGATCACGATATTTCACGAATGACTACTACCTGATTACTCACGTCACGAGTACAAAATATTATGACTTCAGGCATTGCGATAATGAAAAATAATTCGACTTTTTTATCCACAACGAGGAAGCTCTTGACCTGTATCTCACGTATTAATATTATTCGTCTATTCTGATTGGCTACTTTAATTTTAACTGTAATGAGCTTATTGAGTTCTGTTTTCGTTTCAAATTATTGTTAAAGGAACTTTAATATTCAAATTTTATTAATATAAGTAGGTCTTTAGATACAACAACAATGAAATCCTTCTAAGATGTTCCGCATTTAATATTGATGTAAAATTTCTAGGTACCACCATACATGCAGCTAAGGGGCGGGGTGAAATTTATAGAAGAAATCCCAAGAAACTCCCGAGGGAAGATTCTTCGTCGCCGACTCAGAGAGCTTCTGAGTAACAAGCCTTAAATTAATATGAAAGCAAATTGAATGCCTAAAATGAGTGAACAGAATTTCATTTGTATTCAACTGATAACGTTTGAAGAAGCCATATTTTATATACGACCCTTTACGAGTCTACTATATGATACTAAATATGCGATTCAAAGAAATGTAATCGTAAATGTTACCATGAATGTATCGTATAATTTTTAATATAAGTATTTCTCAGTGTATATGTTAGCCTAGCTCAAATTAAATAAATATTTTTAAACCAATGTTTTTGTTTAACGCAAAATTGCTAGCATTACGTGCTTCAAAACGTGATTTCCCATATCTGACTTTGACAATTAAAAGGTAATTTTATAGCAATACGAACATGTGCCGTTACTTACCTATTCACCGTCTCAAATGACTGACTAGTTATACATTCATTCAAATGTAACGAGTACCTACATTACTTACACAGTTAATTAAAATCGAATTACAATTTGAGGGTCAAAATTAAGCTGTTGTTAAAAGTGTGCTATGGTAATAAATGGGTTAAATCCTAATAACACCCTTTTTTTCTTCTGCCCTAAATAAAACTATTTTAGAAAATATCAAAGCATTACGTGAATTTAAGTGTAACATATTTGTAACATTCGATCTGTCAGTGACCCGTACGGCTAGCACGAAAAACTTTCGAGTTCAAATCGTATGCGTACTCGAATCGCCATCAAAAGATTTAGTAAGAAAACTACAACAGCGCCCTTGTGAACGTGTCGTAAAGTGAACTTAGTATGAGATGTGGTTGCACGAAACTTATTTTGAGAATCAAAATTGTCACGTTATCATTTAATTCGAAGATTGAGTATCGAATTTTATCGAATACGCAAACGATTCGAAGACGAAAGTTTTTCGTGCTAGCTGTACTGTGCCATCTTGTGTAACCCGAACTACTCGTAACGTATTCGATATGCCCTGCTGACACATCAACCGTTCACGCAGGTGGAGTGCGTAATGCGTAGCAACATCAACACGTCTGCCATTTCCAATCCTGTTATACGTTGTTGCTATTCCATTCCATAATCTGTCGGATCCCAACATCTGTTATCGATACAGCAAACATAACAAACAAGTTCAATTATTGTTTGGTAGGCTTTACACAGGTTAGCGACAGAGGGAGGTGACGTTTATTATGGCGTTGCCGGCACAAGCTCGGCAAACTAATGGTTTCAGCCGTATTATCACGTTTGAACTTTGTAATTTAATTTGAATATGAAAATTTATAAATTATGGGATGGTTTGTACGAATAAATAACTATGGTTTGTGTAGTGTAGATCAAAGTTATTTGGCCCAGTGACATTAATTTATGCTCAAAGAAATATTTTTTTGCATTTTATACTTAAAGGAGCTTATTTTAAAAGTCTGCATAAATATTTAGCATCAAAAGAATCTCGGATGCAATAACTAATTCGTGGAAAAAAATGATTTTGTGTGTAACTATGATTTTAAGATTTACTGATTGAAATATTTTAAATTCTTAGAATTAAAAGCTTTGAAGTGTGAGACTTTTATGAATACTTGAACAAGCGCAAAAAATATAAAGTCGACTATTTCTTATTATTTTCTGTAAATACGAGTAATTGTTAAGCATCTAATCATTAATAACGTTCTTATGAAACATTTCTTAGAACTAATCCGCCTAAAAGAATCCCCACTAATCTAGCGAAGGATCATGGGCCATAATGGATGGTGTACCCAGTCGCAATAAGGTCACGATCACAATCTGCGCGTAATATGGCCCACCCCGACCATTTGCATTGGCAATTTTTTAAATGAATCTCTTTTAACATTTAAATTGACTGGTTCCACCTCGGAGCAATTTAGCCCGTAGCTCGCCCGAGAATGGTCCCTGCGGGCTGTAATAGGTTTCTGAAAAGGAAATCGAGTTAAGCAGGCGTGATTGACTTAATTGTGGTATAGCTTTACTTTCCAAGATTAAAGAATTCCGTTGTCTTGGCTCAAATACATTAACCTGGTCCCGATTTCAGCGGGCACGCCAGAGACACTTCGTTTTAATGGCCCGTGTAGAAAGTTTTTAAAATGTAGCCTTTGAAAGAGTAGAGTAAGTATTTTGTTATTTTCGGCATCGTCTATTTTATCGTCTTGTTTCTTTTATTTCAAAAATATACAATTCGATGGGTGCCTGGAAAAAAGCCGCAATAGCCATAGCAGCAGTTTTCCGATTAAGTGATTTTAGTAAACTGCGGGTCCCTATACACCTTTTGAATTTTTTTCAGAATTTTATCTTTGAAACTGCCTGATTTACCAAAAGCACTATGGATCTCTTCTCCTGTAAAATTGTGTTTTGTCGATTGTGGCTTTATTCCCGGCACCCATCGAATTAAAAAAATGATTGCGATGAAATCTTTATTTTTTTATTGTAGGTAGATTTGAAAAACATTGAAGCATTACGCTAATTCAAGTTATTCGACGTAGAGTGTCATGGTTCATGGTGTGAACAATGAAAAACTTGAAAAAAAAATCGTGTACAGTGATGATCCACTAGGTATTTAAGTTTGCCAATGGAGCCATCACATCTTGGAATTTTCAGGTATGTTCAATAACATACTTTTTATTTTATTTTGTGCAGTCTAGATTACTAGTCCTAATTCACCTCATTTCATATTATTCTGACTTTCTTAATATTCATAATTATTTGAGGTTTAATGCGCTATTTAAAAAAACGAAAAAAAAAACAATTTGGAAGCTTTTACCGTCACAATCATTTTGTGATGATTAAAATTGACGTGATAAATTGTTTTCATATTATTATTTTCAGGTCAAGTAGTAAACAGAATTCGGACACAAATATTTATGCTCACTTCACATTTAATTCCCGATTCGATGATAAACGTGATAGATTGAAACTGACGTATTTATAAATTACCTGAATTTCACGAGCCATTGTTTCGATTTATTTTATTTTAATAATCAGAAAACAATTATTTAAAAACAAAAACTTAATTAAAAAGTTTGCAATGTTTATTGTTCAGCTGTGTTTTCTTGAATAAAAAAAGAACTACTAGACACCAATGGTAGTGACTGTGTGTCCTTTGTCTAGATGTGCGTGTTTTTATTTCATCCATAGTCCATCAATATCTTACTGCCTTTCACTTACATCCACTTATACATATAAAATATCGTATAATGTATCTCCAACAGAACCAATATTATAGCATACTGACACGCAAATGCATAAAACAATACTTACACTTTTATAGTGAGCAATAAACTTACAAATAAAATGGCGAGGGAAACAATGTGTCACCAGACATACTACCTAAATCGTTATGCTGATGACGCATTTGCTAAAGAAACAAACAAAGTAGTTAATAAAAAGTTTAAAGAAAAAATAGAGTTAAGGTGTGTCAGAATGGGTGATTTAATTAATGAGAGGTAGTTCGACCAGAGGCTCTGACGTATCCCTAAAAATATGAAGAAAAAAAAAGTAACATCTAACTTTATCCGACTGTAAAAAGGAGGATATTCTCAATTCAGATTCGGTTGTTTTCCTTTATTAGTCTCATCACAGATAATATAATACTAGTGTCTCATTTACCAATTTTTCCAAGCTTCGTCTCGCAAGGACACCAGTCACGGCCAATGATCTCGGAACGTTACTCAATATTCCTGACAATTGTTTTCCCAAATGTCACATTTAATACTTTGAAAGCGGAAAATAGACGCGAAAGTCTTCATTAATTTGCCACTTCGAAAATTGAATCGCTTAATCGCGGTGCGACGAGGGCTCAGCGCGTTGGGAAAGAACGACTCACATTGGGAAGGTACAGACGGAAAATCCAGCTAAACATAGTGTACCTTATTAGCTGTTAATAGGTGTGATATTGCTACAAAAATATGTCGACTGATGTGCGGTCCGGTGTACCCAGCTATATTTTTTTACATGGAATCCGAGGGGTATTAGACTACATGCAAATATTACAATAAAGCCAAAACTTTTTTGCGCAACACTGCCAACAGTGTTGGATATTTTAAAAAATTGTGTTTGGTTTTTTTTTGTCAATGGAGTTTGTTTGTATAAATTAATCTCGTGAACTACAGTTTACAGTCGATTGATACAGTTTGAACAAGCTAGACCGATTCCGTGAAAAAACTATGCATCAATCTGCAACCGTGCGTAGCATATCGCTAGTAGATACACATTTTAGTACTTTACTATACTTCCTTTCATCCCCAATTAACCAACAAATACTTCCGCGTTCGCAATATTAATATCGATTTTATATTATGACTAACTTTTGCCCGCGGCTTCACCCGCGTAGAATTTTGTCTGTCACCGAAAAACTTTATCGCGCGCGTCCCTGCTTCAAATGCCGGGATAAAAACTATCCTATGTCCTTTCCCGGGACTCAAACTATCTCTATGCCAAATTTCATCAAAATCGGTTCAGTGGTTTATTCGTGAAAGCAAGACAGACAGAGTTACTTTCGCATTTATAATATTAGTATATTCGTAGAAGTATAGATATTAGATATCATTATAGATGTGTATCAATCATAAAATATTAGTATACTCGTAGAAGTATAGATATTATTATAGATGTGTATCAACCATAAAGCAGATCATAGACGATGGTATAATCGTTAATTACGCTGTGGCCACAATCTGCCTTCAAAGTGTGCTAGACTTTAGCGCGAACGCATCGAGGCCATAATTACTGGAACAGCTTTGATGTTGCTGAGATGGAGCAATTAAGCCCTCGACTGGAGGAGTTTACCTTGCTTCTTACACCCTCACCTTTGGAGAGGTCACAATATTTAAAGATCCCTTTAGAGAGCTATAAAAGAAGAAATGAAAATTGTTGGAACTAATTTTACAATATCTAAAAGGGCCCATAGCGCCTGATGACACAGAATTGCAACTAAACAGTTTGTTAAGTCTTACTCATTCTGTGTATATTAAAAGGTAGATGTGCTTGCTTAATTTTCAAATTATCTCAAGCAATAGTTCACCTGATAACTGGTAGGTTTCATTCAAAGTGGATAATTCAATCACAGGGTCTTAAAAGTCTTCACGTTCAAATATCAATTACATCATTTAGATACATTACTAGGGCTTATGTTTATACCAATGATTTAGCGATTCTATTAACCGATGAAGGAATCAAAAACCCTGTGTCTCTAACGGGTTTGAAACCCACAACCTCTGTTGGCGTTCTTATCTATCAAACCTGATCGGCTTTCTAAACATGGATCCTTAAGAATGACAGAAAATATTTTGGAGCCTTTTAACATTAAAGTTAGATTTAGAACTCCAGTAAATGCGGTTCTCCATCTACTGGAGTTGCGGTAAACAGTTCATGTAGTGTGTTTACCACATTAGTTAACGCGAAAGTAGTTTGTATCTTGGGCATGACAAAGTTCGAGATAACCGAGACAAAGCCGACTCTGATAAACCAACCTTCAAGCTGGGTAATTTATTGAAAAAGGGGCGTACCAACATGATAGGGATAGGCTGAGTGAGCGAAAATATCGATTGTTCAATGAGGCACTTTTTTCAACATATTTTGCAGTAATCACACCATACAGAACAGTAAGCAGAGGTTGAAATACAAGACATTACAAAGTTTTACAATGTTTTTCATAATTACAATAACATTTCCAGATTAGGACCTACAAACAACTAGGTCACCATAATTAAACCTGAAAAACAAAATAATTGAAATAAGTAAAAATGAAGAAAAATAATTTGATTTAGAAGGAGAGTCATTGGTTGCAAAAATTACGTATACCCATGAAAGGTGTCAAACCACCAGACAAGGCCTTCCACCATACATTAACCATCCTATTATCATTTTTAGACTAAACGTGTAGCCTAACAGATATTGAATTTCGAACTAAATAATAATATATCGATATCCAGCCGCATAGCACAACACTATTGCAAGTACTTAACAGGCGCCGTATATGCTTACTTACACTAGCTCCTTCGTTGATAATGTTTATGAGCCCTATTCATAAAGATATCGCTATAAAGTATAAAAGATTTATCTCCGTCTTTGATATAAAAGACATGTTGATTACCGATACGATATTAATAGATTACGCTTTACATTAAAAAATTAAAGATCTTTCAGGCAATATTTTCTGAAACTAAGATTTTTTGCGATGAAGATTTATGGCTTTGTTTGTAATATTAAGATACTTCTATTCATTCGGTTTCAACAGAAAATGCTATGAAGCATTTTACCCAGAAACATGTGATTCATCATTGAAGAGTCATTACATTCGCCCAAATTCGCCCAATCCGGATGGTGGAAAGTAAACCTAAGGATCAGCTTATTATCGATCTTATTTAAGGCCTTAGTAATGTGACAGGATCCTTCAGTATTAATACGGCCCACATTTAGCCTAGGCGCAGACTTTAGACCACCAACTTTTAGTTGGCTGATAGTTGGGCCCGATTCTATTTTGTATGAAGAATCGGCTGATACCAAATCGGTGTAATTGCGCACTTCCATACATTCCCATACTTATTAACTGCCCGACTAAACTATCGGCCAATTAAAAAGTCAGTGGTCTGCGCCTAGACTCCAAACAACAATCAACAATCCAAATCTTGTCACATTAGCAAAGAAAGCATTTCTTACCAAATTCCCCTACCTGAACAGAGCCCAGAGAAATAGTTATGGGTGGCGTAAACGCTAACGTGTCGGTCCGCCCGCATGAAGCCGTTCGGCGCCATTTAATTAAGTAAGTACCTTCTAAACGGCAGCGGTCATCATAGCCCGATCTAAACGGCGAATAAGCAAACGTATAAATCCGCTGAGCCCCGGCAAGCCCCGGCTTTAGATGGCTTACTGGCTACAAAAGCTGCGAAACGCGGTATGTGTCGCTGAAACAGGCAGCGTGACTAGGTAATTAATTTTATAAATTCTGTTGACATGACAAGACTTTTCAAGTTACTACTGATGTGAACGTTTTTTTAACTTATGTTGTTTAGAATGCGCTGAGGGCTGACACTGACTAGTTCCTAAGTTTTACGTAGCACTTAGTTAAGTTATTTTGTTAAATCTTGATACAATTCTAGATATACCTACATCTATCCTTATGTGATATTTTCTCTATAAAAACTGGAATGACCTTTGTAAAGTGCGATCGATTGGTATCCGAAACATTTTAGTGCAAGTCATAAAATCCTTATTTATTTGTGAATGCAATATTTAAAAAATATTTTCACAGTCTCTCTGAATACCATTCCCTGCTATACTTCAACGGTTAAAGTATCCGCTCCATCTATATGTAGGTATATTATGATAACTTACAAGTCTTTTTGTAATATCGCCTTCAATTGAACATTGATTTTTAACGTATTTAATACTTACTAAATCACTACAATTAACATTATCAGTTCATTGACTGGATTGTTTTCAATTAACTTTCTGTTATCATTATTTATAACCTTCAGACACGTTGCATGGATGTAAATATTTATGCAACACACGTAATTAATCACTTTAGTCAATTACGAGCGCAATTAAAAATATGATAAGAGAACAGAGACCCAGTGGCCTATTTTACATCAATTACGAACTTTTTATACTAGTACAAAGCCACGGCTACAAGGGTTTTTTCACATGGTAGATACTCATTTATCCCACTGCCGATAGACTACAGCAATATTGTGGTGAACACAACCATATTTAGCATACCACAAGGGTTTAAACGGGACGCAAAAATAGTAAATTATTTCCTAAAAATACTTCAAAGAAATACTATTGCTTCTTTTATGAATTTAATCCCACGCAAACAGCCAATAGTAATGTCACATTACTTTAATTCTTCATTCATCGTGTGGGTTGTAACGACGGCTCAACCCTGGTGTCAGTCTCTATCAGCCACCGTGTAGGCGTCTACATGGCTCAATTAGACTAAGCTTAGCGTTCCATTGCATTAGAAGGAATCATTGAATGAATTTTGATTCAAGTTAAATTCTCTATTTAACCCTCAAGATGAACATTTATTTATTTATGCAATAAAACCTTTTCAAGCAAGCCAAATAGAATGCTTGTAGGTATGTATTAGGAGTTGGTTCACCATAACATTCCATCGGCCCTTCGGGGATCGAATCAGCGTTGTTTATGGGACTGTAATTGGCAGTCCATCTCTATCATCTAATACCGTTGCGTTGGACTACTGTCGCTTATTTCGAACTTAATTTATAGGTTAAGAATTCATGGTATACCTAGTCATCAACAGTATCATTCAGAACTTCACTTCTAAGGCATCTAAGTAAATATTCATAATCGGTGGTTTTTGTATGAAGTTTAACAGACTAACTAGACTCAGCCTAAGATGTACAATAAGCAACAATAAATAACAATATTTTCTGTTGTATAATTTCATAAAAACTGTTATGTTTTCGTCCGATTCTAGCAGGCCGTGACCAACGTTAAGCGGCTCTGATTTATTAAGCCTTCCTCCCTTGTCACTGCTCGTGTGCGGGGACATTATTTAAATTCGCTTCGTTACCATAAAGGGATAAAAGTAAGTTCATCAACTGGTTACGTACGAAATACGTCATACACATACACGCCATGCTGTAAATTATTGTATGTTACAACTTCAAGATATCACAAGTGAAACAACGTCATATATGGGGGCGTAGTGAGTTTACGCCAAACGCATTCGATGTCGACTGCGTAAATAATTGTCAATAAATGTATGACTGATTGTACAGCGCCCCTAGCGGAAACTTTCAAGAACTAAAATCTTCATATTATATTTTTTAACGCGCTCACTAGTGACGATGTTTGGTGTAAACTCACACTAAGCCCTCTGAACATTATTTACATCTTTCCTTAAATTTTGAATGTATTTTTGATTCAATAGACAACTTTAGTTACTTAACGTAGGCTCTAGTTACTCTAATCGATTATGCACGCATGATGCATTACTACAAAATCAAAGTACTCTAGTACTTTCTTTCTTGCAGTCAAATATTACTCATAGTTTCTTATTCAGCTTAAATCTGCCACCCATTAAAACCGTTGTGCAGCGAGTTTTAATAAAAAGCTTGTTATTTTAACAAGCCAAGAACTATATGATGGATGGTTCCCACCAGCAGTGAGTCTTCCAAGTCTAAGTTTTACTTAACACTCGAAGACTGAACGGACAAACTTTGCCTGCACTTAAACTTCTAAAGCGTTAATCGATCATCTTTGGTCAACGATCTGTGAAACTGCGTATGTTATATTGCTTTATGATTAGTTTGAAATTAATGTAATATTCGCGATAGGGAATGAACAATATGACAAATGCTTACCGAAGCGTTTTTGATTTTATATTAAACTAAGCAATATCTTATTCTATTTCAGTAAAGGCTATTTTGCAATAAAAAGTTAGTCTTTAGTCTCATGTGCTGTCTACTTTACTAGCATGTAGAAAACCTTTTCTGAATATCTTTTTCATTCGATATCAGTTTTGTCTGCCATTTTTTAGTATCAAAACTTACAATGGGTAATAAAAATTTGATTGATCAGTGAACTGGAATGCCCGCATGCGACAAGGGTTAGGCCAGTTTTATGCGAAATCCGTGCAATATTTTACGAGTTTAACTGCCGGTCGATGCTCGTCTACCCTATGGTGCATTGTCGAAGTTTTATGGAGTCTCATATTCATAGGCTGCACCGTTCACGGATCATTAGCCATTGACGCAGAGCCCGTGACGGGGGCAAGAAAGTATGAATATTGCAATTTCTTAGCCTAAAGAAGTGAACGAAAGACTTTATCACATTTATGATAGAGTATTTAGATAGAGGCGACAATTGCCCAACAGTGTTGACACCGGACATTCAATACACCTGCTTTTCCTAACTGCTCGACAAATCTATTTACTCTAAAGCTAGTTTGCACCAACTAACTTTTACCGTAACTATAACAATAACCGGTGTTTTTGTATGAAGTATGACAGATTTAGATTAGAAGTTGATGTTGCAACTTAGTCTAATTTTTTCGCCTAAATTACTGTACCCTTTAAAAATAAAATAAATCGTGCTAAATACATTAATTTTATGTTAAAAACCATACAATGTAAAACCACAGAATAATAGTAAGTACTACGTACGTAGTGTGGACGCAGCTTTCAATCGGTCGAAGTGATAGGTCGGTGAAATCTCACGAGATCTCGTCTATAAATATTTGATTTCTGCTGTCATCTATCACGCCCCGCGTGTTAGACGCAACGCAAAGTGCGCGGGGTTGTGATGTGATCCGTAGGTATTTGTGTGGCGAATCACACTGTAAGTTGCATGCGATTAAAGTAAATTCGTCATGAACGTGAATAAATACGCGTCAATTTGTCATAAGAAATACTGACTTTCTCTGTGATAAGGCAAATCTATCGCGAAATCTCAGAAACTAATAACACCTAACAACTTGAAATATGGCATGTAGGTAGGTTTCACGAAAGTCGGATTTTACGAAACTCCACACGTAAAAGAGGTAAAACGGGGTCCACGCGTACGAAGTCGCGGGCGGTCGCTCCTAGTCGATAATAAACCTACCTACGCTTACTTTTTCTCAATAATATTTTTTACTAAACAGTGTTCACAAATATTTGAGATGAGGGGTAGAATGTTAGCGTGCGATTAATTAGGTATGTACCAGTACCTACAACTCACGCTTATTGTAATAATTTAATCTTTCTTAAAGCTTCAACCACACCAACGAGTGCAGATCATCATCGCCGGCGCGATCAAAGGCCAATGACAGGTCGAGCGACCCGTGACAGTTCACGCGACCTGTCATTTCCCTATGATCGCGCCGTGATCGCGACGGCGATGGCACTGCACGCGTCGATGTGGTTAAAGCTTTAGTCAATATCCTTCCAAAAATCAGAGTGTGTACCCAGAAAATCTCCGACAAGGTGCATCAATGCACTAGTGAACTTACGCTTAGCGGTAGAGCGCTCGCGTTACAGGCTTCATTAATATTGATGCAGCCGGTATAGCTGCAATCTTGGCCTACCTTGACTCCTTCATAATTTGTGAAGTACGCTTATGAAACTCGGAAATTGTAACACAAATCTTGTGATTACGTAAAAACTATTTTTACCACCGAACCGTCGGAAAAAGGAGAAAAGGGAAATTATAATCATTTACGTCTAAGCCTCGTAGCATCGTAGCGTCTCGTAGCAACGTAGTATCTCGTAGTATAAATGAATGATGATGAATTAGAAACTCTTTCTAAATGTCCCGAAACGAACTTGGGACCTACTGAGTCCAAGGCAAGTATGCCATTAGGCAGTACCAGATAATAAATATATGTAAACGTCTCAACAAACGCAGAGCCGCCGGAAGCCTCTGACAAATTGTTTCCTATTGTCGCCGTCGACCGGAGACTATAATTGACTTAATTTTATTTCTGCAAATGCGAATATTAAAAAGAAAAAAGCGAAGAATAACCAAAGCAAGCAGACGTTAATGACGTACCATCTGCAAACCTTAGATAACCTATTATCCCGAGATCTGATTTGTGGGCGGTAAATTTATAACTACGCTCGACTTAGAGGCAAGCTAGGTCAAACTGACGTTTAGGTTCTGTCTCCATTGTGTATTCGTAGACGAGGGTCGTGATTTATGTCGGGTATCGACGACAAACAAACGGGGAACACAGTCGAACGACATCTATGTGCTAAGACACCGGCCTCTTGGACAATTTTCAAGGGGATGCTCGCCTATTTCTGACTAATAATTTGCCCCCTGTTTGAATATTTTGTAACAACACAAATGTACAAAGGTTTTTGGAGTAAGGAGGGGACAGTATTTTTTCGAATGGAAGTGTTATGTTAAAAATAAAGATTTATAGTGGGGTGGTCTTTGATACAACTTTAATGTTATATCGGATTTTTCTCTTTATTATTTTAATACTCGTATTTTTACTATAATGCTGATCCATGTTACATAAGGCTATAGTAGAAAACTATAAAAAATGTTAATCAATTAGCATTTTCTGTACAAAATTATAAGAAATCTATGATAAAAACATTTTCTTCCCACACATTTTTATCGTTTACTTATTGTAGAGCATTTTTTTGTAGACAAAACCATATAATTGTGAGGACGATACCCAAATTATTTCGCGGCAAGTTTTCATATCTGGTACAATATTAATACGGCGTGTCATTAATCCCTTCTTGTTATATTTTACATGCTGATTCCATTCTGCTGCACCCTCAAAACGGACGTTTTAAACTTCACCGACGAAGCTTTATTATACAAATAACTAGCTGTGCCCGCGACTTCGTACACGTGAAAATAGTTTGAATAATATTTCCAGTTTATGCAACAATTTTCTTTATTGCTCCGCCCCTAATTGTCTGTAAAGTGATTTTATAAATAGCCTAAAGCCTTCTTCGATAAATGGGCTATCCAACACAACAAGAATTTTTCAAATCGGATCAGAGGGCTTAGTGAGAGTTTACATCAAAGGTCCTCAGTAGTGAGCGCGTTAAAAAATATAGGTATGACAATGTAGTTCTTGAAAATTTCCGTTAGGGGCGCTGTACAATCCGTCATACATTATGTTTTTTTTTACGCGTTCACTAGTGACGACGTTTATCTAAACTCACACTAAGCCCTCAGTAGTTCCTGAGATTGGCGCGTTTAAGCAAATAACAAACTCGTTAACTTTATAATATTAGTATAGATTTATCCAAAATAATTCACGCCAGAAAGATCAGGTGCCCGTGGATAGTTGCCCAGGGCTGTGCAGCCAGCATGTAGTTTCATCTGCTAATTAACTGGATTACCCCAGCCTCCCCCATTATACGGAATGGGGGCTATTTAGTGAATGGATTTTGTACGCGTGACAGCGTAAATTTGGTTTGCTCTACGGATAATAAACATTATTAAAGTGGGAGCGGGAAGTTTCTATCGGTTACCTGTTAGTGTAACTATACGTATATGGACCTTTGTTATGCTAGGCTGTTTGTTTGTATCAGTAGTTACAGCATATCAAACTGAAATTTGTTGAAAAATAGTACCTGTTACTACGACATAAGATGCTATAGCTTACCTTGATGTAACGTCGTCTTACTTGTATGGTGTCACGCAATATAATACTCGTATGATTGATTAAGACTTATTAGAGTTTCAGAAATATTAATGTTAAATTTATTACTGTATTCTGTCTATTTGTGTCCTTTACCTTGTGGAATACTGTTTGCCACAGAAGGATCTCTCGGGATCTGTGGTCAGGGACTATTCCCGTACTGTATCTATGAATAGAAATAGTGGTGAAAAGGTTAATATAACATAATTATGTAGACTCGTATTATTAGTTCTAACTTCTACCTGTTTAAACAAATGAGAACAAACAGAAACAAATGAAAATAAAAAAACATATAAATAAAAAAGGGGCACATAGCTCGTAGAGACTATGGCCGTTGGGTCAGAAAAGTTCTCGAGTGGCGACTATGGGCCGGAAGACGTAGCGTGTATAGGCCTCCCACTAGGTGGACTCCATCTGGTGAAGGCCGCGGGAGGAGCCTGGATGCGGGCAGCGCAGGACCGGTCCTTGTGGAAATCCTTGGGGGAGGACTTTGTCCAGCAGTGGACGTCATTTGGCTGAAACGAACGAACGAAATAAAAATAGATTTGATATTTTTCCCTATAACAAATGGTTTTTCTGCAGGTTAATTTAGATAGCAGTGCAAAGAAACGATGTGGTATTTAAAAGGCCCATAAATAATAGTGACGGGTCATTTACGGGGTCACACCACACACAGCTAACGTCAAACAATTAGTGCGTGATGGTATCGGCGAGGTAGCATTACTCAAGTTATGGGGTATTGAGGTACACCTACATACGGTGGTTAGGCAAATCGTTACCACCAAGAGCACATAGCGATAACAACGGACTCGTTCGTTCGTTTCAGCCAAATGACGTCCACTGCTGGACAAAGGCCTCCCCCAAGGTTTTCCACAATGAACGGTCCTGCGCTGCCCGCATCCAGGCTCTTCCCGCGACCCTTACCAGATCGTCGGTCCACCTAGTAGGAGGCCTGCCCACGCTACGTTTTCCAGCCCGTGGTCGCCACTCGAGAACTTTCCTGCCCCAACGGCCATCGTCTCTACGAGCTATGTGCCCCGCCCACTGCCACTTGATTTGGTGCCACTGCCGAAACGTGGTCGCTTACTATGGGCCTCATAAGAAGGCTCAAGGTCACCCAAAGGGCGATGGAGCGGGCTATGCTCGGAGTTTCCCTGCGTGATCGAATCAGAAATGAGGAGATCCGTAGGAGAACCAAAGTAACCGACATAGCTCGCAGAATTGCTAAACAACGGACTGTTATGCTACATTTCAAAGTTCAGAATTGTTGTAAGTCAAGTATATTAAATAAATAAATAATAAACATTTTTTCTTTCTTACTTTCTTTCTTTCTCTCTTTCATTCAAATTTTTTGTGAATTGAAATTTAATATAGGTTCTGAACAAATGTAATCCTCCTTCGTGTGATAATTTAATAGGTACAAACGTTGTTGGCTCAATTTTATTACAAATATTTATGTAAATAAAACAGACAAAATCACTGTAACTTCTGAAAAAATCCTTATTTCATTAAAATACAAGGGATCTACCCTAGATACCTACTGCGTCTTCAAGGGGCATTAACGACCGTCTCAGTAACATTTAGCAGCCGGTTTTTGGGGTTCTAAGCTGCTTAAACAGATTTATTTTTAATTCTAGAGGAATGATGCGAAGATAATAGTATTGTTCTTTTATTAGAGGATAATACTCGTAACTAAGTGATTCTCTGACCAGAACGATGCTAGTTTTATGTTTAAGAAAATAACAAAGCGTCAAGTTAGTTTTTACTTGTGATTTTTTAACTTGTTTTGTGTAACACCTAATTATGTAAATTGTACACTTTGTATATTCGTCCAATATTTCGCTGTTGTGCCTAACAAAACATTTAGTGCTCAAACTAAAGTTTCTACTCATTACTGAAGTGCTTAGTGCCTGTAACTTAATAGGCATCCATTAGTCCTAATGAAAAAATACACCCTCATAATAGATTAAGCTGTTCTTTGATTAATAAACACCAAAGTTTCTTCATTACTCTATGTTCATTGATTAAGAGAACTGTTATAACCTCTTGGGTATGAAGGCAATATCTAAATAATAGGTAATAAAGACTGACCTTCCTAATTGCGTAACTGAGGATTTAATCGACATTGTTATAGGTTTTACTTACACATACCTACATTCGGTCATGCGCCAATATAAACGTAGAAAGTTTTTATGAGACAGCGATCGATGGCATACCAAGCTAAACACTGTATCTTCTATAACAATAATAATTAATGTTGCAAACAATAATGTCTAGTATACTGTACAAAGATTATTATGTTGAGAGCGACCGCGATTGAGGTCTCGGATCAAAATTAAAGATCAAAATTAAATGGATATTGGCACCTACAAAATTTAATTTAAAGTAGGTACTGATTTTATAAAAAAAACATCGTGATTGATATTAGGTTACACAATTAGGCCTCAGATCAAATTACCAAAATGTGATATGCCTACATATAAAATGTATGTAACAAATCAGAACGATGTATAATGTATATCTTGAGACCCAAAGCTTACGAATGCAAAATTGGGGTGAGCATTTGAGCAGAATGCTCAACTCGTCAGCTTGCGTGACATAGATGCGCTGTTACATTCAAATTCTTTACTTGTAGGTATATTGCCCCTTCATCAGGGCCCGTATACACGCCCATAATACTACAGCCCATAGACTGTTTTCCATCGGTTCGATGGTATTAAGAAGCGATGGAAAAAATTCAGACCACTTTTAGAGAGATAAAACTAAAATATTTTGGTTGTTTGGTTTGGTATTTTCATGAAACTATTAAAAGTCACTTAGGTATTGTCTGCAAATAGCCCCTTAGAAATCACTTTTACACGTCCCAGTATTATTTTGACCCGATCACTCCTTTGGGGCTAAAATGGGCCAGTGCTGAGAAGAAGCTGCACAAGAAACAGAGACTATTGTCAAATTTTGTTGCAATAATTAAAGGCGATAGATAAATAATAATGATGTGATAAATTAAAACTCTACTTGGTTGTAAACAAAATAGTCATAAAGTATTCATGGCTATTGCCACCTACAAAATTAAGTAACTACAGATTTTATAAAAACATCTTTTACCCCTGTTCGTTACCACCCACTTATGCCATTTGACCTATTAAATTATCTTAATTTTTAAACAAAACGCCAAGACGGGTTCAGCCGTCACGAGTGAAGGAGCACATCTGTTACCGGTGCGCGCTCCCCTGACTTGTAATAATGTAATTAACCGGCCGGTTATGAACAAACGGAGTCTTCATTTCAAGAGCTTCTTCCGTTTGTGCCGTATTTTCCCGCTGCACGGTATCACTGAACCAATTAATGAGCTTTGCTTTGTTGCCATTTAAAAGGTCAGCGTCAAAAGTTGATGGTAAAACATCTTGTATTCATTATGTATTTTTCCAGCTTAATGGACAGATGATCTCATCTGAGCTAGCATTGGTAAGAGGCATTGCAAGGCTTCAATATTTTAAGAAAAGGCCAGCAACGCACCTGTAACTCCCCCGGGGCCGCGGATGTATATGGGCGGCAATACTTACTTACCATCACCTTCGTAAAGGTTACTAACTACTAAACCTTAGTTTGTCACCTGTCAACCGCTTTGCAATGGAGAGAAGTCGAACCTTAACTTTGAACTCCTCCTATGTTCTTCTGATTAATTTCGTTGCGGGTCCAATGACAGTTTAACTTTCTCCCGGCACAAACTTGACCTTCACTGGTTGGGTTTTTATTGGCAGTCAAGCTATAGATCCTGGCTAGACAGGAGTTGCAGCGGTGGGAACGAGAGGTGGGAATAGTCCCGTTACCATTAGGTGACCGTCTGTTCGTTTGCCTCCATACTGCTCTACCACCATCCTCAGGTCGTTTTATTTAATTTACCTAAAGTAATATTACTATCTATTAAATTGAGGGTTGTGCCTTAAAACTAGATAAAGTCCCTAGTCCACACCACAAGCTATTAATTAAATAGTAGGGTAGTTCGATAAAAGTAAGTTTGATGCCGTCGCCCAATTTATTATTCACCAGCCGATACACACATTTAATGGGCGTAGCTTGACACAAGTTAACGTTTAGTACACTAGCCATGATCCTGAAATACAGAAAACTGAATCGATATTATTTAAATAAATACTAGCGACCGCCCGCGACTTCGTACGCGTGGACCCCGTTTTTCTCCCTTAGGGGTTTAGTTTTGCAAAATCCCGTCTTAGTGAGCACCTACGTTATAAAAGGAACCCCCATGCAAAATTTGAGACTCCTAGCACTTATAGTTTTCTGAGATTTCGTGATGAGTGAGCGAGTCAGTCAGTAAGACCTTTCGCTTTTATAGATAGTTTACTTACCGTGAAATAAAATTAGAAGCTGAAAATGTGTTAGAACCTGAACACATTATAAAATGACAGAACAACGTACTTAAACTAACTTTTCAGATACTCGTAGAGATCTGCCTTGAAAAACAGGTAGATAGATATCTAACACAAAATAAAGCAATATACCTAGCGAATAAGTATGTACGTACAGTACATAGGTACAAATCACTTCTAAAAACGCTGTTTTGTGAAGATATTCTGAAAGCTAAATTACTCTTACAAAATACCTAGATAACTACAGAAAAAATATGTTTGATACAGATTTCATAATAATCTTATTATACAAAAACTCCATAATGTAGTAAATCTTTACGTCGGCCTCTAATAGAGCGATATTGGTTTCCTCCAGCTTTGTTGGTAATTGTTTTTCTGAATTATTAAGCAGAAAATAATCTCTTCTCCAATATGTTCATGCCTCTAATAAATAGCTCTTACATTACGTAAATTGGATTAATATGAGACAGACTAGGTCCTGTGACCGATTGTAAGCGATACGATTGATAGTACTAATTGTCATTACTTAGTGTTATTATTGTTTGAACGTGTTTATGGCTATTTCTCATCGCCACGGTTCTCATCGTCACCTTCGTGGCGAATTTTATTTCTAACTTATTTCAACTTTTTGTAAACAAAAATTGTAGCGCTTGATGTGAAGATTGTATTCTCAGTAAATCAGGCAAATAGTGAGTCTCGTTTGGAAGCTTTAACGTTTTGAATTTTTTGATGCCACGAAAGTGATTCTGTACATCACAGCAATATTTTTTTCAAACTTTACTACTGTAAATGACTCTTAAGTGTTTATAAAACATATATTTTGTCTTATTTTCATAGATAAATAGTAATAACATAATATAAATAGGTACCTACTTAAATACGAGATAAAATTTTACCGATTACGCCACCTACTAAGTTACAAGATTCTACGCAATTGGTTTTAAGGGTGACACTGGTGGCATTCTGAAATGCTAAAGAAGCAAAAAACGGATTATCAGTACCTCAATAAAAAAGAACTCTAACTGATTATCAGTCCCTCAACAAAAATATATTTTTTATTTAGGCCAGAGGGCCTCGTATTTTTGTTATACAACTTTTAAGTCAAACTTCAGATTAAATTTATCTTACAAACAGATACACACACAGTCACATATACAGACATGCATACAGTCACACAGACAAACAGACAACAAAAACGAGGCCCTTATTTATTTATTGATGTACTGATCTCTACTTACCACGTATAATTTATTAGTTATTAAAATATTGTAAAAACATAAACACCAGTCACTATATTTTAAAATAAACCAAAGCAAGAAATCACTTTCGTGGCCTAAAATCACCTTCGTGTATAAAACACCACGAAGGTGATGCCACGAACGTGACGAAAATTTTAGTTTTTTATGAATTATCCTTAAATTTGAATTTAACGGTTCAAGTTGAATACTACACAAATAAGTCTAACATGTTAAGTTTTCAATGGCAAAGTTTCAATTAAATTGTTTAAATTTTAGAGGTAGAAAATATTGTTCAAGCAAGCGACGGTATGTCTATGGATAATCACAAAAAGTTACGTATTTTTTTCGCGGAGCGACGATCGACCTATCTCACCTCCCCAATGGTCGAAGCGCGACTTACGTTAACCGAATAGAACGCTGTGATTGGTTGCTGGTGTTCGGTTTAACGGCAATCTTGTATTATAACTCAAAATTTTAGGTACCTAAAATCGTGTGACCAACGTATTTCGCTTTCCCAATTCAAAATAATTATAAGAAGATATTTTTTTGACTATTGTGTGGAAAGCATATTTAATTACGATGATTTTAGTATATGCTGCACACAAATTGAATGAAAATTGTGAATGCAGTAACCAAATGTTTCATTGCAACCGAAGGTGTGACACGATGAGAACGCGAAAAATGACCCCGTTTTTTATCGTTTCATGTGATTTTTTCGTATTATTTTTGCTTCTATTACGATAAAATTTATTTTGTATGTAGCTAAATAGATATTTTATCATCTGATTTCAAAGTTATTGTTCTAACTAATACCGTTTATGAACTATTATTGTGTGACCATCAAATTTGAGTGTAAATGAGAAGTACCCTTATTGTTGTAGTTAGTAATATACGAACAATGCTTGAAGTAATACAGATCACTTCATTTAATTACTTTGTTCAAATTATATTTAACATAATTATTATCGTATACGAATTAGAATGCTTGTAATAACTATTTCCTCTTTTTCTGCTTTAAAATATTATTTAAGATATAAGAATGTAGGTAAATCATATTTTGTAGGCAGTGTTATGTGCAAACTTTTACAATTTGACAACGTGCAAACCTACTTAGTAAATATTATTTTAGTTACTTAGCTCTTTTTAGGGAATTTTGAAGCCATTTGTCAAAAACAGCGGCACTTAGGTAGTTGTTGCAAGCAAACTGCAACTAGACATATAAATTAAATTCAGACAACAAAGTGTCTCTTACTTTAACTACTTCAAATTCGCGTCTAGACTGCTATTTAAATAATTTAATGAATATTGGACACTTTCCAAGAGCCATTAAACAGGTAAACACAGTGTCTTAGGAGCCGAACATCAATCCCCAGAGATGAGGGTTCCGTACCAATATCTGGATGAGCCAATTAATTTCAATCCAGGGTTTGTCGCACCCTTAATCTGATGGTCACTCACGCCCAAAACTTGTAATTGAATTTCAGTTTGGGAGTACTCAGCAAACTCGCCCCGAGAAATATGATGCACTGACTTCAAAACTTTTACAAATAAATAATGCTCTCGCAAAAATTGGATTACCGCTCCTAGACTCTTTTAGTGCCGCTTTTAGTGGATTCTTTCAAATATCATGTTTTCCTAATACTTGATTTTCTGCGAAAATAATACGATTCTATTTACTGAAGTCAATGCCCCTTTCGATATTAGGTAGTCTGTAGAAAATATTTGGCAGATTTCGTCCACAATTACTTTACTACAAGATCAATAAAAAGTTCTACAAAGTGTTCGCAAAACAACAAAATGCTGACTTGTCTAACAGCAACTTATCCATATGCCTTTTTGGACATATTTATGCCTCAAATAAAATCACAGTTACCTTCTCAAGTAAAATAAAAATGCTGGCATACGAAAGTATGCCTACAGTACCATGGTGTACCTTGATAAAAAGTAAAGTGCCTTGACGCCGGAGGTCAAATTAGGCTGCACACACTTTTCCGGCTGGTCACGTCTATCGTTTATGCGAAATCGATTCGTACGGTTTATGTGACGTTTTCCGGCGAATTTAATAGCCATGAGATGACTGGACGAAGAGCAATAAACGGGAATAAGTATTCTTACACATTGGCCGATAAAACTTTATTCCCTAACTACCCTGAGACGGCACGTATTGAGTTCTAGTCATTACGCTTCGAAGTTCTGTGGGCCCGTAATAACCTCAATTTCATACACTAATTATGTTTCAATTTGTTGCTTTATTTCGTCGGCGTTTATTCAATTTACGCTTTAAACTTTCATGGTAGCAGTGATGTAGATAATAGCTGTTAATTGTGTTCATTTTGATTGCGTAATGGTATTGTTTTAAGTGCGAGGTGGAGTCGGATATTCAATCCAACATAGTGGATAGTATAGTAAATAATTCATAGTGTAACCGGTAAGTGCGAGCGCGTTACGGGCGCTCGGAGACCCGAGCGAATCTGCTCGACGAGGGCGAAATCACATCGTAATTTTATTTTGCGAAATTAATTTTTAATTCGCACGTTACCCGACAAGGAATCAGTGTTAGGGAGAAAAATAAAACCGCATTATTCTTTTATTGCCACTTAAGCGAGGAGCGTGGAAAATGGCCTCCTAACTTTATGTTTCAACAAAGTACGATAAGTCTCTCTCAAGCAAGCCATTGTTAATACTGTAATTTCACGAAGTTCGCTTGCGTTGTGTTTTTGTTATAGATAATTATATATAGCAACAGTACTCTTATTTATTAGACAGACTAACACTAATAATAATAGATGTTTTCGGTAAAAAATTATTCTGGAAATTTTTATTTCATCTAAGATCAATAAAGTTATCGTAATCTTGACTATTTGGTACAATACCGAATTTATTAGATTGATTATTTCACGCAAAACTTATCTATATATTATATAACCTAGCTATAGTCACCAGCCCCCATTTTTATTGCAAAATTACTACCAAGTAAGATGTTATAGCTCTAATGCGATCGTCTCTACATTCATAATGCGTTATCAGAGACGAGTGTTAAACAAAATCCATCAAACATTTTCATAAACGCCT
This sequence comes from Ostrinia furnacalis, assembly GCF_004193835.3. Lineage (NCBI taxonomy): Eukaryota > Metazoa > Arthropoda > Insecta > Lepidoptera > Crambidae > Ostrinia > Ostrinia furnacalis. The sequence continues at coordinate 921,742 of NW_021130306.1, forward strand.
TCACCATACATATAGCACGTGTAATCTGTCAAAAAGTACCACCAAATGCAAACCTCAAGATTCAGCACTCAAGCAAAAAGTATTACCGCTACAAAACCAATCCGTCCATTTCGCGAGGCGACAAACAAAAAGGTTTTTGTTGTTCCCGCGAATCTACGCAGGATTCCCGTCACTCCGATACATTATTAACGTTCGACGCGACGTCCTATCACACGAACATTATGTCCCGAAAGGGGCGCCCCAGGCTCAGTAGATAAGCTCATAATTTATGCATAAGGTGTTAGTTGATTTAATCACTGATACACTTTATGGAGATCGCGATGATAATACACCCCAGTGACCTGCCCTGTGATGGAATGCGGTTGTTAGCGGTATAATTTTAGATATTTTGTGTTTAAATGAAAATGAGATTTATTTATTTGAAATTACTTTACATTAAGCTTTTAGGACTTTATTACGAAACAATGCTCAAAACTAAATTCTATTTCAGACATGGATTCTAAATAAATTGGTTTAAATATTGAATTTCCATCAATCTACTCGTATGTACGAGTAGGTACCTTTTTTTGAAATTGAACCGAGCTTTTGAGCTTTGTTCTAAAAATCTACAAATATTGTTGTAGTGAATCTCACGGGTAATGTGGTTTTCTTAGGAAATAAAGTAACCTGTTTTAATTTTTAACATTTATTCAATGGCAAGAAAACACAGTAAACATTTTCACACAAGATTAAATTGATGATGATTAAAACCGAAAATAAACTGCTTTAAACAGAACCCTTTGCAATAACGGATAGCTAGGTCAACTTAAAGAACTAGATTCTTAGAATTTTGGTGTCAATATTAGTTTGCAAGATTTCCCCAAAGTCTATCCCAGGCTACAATAGATTTCGTACTTAGTTACGCAATCAAAATCCAAATACCAAAACAAGACCGGCACAGACGCTTTCAGCCAATTTTGTTGCTTAAGTAGGCGACATCTTCCGAACTTCACCATTCATCCTTTGTAAGCTCATTACGACAACTGCTGTTTTATTCAATCACCCCTACCAAGAAACAACAGTTCGCAATTTTCATTTACTAAATTGAAACGGCTTAGAGCGAAAACGACGGTAACACGGTGCACTTATTACGGTATTAGTCGCGTTAGTCAAGTTTCTTCGGATTATCCCATGTGCCGATACGTAATTCAGGGGAAGGTCGGGATCCCTCCAGTTTGCACTGTCCCGACATTGATATAGGGCATTAAGTTCCCATCCCTGTCTCCCTTAACGCGTAAACAAGATAGAACCTTTCTACGTATCGCCCTACCAAAGGTTAATAATTTATTTAACACTAAGCGCGAGATGCTTTCCGTCTATTTTCTACTATAAACTAAAATTGTTTTGTTTCCATCATGTTGCAATCCCATGAATTATGTATGGACGATGGAAAATAAACGGTGATACTCAAATTCGTACTCTCTGAAGGAATACGTAATTGGAGCCTTTTTCAAACGCAAGATACATTCATAATGCTCGTTTGCATTTCAATTTCTGTTTATGGAGCTGATTAATTATACGTTAGAAATCTGTAAGGCATTTTTAAATTGTATATTAATAAGGTAATAAGACTACTTTTCCGGACACAAAGGTACAGAACACTCTAACATTATTGATTAATTTGTAAAAAAAATTGTTACAGCCACTAACTAAGGCTGGGTTGCACCACATAGCGTTAACGGTAACTTTAACGATAACCGGTGTTATTTGTATGGATTTTGACAGAATTTTAACTTTTGTTAAAGTTAAATTAAGATGGTGCAACCCAGCCTAAGAAATGTTGCGATTTTACTTGTTTATTTATACTACATATATTATGAATGTAACTAACAGTATGACCCAGGTGTGTAAATGTTAAATGACCATTAAACAAAATGAAAACAGTCTAAGTAACTGCCATTTTCATCTCCCCATGGTAGAGCAAGAGAAGTGGTCATTCTGGGTACCAGATGGCAAAGGTAGCATAATTCCGCACCCTAAATAAAAAAGTAAGAAGGGCGCCAAAAGATCGATTAACCACGATTAAAATCATACTCTATTTATTTAATTATCTGTGATAATAACGTCACCTTACGTCACATCACATTCTGTGTTTATTTGTTAAATACATTCAACGGCACAAAAGTCAATACACCATAATATTTTTATAAATAATATTCCACGGTCATACTCTCAAATAAATTAGTATAGCAACGTCAACCAACACAAATATTAATGCACACAATGTCCGATACGCAAATCACTGGGCCAGGAGCGTAGACGGCTATTTATAATAACAGTGTTTCGATTCTAGTGCCACTGAGTGTATAATCCGAGATCAGCGACAGAGTAAAATCAAATTAACGAAGGCACAGGTCATATACCTCCAGTATTAGCACCTATGTACTGTTAACGAAGTGTAAGCGGATTTGCAAATTCGATAAGTTAGGTGAAATCGCGTGGACAGATCCCGAATAAAGCCCGGTTTGATCCTATTATCGCGCGGGTAACGCGGGATCTTGTGACATGCTCTGGGCCAACTCTATCCAGCGAGTTTATCAAGTGTTACGTATTTGCCGATTCTACCCATTTGATCATTGCGATTGTCACGGCTTTTACTTTAGGCCTTTTCACGGTAGAATTATAATTTGAGATCACAAATAAAATTGTCTGTTTTACAAAATATTTTCCTAGCTTAAGTATACATTTTTACACAACTTTTAACATAGATATAACTATGTTTGTCACTATTTATGGAAAAAGTTTATTAACAAAAAACATATGAAACATTAGTTTATTATTTAATAAAAGTATTTTCATTTTCATTAGAATTGCTCTAAAGGCAATGCTGATAACCGGCTAGCAATCAGTTATGACTCAGGAATTGATAGATTTGTAGGCCTTTTTCAGGGCTTCCAAATAGCTTGCTTAAATACCACCACTACGGGACAACATAATATTAACATCGGCGCAAGAAGCGTTTCTTAATTTTAATATGTAACGTGGTATAATCACCTTAGTTTTCTTACTATTCTAGTTATGAAATGCCCTAGTTCGATCCATCCATGATCAGTATAACAAGCATCCATTAGCGCTGTCTCAAACGTGCGGACGACATCCTTGAAATGTCCAATTATTATCTGTACCTACATCCGAACGTACACAATGGTCTGCAATTAATGAATCGTGATCAATTAGCGAATAATGAACTGACTTTTTACGAACACCGCGCTTTATTATTTGTTTAAAAGGAGAGAGCTAATGAAAGAACGAAAAACTCAGTCGCAGTCAAAAGACTAAAAGCTTTTCGAATTCGAAGTAGCTCTGTGAGAGTAAAAATCGTGATAATCAAATATTGAAATGCAATTATATTGCTTCAACTGAAATTAAAATAGCAATGTCGATAAAACTTCAAGTTTTAAAAACAAAACGAAACAATAACAAGAATGTAGTAGTGGAATAACTGAATTGTATGAAATGGATACTTCCCAGTGTTAACGCTATCGCAAATAGCCGTTGTTAACGATGTTTAATATAAAAAATCTGGAAAACGGGCGGGTTTATGTTACCACAAAATTAAATTGCAGTGCGCTAATTTCGTTTGTTCCATAGGCGTAAATAAACTTTGGCTATTAACACGTCAAAATTGTTGTTTAACAAGAGGGGAAGCATTGAATGGAGATTAAACAAGACGATACGGGAGCCGGCCTCTTCGATGACTTTATGGAATTAGTTTGGGGAAAGTAACTTGCCTTAGGTATATTCCCTGCGAAATATACAATCAGCTGACGGCCACACAAATATGTACCTTATGTCTTAGCTTTAGGAACGAGTAAACCTCTACAATCATTACATTGAAACCTTTAAGCAAAACTTATTACTTGGAAAATTGTTAGCCGGTCTGAATTTAACGTTTGCGGATCGTTTTCTGGGTGTTTGGGTTAATAAGCCGTAAGTACTTTTAAGGCTACCTGTAAGCGTAATATTTGAAACGCTGTAAAAAACAGTTGTTCCACGATTTCAAATTATCTTGCTTGTACTTGTACCTATTAGGTAATAGAATCATGATCAAACAAAGCATTGTGTTAACGATGCATTTTTACTGCGTTCACATATCTCTAGCCATGGCTATACTCGTAGTAATCAACAAAATTAATCCGCCATTAAAGACGTAAAAAAGAAAATAGGTTATAAAGCGGCTAATTATATGAAGTCTGCGGTGGCTCATTCCTTATGCATTCAGCTCGCCTTAATACCTTCATTACGAGTTTAAAGTATTAAGCAAACTCAGGGACTCGCCGAGATTCGAATAAGTGGTCTGCTAGGTGAGGCTGCCAGGAAATATTGTACGAAAAACAATTTCCCGCCAATAATGAAACAAGGAGTGGTCGGAAGAAATCTTTTTTAAGACTCTCTACAAGCTTTGCGAATTTGAGGGTCTTGGTATTTGATTACGTACGTAATTATCGGGAATTATTGCACTGAAAACTATTAAAAATATTTGATACACTTAAGATCTCAGTCAGTACCTAGCGCATTTAATTCTTCAAAGATAACATGATTTTTTTATCAAAATAAAACAAACTATACTCAGCTGTTAATCAAAATTCAATTGTGAACAAACAAAAAGAATTCTCGTATTGTGCTTGTTATTTTTGTGAAAACTCACGTGAAATTCATATCAATTGCTACCTACGAGTATATTATTCTCTATTGCGAAACTAAATTTGCGATAATTACACCATTAACATTGAATTCCAACAAGTTCGTCATCAAAAATAATAATCCCGTAACGCCGTTCCTAACTTATTACCAAACCTACTAATCCTAATGTATGAGCTAATTGGACATCATGTCTTAGCAATATCGTCAGTGAACTAAACAGCCTATATTACATTTGCGTGTAAATGCTACGTCTTTAAGTTTAATGGCACCTAACCACAGAGTCAAATGAGGGGAGTTTTTCTTTCCCTCCACAACACCAATTGGGAAGTGTTAATGGCCTGTATTAGATCCATGCTTATGAGTTTCATTAGTACTGAAGCCGCAAGCGATCCACGTAAGTACGTGCCTTTATTTTAAAGTCAACGTGATTGCTTTGAAAATTACTTGATAAACGCAAGGTGCGGGCACTCCATTTATACTGCCATGTCACAGCTATATTTCAAAGAAAACAGTGTTTCTTTTCATTGCGTCATTAGGGTCCGGTAATTCCAAGATTGCAACTTTTTGAGAAAATCATAACATATTATGCTGTATAATAAATAATAGTACAGCTTACTTCACCACTGAAACACTGAAATAACACAACAACACATATTAATAAACGACTTTAACACAAGTGGTGTGAGCTCAATTTTTAATAATGATCATCATTATCATTCATTCTGAATGTAGAAAAAGTTCTTCGAAGGGAAAGCCTCAAAAGTGGACTTTTTGCTTTTTTCATCTGGGTTGTGGGATACTCCCCTTACTATGTATCTGACAGAAAATAGCAAAAAATAAAGTAGGTAATTATTATGACACTGATAGTTCTCCATAAAGAACAAATAACGGAAATAATTGATTGATCATTTTAATTTCTGTATATCCCTTGAACCTAACCCCAAGAACACCACTAAAAGGGGCGTCCCATTTCATCAAAATTCCAAAGAATAAACTTTGAACTCTTAAATGTCAGTTGACAGTCACAAACAATTATTTCTGAACTAGCGGCCGCCCGCGACTTCGTACGCGTGGATCCCGTTTTACCCCCTTCATCTATCTTACGCGGTTTTTTCATACAAATGTTTTTTCCTGCTAACTCCCGTTCCCGTGAGAATTTTGCAATATCCTGTTGTAACTAAGCTTTAAATTTACTAAGGTACCTGCATGCCAAATTTCAAGCGTCTATCTTACGTGGCTTAGATTTTTTCATACAAATGTTTTTTCCCGCTAACTCCCGTTCCCGTAAGAATTTTGCAATATCCTGTTATAACTAAGCTTTAAGTTTACTAAGGTACCTGCATGTAAAATTTCAAGCGTCTAACTTAAGCGGTTTAGATTTTTAATACAAAAGGATTTTCCCTCTTGTTACCGTTTCCGTGGGAATTTCGGGAATTCCTTGTTGTAACTAAGCTCTAAGTTTACTAAGGTACCTACATGCCAAATTTCAAGCGTCTAACTTAAGCGGTTTAGATTTTACATACAAAAGGATTTTCCCGCTAATTCCCGTTCCCGTGGGAATTCCTTAAGTATCCTATAACCTGCCCAGGAGTATGAAGAATAATTGTACCAAGTTTCGTTAAAATCCGTCGAGTAGTTTTTGTTTCTATAAGGAACATACAGACAGACAGACAGACAGACAGACAGACAGACAGACAGACAGACAAAAATTTTACTGATTGCATTTTTGGCATCAGTATCGATCACTAATCACCCCCTGATAGTTATTTTGAAAATATATTTCATGTACAGAATTGACCTCTCTACAGATTTATTATAAGTATAGATTTAACTTAACCCGCTTAAAATTCGTCGTCTCCCTAAAAACCTCATAACTTTGCCCCAGACTTCTTTAGTATAATGAATTAGAAATTAACGAGATATAATACAATAACATCTCAATTTTCGTTCGTTCGTTCGTTTCAGCCGAAAGACGTCCACTGCTGGACAAAGGCCTCCCCCAAGTATTTCCACGAAGACCTCAATTCTCAGTGGAAACCTCAGTAGAAATCTCAATTTTATCGAATAAAAATTCAACTCAACCTAAAAGTATTTATATTAATAGTTATTTCTATTTTTATTTTTAATTTTGCCATAAATAATGTACCTACTCGTATATTATCCTTATGATACATAAAATACTTGAATTTAAAAAAAATCTTGTAACTGTTTATCAGGAATAACGTATCGTGTACAGCCCTATCCAAAAATATCTGCGAGTGTTTTGCATCTCCGTAACAATATTTCTCTATTTTGATCAAAGAAACTATTTTTGTGTAGATTTACGTTTGCGAGACTTTGATCTCCTATTTCCTATGAGTATGCTTAGTATTTTGTCCGTTCCATTCATACTCGTTATTTTCTGTTCAAATCTTAATAATAATACTTATTACACACTGAAAATTTTTTTCAATGAATCATTAAAAAAATAGTAGGTACCTACCTACTTTTAAAATTGTCGAATAAAGGTTGTGTACGTCTCTACTTACGAGCTATAGTATGAAAATATTCGAATTTAATGTTAGTAACTAGCATAGCAACTAAATTCTTTTCCTTGCACAGGATTTTCGCGGAATTTTCTAGGAAAATCTATTTAGATTTAGAAAATATGTAAACTCGTGTTATTAAAAGCAGAAACCTGTAAAACGAATGCTCTATTTCATACCATAAAAATCAAACCTTTGAAAGCTATGAATAATTCAGACATACTTACTTTATTGCGTGATCATTGTTAGTTAGGCGGTCAGGCGGGCAATGTTTACAAAACTGCAGTAAAAACATGATTTAGATGGGTATTAACAAACTCACCTGTTTCACTTTGTCACATAATTAATCGTATATAAACTTTTTAATTGCCATTTTTATAACTTCTTATTTTACTACTGCTTTGGATATTAGTATAATTTAAGTACCTTGTCGCATACTAAGGCGTTTTTAAAGAGATAAATATTATTATTCGTTATGATTTCCTGGTTACTAACCTACTACTATTATATTGACGGTTCTAGTTCAGCCACATTCATAAAGCATTACATAACAAATTATCATAGCCTTCATCATCATCATCATCAACAGCCCTTTACAGTCCACTGCTGGACTATGAGCCTTAATTAGTTATAATTTGATCTCTACATTCTGTTTTGGAAAATTTTACCTATATTTTAATATCACATCTGAATCATAAAATAGAGTTGACCAAAATTAATATATCTGTTACGGTTAATGTGATAAATTGAAAATTATTAATAATAACCGGTTATTATGAATAATTACCGACAGTCGCGGTAAAAGTGATAAATTAATCACATTTAACAGTGATTATTTGATAATTCAACCTTAGTACTAACAAATTTCATAAAAGAGAACAACATCTTGTGTACGTGCTCGTGTACAGCCAAACTTTTGAACGTTTTGATATCATATATTAATATAATTTGGCATAATGATTTTGGAATGTTTCTAGCATAATATTACTTTTCCATGATGCCTATAACATAATGTTTTGATTTAAAGTGAAAAATAGGTTAAGGTGCGGCGGGGGTGGCCCTTGGGCCACCCCTAAGCCGCCTATTTAGTTTTATACACACATAAATGAACTCATATTAATCACATTTACCAAATCATGCGGTAATTATTCATAATAACCGGCGATTATTCATAATTTTCACATTTATCACTTTGACCGTAACATATCGATCCATTCAACTATCGCTTTTATTGTTGAAACAATAAAAACAATTTTCTACGTAACGTACGTACAAAAAGTAAGTTGGTTTTCTTTGCGCTCTTGTAATTTATGTATGACGGCGCAAATGCCAATTTATTGCTGAGTAATGGCACCGTTTGCAGATCTGCAAATGGGCTAGTCGAATACGAAGAGAAATGGTTCGGGACGTGCCCCGCTAAATGTATTTATAATTTATTTATCGGGCATGTTACAAATCCAAATTGTTAGCGCAAGAATTGCTCCGTTCTTGGGCCAGCTTGCATTTAAATAATGACCAAGGGAGTGCTAACAGCCTTTGTTTACTCGCTTCAAAGCTTTTTAATTTGGGTGCGAGGATCGCGGTCCGTCGAACGACGGGCATTAGAATTCCAATAGGTACATATTTTAAAAGGTATGCGGAGTTTGGCCAATAAGCATGGAACGTCTTAATCAGATTTTCGAACGCCGATTAAATCAAAGGGCTGAATGTTAGATATTGGCTGAAAATTACTGAATTTATTTCCTCGATTTAGTATGCTTAAATGTCAAGTTATAGATAATAAAGCGTTATAGCTGGTTAGTGGTAAACTCTAGCTTTGAATTAACTTTTAGAAACTTAAAATCTACAAACATGGTATAGGTATTTATCGATTTAACTAAACCAAAAACGTAGGCCGTATAAATCATGGTTTTGAAGACCTAGTATAATATAAATGCAGATGCTATTATAATAGTCATGATTAATAGGAGGATGAAAACTTACCAGTCACACTTGAGAAAGTTTGTTTAAGGCCGTGGAGTGGCTTGACATTATGAACACTCACCTCCGTGATTTATCGTCCTGACATGACAAGTGGTCCCGTGGTAAGACATCATGGGGCACGAACTACGTATTTTATTACAACACACTATTCGTAGTTGGTATTCTTTTAGAAGAAAGGGCATAAAAAATCTTGGAGAAGAAAACCGTGGAAAAACAAGAGTTTCACCAATGGCACAATGACAAAAAAAGTTGTAAACGACGCCTTAAATTTACATAATATGCCTTATATATCAATCGTCTCTTAAAATAGGTACTTGCCTGGGTAGTCCCTAATTCACAATCTAAGAAAATACTTACGAACAAATAAACAAACAGTAAAAATCTTTCAACGCAAAATTTGTTTGCCTAAGCGGCCCCAGATTACGGTCTGTATTTATCTTGAAGATAGCCAAAGTCAAGAAGCAATTTATTCAGTAAAATGAAGTTTCAAATTTTAATAGACTATCCTAGCAACCCACGAAATTTGGTCCTTTGAACCACTGGTCGATTGCAAATTGCTTTTTGGAAAAATTTATTCGTCGACGCTTTACGAAGACACTACAAGGTTCACATTTCCTATTTTGATCAGTTACTTAGCTTCGTTATAAACAATAAATATAGTGTTCTCCTGAAACTTACCATTAACGATCGAATTACCTAGTGATTGTTATCTACAGCTAACCTACCCTATCTATCGCTCTAAATAATAAAATAGGTACAGTTGAACTTATGCAGCCTGCTACTTAAGTAATAATTCATGAACAACCTCCGTCTCAGTAAAGTTATATTGCAAATAATTGTAGAATAGCATGAGTTTGAAGAAACTAATGTTCGTTCGAAAGTTTAAAAGTGCAAGGTGCGATGTTTTCAGGGCAGGCGTCCAATTTATTTTCATTGGGCGCACAGGTCTTTCATCAACTCCTCGATAGTGAGATCACAGCTCGTTGCTGACTCTACTTGCCGCTACAATGGCTGGACAATGAATAGCTTTTAATCTAACTTTCTTTCCCTTAGCGTGCAAACAGGAAGAATGGCCACACCCACACAAGGAAAACACGGCTGCTTTAATTAATTAGTGAACATTTCTTCAGTGCGATTGTGACGGAGTTCGCACCGTTTGGTGATTAATGCAACGTTTAAATGTCCGCCCGATAATGAGGGACGATGACAATTTAATGGACCATTCCTTTTATAATTCAATCTTTACGATGGAACGTTATTACTTCTTAAAAACTGCAAGATCTAAGACTTAAGAAAACGATAAAAATATTCGAAAATCTTAGATTTAAAACTGAAAAGTGCCTACCTATGTCATTCAACTTTTATGTCGATGACTCTACAGAACTAAACGACGACAAATATCTAATAGCTCAGCAAATATTGCAATATTTGTGTTACCATGAGAATATTCGGTATTCCCACACAAGTTTATCACAAACAACCAAATCAGAGAAAAGAGATCAAGTTTGTAAGATAAAAGCCAAATAAGTAGAGGTATGTATACAATATACATACAACTTAGTCGAGAGGCGGTCGGCGAGTAAAGCCTCAAATATTTGTTTCTTTGAGGGCCCTTGCTCTTTGCTCAAAAATAGGGTTGGTATTCCAGATTTTCCTTCTCAACAACATAATAATATTAACCTTTTACAAGCATCCATTGTTCTTAGAACGTGTTTCTTTACAAGTTCGAAAGTTATGCAAAACATCGTCAGAGTTTATTAATGTTTTTAAGAGGGTTAATTTTATGTTTCAGAAGGTTTACACACCTAAGTATTCTTCGACTACTATGATGGGCTGACGTGATAATCTCTTTGAATTACTAGTTTCAACTTGGGGGAGGCCTTTGTCCAGCAGTGGACGTCATTCGGCTGAAACGACGACTAGTTTCAAATTCGCTGAATAACTAGAAACTAAAAGATCCTTTACAAATTTGAAGCAACTAAAACGGATTTACCTACAATAAACACCAGCAATACTATTAGTTAAAGGTCAGAAGGGATAATTTTGATAGCCCTGTCTAGATATGGTAGGAAGCTATAATACTTTTCCAGCTAATCTGTTTTGTGACTAGACTTAGACCCCTGTCATAATACCTAAAGTTACATAATACCTCAGGTAAAGTTCCAACACTACGCGCTTAGTTACTACTAAGTTTGTTTTCGACCCAACATTTACTAAGATACGAGAACTTTTCTTCAGTTCCCGATTACGAATGAACCCAACAGGGCTTTGCCCTTTACATGTTTTGTGCTTTTGTATCTCTACCATAAAGAGTTCCAGAAATAACCAACTCACAAAAAGTTCCACATTTTCTTCGACATATTCCGAAAAGTGCAATTTCAGTATCAATAAGAAGTCACGTGGAGCGTCCGAGTTGGTTCGTTAGCGGACTTGCGTGCCTTCAAAACAAATGCGGTTAGAAAATCCGATTTATTGTTGCACCGTTCGAACAAAAATAGAGGCAGACAGTAAATATGTATAGTTTACGGTACGACAGCCGTTCATAAATTGTTTATGAGTTGCAGTGCCGCGAGCAGTGGCGTGGCAGGGTACGAGGCTATTAACCAACTTAAACTACTGTTTCCACCTAATCAATAAGCGCTCCATTCGGAAATTGCTTCATCGTTTCCACGCGGATTTTTCCGCGCGCACTTTTTGATTCGTTCAGTTTCCCTTTTGTAGGTTGGCTAATTCAATTTACTACAATATAACTGTAGCCATAACGTAACTTGACTATTAACCCTTTGTTTTACATCTCTATCAAACAACAGATGAAAACTTGATGTGACAGGACAGGACGTGCCATTTTCATGTGATTTGACAGTTGCAAGCATTGGTTGTAAAGCCGAATAGCCATGACAAAAGCCATGAAAACGCAATAAACGGGTGACGGGTAAGTAGATAGATGTACCTACAAACGAAATCCACCGTATGTACACCGTAGGATTATAAGTCGTGTAGAGTCGACAGCACATCTGACTATCCATTTGTGGTTAAAAATAGCACCCATTACAACTATTCACGATGCCACAATATAATATGACTGTTTAATACACCTCTCGGTATGCCGTCATTTGATAAATAAGTAGGTACCTACCTACATTCAAATTTCGAATCGAATAACGGCTGACATTAATGCCACGACTGTCACTTGTTTGTACGGCTCAAGCGCAGTATAGATGACCCACGCTGAACTGTCCCACCAAACTCAATGACAGGGGGGCGCTACCATCGTTTAACTATATGGTTTCCAACATGGCAAAAATCGGAAACAGCGATCCGGTATTGACGGTGGCGCCCCACTGTCAATGTCATGCATAGGACAGTTCAGTATTTTGGAACTATAACGCCATTTTGGCGCCTGAACGACTTCAATTTCATTGTCCACGGTTTATACAGTGTGAGTCACGTTAAAGTGTACATATGAAAATAGATGAAACTAGATCTATTTTTATCGACAAAAAAGAGGTCAAAAAATTTTTGAGATTTTTTTTTAATTTTTTGTAGATTTTTTTTTCTTCCAATTACTTATTGTAAAGAAAACGTAATAACTTTTAAACTAAGCGATATATCCTGATAAAATAAAAACAGTAATAATGCTAAATAACAAGCAATACTAAAAAAATACATAAAATACACAAAAAAGGCCAACAAATAATAAAAAAAGATATTTTTTGAAAAAAATCTGCTTTTAAATTCGTGTTTTTTTGGTTATTTGATAAATTTCTCCAAAAAATGCCCCTATAACCGGTAATTTTTATCACTTTGTATTATTCTCTATCGTGTTACCTTCGTAAAACCAAAAATCGCATGTCTCTATCCCTATCACAACGTTTGCAATGATCGTTTGAACTAAGCCTCTCCGGGCGCGCCATTCAACGCTTCGTTAACAACGAAACTGAAAATGGCTCTAGATTTGTAATTTTGATAAAGACAAGTTAGATTTCAAATAAAAACAAAAGATTTCGAAGTAAAATAAGCATTTTAGTCAAAATTAAAATTGTCTCTACCTGTAGCGGAGAAAAATGTTGTGGCAGGCCTTTGTTCAAACGATCATAGCAAATGTTGTGATAGGGATAGAGACATGCGATTTTTGCTTTTACAAAGATAATACGATAGAGAATAATACAAAGTAATAAAAACCACCTGTTATAGGGGCATTTTTTTGAGAAATTTAACAAATAACCAAAAAAACACGAATTTAAAAGCAGTTTTTTTTTCAAAAAGTTTCATTTTTTATTATTAGTTGGCCTTTTTGGTGTATTTTATGTATTTTTTTAGTATCGCTTGTTATTTAGCATTATTACTGTTTTTATTTTATCAGGATATACCGCTTAGTTTAAAAGTTATTACGTTTTCTTTACAATAAGTAATTGGAAGAAAAAAAATTATATAAAAAATTAAAAAAAAATCTCAAAAAATTTTTGACCTCTTTTTTGTCGATAAAAATAGGTCTAGTTTCATCTATTTTTATATGTACACTTTAACGTGACTCACACTGTATTTATCTCATCAGAAACTATGAATTGCAGAAGTTACAGACATAAGGCTATAAACGAAGGTGCCTGCTACTCGTGTCATTGACGGATGCGGCCGCGCGCATCGTTACGGCCGACGCTCCATCAATGGCTTGCGCTTTTAACGAGCACCAACGAAGCGGAACGGCTAGTTTTATTTGCCAAAACTACTCGGCAGTAGATGAATCTCTTTCATTCAACCCCTAGTTGAAAAACAAAACATAATTCTGTACATTGTGCCTATGGGTTCAATGCAGTGTGATCTCAAAAAATTTCAACGGTTACGCGGCTTGTAGAATTAGGCCCTTTTCACATGTCCCGGTTGCCGGTTAACCGGCGCCGGGTACCCGGTGGTGAAGTGTATGGGCATGCCGGATTACGTACATACGTACGTAGCTTTCACATGTACCGGCGTAATTAATCCGGCATGCCCATACACTTCGCCACCGGGTACCCGGCGCCGGTTAGCCGGCAACCGGGACATATGAAAAGGGCCTTATTATTAGTGATGGGCCGACTATGGTCTTTGCCGACCAACCGACTAGCCGACTAATCGGTTTTCAAATTGCCGATTAGTCGGCCGACTAGTCGGCAATGCCGATCATTCTAATACCTACTTGTCTGAAGAATAATATCTAGATTTCTCAAAGAAATAAGAATATCTAGATTTCTAAACAGATCAATATAAATTCATGAGAAATTAGAATTCTTTAATTATGAGAAAAAATAAAAAGCAACATTACAATCACCTAACAGTACCTAAGGTAGATGTCATAATTTTCGACGGCGCAGGGGTCAGAGGAGGTGACAATATGCTGGGCTAGGATGCGTGCCGTGATATTATTCTTACTTATCGACGTCCAAATGTATGGGCAAATTGCGCTTATCGCGGCACGCATCCTAGGCCCACTTATTCCTCTCCACCCTCCACTGTGATGGTCAGAAGCTGGGGGCGTGGGGGTACCCCCGCCTACATAGCACGGACTACCATTACCATTGTCGGATAGGCAGCAGGGCCCGCCAATTGCTGGCACAGACTGTCATAGTTGATGGCTTTGTCCGGATTCCTATAGTTCTTCACACTAAGGCGATCGACGGAGCTCAGTCAGGGGTTATTTATTTGGGTATTTCTCATCCTTCTAATGAGAGGAGCCCCACATAATCTACCACTTCCCCGCAGGATAGGTATGCATTTCCATGCATTTTTTCCCCGAAAAAAAAAAGTGTCATAATTTTTATATGGACAAATTACATAACCTTTACACATTTTTGGTGATTTCCTGGTAATTTTAACTATTTTCTTTTATTCATTTTATTTTTCTATTTTTCTTTATTAAGGAAACAAACAGCATGAGTTGATACATGTGAACTTAAAAAATAAAAACAGTACAGTAGCTAATTTTAACTTTGTATGAATTTAGACAGATTGCCAAAATTTTAAATCAGGTGAAACCACTCTTTACTGATTTTTTGCAGTCAAAAATGGTTTAGATAAACGCCCTTGGTCTACCTCATAATCATCTTGGTAATTATGAGTTTTATTTCATTCACATATTTAATTTGTAATGCGCCGATTATAATCGGCAGATTTTGCCGAATAGTCGTCACTAGTCGGCCGACTACAAATGATGCCGAATAGTCGGCTTTCCCGACTAGTCGGCGACTAGTCGGCCCATCTCTACTTATTATCAGTCAAAGTCAGTTTTTATAAAAATTCGCATAGATTAAAGGCACAAGCCACTATTTATTTGATATAAGAATATGACTTTAAATTACTACATAAACCCCTCGGTCTCAGTGGCGTAGCTTGGGGGGGGCAGGGGGGGCCATGGCCCCGGGCGGCATATGAAAGGGGGCGGCGGATAAGAAAAAAAACATTGCATGAACAAGAAAAAAAAAGATCGACTATGTCTACGTTGAGACTAACAAATCTAGCTATACTGGCAATTGAAAATGAGATACAATTTGATATCGACGATTGTGTAAAAGATTTTGCTTTGAAAAAAGCACGAAGAGTACATTTTTAATCTATTTTTTTAAGTAATAGTAACAAAAATATTTAAGGAGCTTACTTACCCCTCTAAAACTTGCGCCACACACAGATAATCTTTCGTGATTTCTCTTGTTACAAACCGAAATAAAAAAGTGGTTTGTAAATAGGTAAATCCATATCTAAGCTACTTTTAAAACCGTGTAGGTATAGATGACCCACGCTGAACTGTCCCACCAAACTCAATGACAGGGGGGCGCTACCATCGTTCAACTATATGGTTTCCAACATGGTAAAAATCGGAACCAGCGACCTGGTATTGACGGTGGCGCCCCACTGTCAATGTCATGCATAGGACAGTTCACTATTTTGGAACAATATTTATTATATTCTGCAAGTTCGAAATTCAAAATTAGCTAAAATGGTAACTTTTAGCAGTAATTAAATCTGTAACTTGCTGCAAATATCTAATGAATTCAAACAAATTATTTAAAAAAATAGCTTCGATACATATTATACATTTTTCAAACCACTTTTTTAATTTCGGTCTATAACAAAAGTAATCAAGAAAAAATATGGTGGCGCTGGTTAGCTAGGGTACAACCCTTAATAATATTAAGCACATATGTTGTTCCTTTAAGTTCAATGAGCACTACCTATACAGGGTGGAAACGTTAAGTGATCTCACTCGATTATTTCTAAACTATATAAGATATAGAAAAACTGGTTACTGATCCTGAAAGTGCTGCAAGAGCTCTTTCAAACGGTACCAATAATAGGTTACAGAATAAACTGGATCTATCTGAAAATTCAATGTTTCCAGCTTCCATACTACACTGGCACACACAATGACACAATATTAGAAGTGTGATTTTTTTATCTATATTATATAAAGCTCGATTACCACTCACTCACTGACTCACTGATCAGGGGTATTTTTAGGGTATTTAGAGGGGAAAGGGGTAAAATTGTTAGTGTTTGTTTTTAACTAGATTTTTTGACTGACAGCTTTAGTATATTTTTTGAACCAAAAAACAAAATGGCGGCACTTTTTGAAACACAAACTTTTCTGTCTTTGGTCCTGAATTTTTTCTTTTTTGGTGGTTGGTTGGGGTTGCCAAGGTGTGCTAAAAAATTTGAGAAAAAAACGGTAAAACAAAATGGCCGCGCCGCCATCTTGGATTGAAAATGCGATTTCGAGGTGTTTTTAGGGAGGTGTCACTCCGAGATGCGCAATTGTTTTTGAAAATTTCTTTTGGGTACTTGTGACGTATATAGTCTGCTTTTGAGCCTCATTGACAGATTANTAGATTTCAAATAAAAACAAAAGATTTCGAAGTAAAATAAGCATTTTAGTCAAAATTAAAATTGTCTCTACCTGTAGCGGAGAAAAATGTTGTGGCAGGCCTTTGTTCAAACGATCATAGCAAATGTTGTGATAGGGATAGAGACATGCGATTTTTGCTTTTACAAAGATAATACGATAGAGAATAATACAAAGTAATAAAAACCACCTGTTATAGGGGCATTTTTTTGAGAAATTTAACAAATAACCAAAAAAACACGAATTTAAAAGCAGTTTTTTTTTCAAAAAGTTTCATTTTTTATTATTAGTTGGCCTTTTTGGTGTATTTTATGTATTTTTTTAGTATCGCTTGTTATTTAGCATTATTACTGTTTTTATTTTATCAGGATATACCGCTTAGTTTAAAAGTTATTACGTTTTCTTTACAATAAGTAATTGGAAGAAAAAAAATTATATAAAAAATTAAAAAAAAATCTCAAAAAATTTTTGACCTCTTTTTTGTCGATAAAAATAGGTCTAGTTTCATCTATTTTTATATGTACACTTTAACGTGACTCACACTGTATTTATCTCATCAGAAACTATGAATTGCAGAAGTTACAGACATAAGGCTATAAACGAAGGTGCCTGCTACTCGTGTCATTGACGGATGCGGCCGCGCGCATCGTTACGGCCGACGCTCCATCAATGGCTTGCGCTTTTAACGAGCACCAACGAAGCGGAACGGCTAGTTTTATTTGCCAAAACTACTCGGCAGTAGATGAATCTCTTTCATTCAACCCCTAGTTGAAAAACAAAACATAATTCTGTACATTGTGCCTATGGGTTCAATGCAGTGTGATCTCAAAAAATTTCAACGGTTACGCGGCTTGTAGAATTAGGCCCTTTTCACATGTCCCGGTTGCCGGTTAAAAAAAAAAAGTGTCATAATTTTTATATGGACAAATTACATAACCTTTACACATTTTTGGTGATTTCCTGGTAATTTTAACTATTTTCTTTTATTCATTTTATTTTTCTATTTTTCTTTATTAAGGAAACAAACAGCATGAGTTGATACATGTGAACTTAAAAAATAAAAACAGTACAGTAGCTAATTTTAACTTTGTATGAATTTAGACAGATTGCCAAAATTTTAAATCAGGTGAAACCACTCTTTACTGATTTTTTGCAGTCAAAAATGGTTTAGATAAACGCCCTTGGTCTACCTCATAATCATCTTGGTAATTATGAGTTTTATTTCATTCACATATTTAATTTGTAATGCGCCGATTATAATCGGCAGATTTTGCCGAATAGTCGTCACTAGTCGGCCGACTACAAATGATGCCGAATAGTCGGCTTTCCCGACTAGTCGGCGACTAGTCGGCCCATCTCTACTTATTATCAGTCAAAGTCAGTTTTTATAAAAATTCGCATAGATTAAAGGCACAAGCCACTATTTATTTGATATAAGAATATGACTTTAAATTACTACATAAACCCCTCGGTCTCAGTGGCGTAGCTTGGGGGGGGCAGGGGGGGCCATGGCCCCGGGCGGCATATGAAAGGGGGCGGCGGATAAGAAAAAAAACATTGCATGAACAAGAAAAAAAAAGATCGACTATGTCTACGTTGAGACTAACAAATCTAGCTATACTGGCAATTGAAAATGAGATACAATTTGATATCGACGATTGTGTAAAAGATTTTGCTTTGAAAAAAGCACGAAGAGTACATTTTTAATCTATTTTTTTAAGTAATAGTAACAAAAATATTTAAGGAGCTTACTTACCCCTCTAAAACTTGCGCCACACACAGATAATCTTTCGTGATTTCTCTTGTTACAAACCGAAATAAAAAAGTGGTTTGTAAATAGGTAAATCCATATCTAAGCTACTTTTAAAACCGTGTAGGTATAGATGACCCACGCTGAACTGTCCCACCAAACTCAATGACAGGGGGGCGCTACCATCGTTCAACTATATGGTTTCCAACATGGTAAAAATCGGAACCAGCGACCTGGTATTGACGGTGGCGCCCCACTGTCAATGTCATGCATAGGACAGTTCACTATTTTGGAACAATATTTATTATATTCTGCAAGTTCGAAATTCAAAATTAGCTAAAATGGTAACTTTTAGCAGTAATTAAATCTGTAACTTGCTGCAAATATCTAATGAATTCAAACAAATTATTTAAAAAAATAGCTTCGATACATATTATACATTTTTCAAACCACTTTTTTAATTTCGGTCTATAACAAAAGTAATCAAGAAAAAATATGGTGGCGCTGTGTAGCTAGGGTACAACCCTTAATAATATTAAGCACATATGTTGTTCCTTTAAGTTCAATGAGCACTACCTATACAGGGTGGAAACGTTAAGTGATCTCACTCGATTATTTCTAAACTATATAAGATATAGAAAAACTGGTTACTGATCCTGAAAGTGCTGCAAGAGCTCTTTCAAACGGTACCAATAATAGGTTACAGAATAAACTGGATCTATCTGAAAATTCAATGTTTCCAGCTTCCATACTACACTGGCACACACAATGACACAATATTAGAAGTGTGATTTTTTTATCTATATTATATAAAGCTCGATTACCACTCACTCACTGACTCACTGATCAGGGGTATTTTTAGGGTATTTAGAGGGGAAAGGGGTAAAATTGTTAGTGTTTGTTTTTAACTAGATTTTTTGACTGACAGCTTTAGTATATTTTTTGAACCAAAAAACAAAATGGCGGCACTTTTTGAAACACAAACTTTTCTGTCTTTGGTCCTGAATTTTTTCTTTTTTGGTGGTTGGTTGGGGTTGCCAAGGTGTGCTAAAAAATTTGAGAAAAAAACGGTAAAACAAAATGGCCGCGCCGCCATCTTGGATTGAAAATGCGATTTCGAGGTGTTTTTAGGGAGGTGTCACTCCGAGATGCGCAATTGTTTTTGAAAATTTCTTTTGGGTACTTGTGACGTATATAGTCTGCTTTTGAGCCTCATTGACAGATTATCAAAAAACAAGATGGCGGCTGAGCCGTCGGCCATTTTGTTGCGATCAAAAAATTCCCAAACTTTGGTAGCAATTTCCCGGGAGATGGCGACACCGGAGTGGGGTACAATGTTTCGGGCGATTGTTGGTCTGTTATTCGAGTGTTGCCATGAATCGGAAAAAACTACCATTTTGGAAGAAAATTTTCCACCACGGCCCCGGATAGTAGAAAATGGAAATTTCCAAAAATTCCATAAACTTGGAATGCAGTTTGGTGACGTTTGGGGACCCGAATGACATTTCACCATTTTTATGAAAAAAGTCTGGCAACACTGAAAGTTATGGGGAAAGGTTTTTTTTGCGACATGGGTGACTTTAAAGTTAGTGACAGACAGAAAGAATTATGGCAGAAAAAAAATAAAAATGACGTTTGGTCGGATATACGACCTAGATTATGGGAAAAATCCGAAATGTCAGAAAATCAAGATGGCGACCGAGTGAGCGGCCATTTTGTAAAAAGTTTCAGATTTTCGATTTTTCAAATGCATTTTTCGGGCAGTTGGCAACATTTGGGAAAGTCGGGTTGTATGTGGCGATTATTTAGTTCGTCAAGGAGTATCGTTTGGAAAAACAATGATTCCCAGTGTTGCCATACTTTAAGAGTTTTGGTCAAAAAATGTAAAAAAAGGAAATAACGACTTTCGGTCAAAAATTTGGATGACGCCTCCTGCACATAGGTCCAACTAATGACATTTGACCAATTTCATCTCGATCACCTGGCAACACTGGGAGTTAGGGGAACTCAAAGTTTTGGGACATGGGTGTTTTTAAGGCGGTGCTCCTCGGGACTGGGTGAGGATAGAAAAAAAGTAAAAATGGGGTTCGGCGCGGAAAATGGTCCAGATTAAGGAAAAAATGCAAAATTTTGGAAATCCAAGATGGCCGCCAAGCGTTCACCCGTTTTCCTAAAGGGACTAAATTCTCCATACAAATTGTATGCAGGGGGGCTTAGCTAACGTAGAAAAAGGCGAGGCCGAAGGCCGAGCGATAGTTTAAAGCCTGTGAGTCGCCATAGATATATTTTAAATGCGTCAAAAAAGGACTAGAGCCCAGTGACAGACCGAAAGGCGAGGCCGAAGGCCGAGCGATGGTTCAAATCCCGAGAGTTACCACAGTTAAACATGTGTTGCGTCAAAAAAGCACAAGAGCACGGAGACAGACAATAAACACCCCCTGTAATTTTTGCGAGGCCGAAGGCCGAGCGCCGCGTAGGGCGAAGCCCGGAGCGGCCAGCATCGCAGATCTAGCTTTTGTAGCCCGCGTAGCGGGCGACCAAAGCTAGTTTAATAATAAACTCTTAAAAGAAACTCGTAAATTGTATTCTTATTTGAAACTAGCTGACCCGGCGAACTTCGTACCGCCTTAGCGTAGAGATTTTCTTTATATTTTTTTCCGTAAAAACCTTGTACAGAGTATTAGAAAACTAAAAAAAAAAAATCAGCCAAATCGGTCAAGCCGTTTTCATTATGTCGTGACAACGGAAAACGGGTTTCATTTTTATATATATAGATGATTCATGGAAAATATTGGTTTTAGGCTTTACTTGCTATAATATTGTCAAGAGATGAGTGTCATTAATGTGGTAGTACAAAATGTATGGAAGAAAGAAACATTGAATTTTTGGATAGATCCAGTTTATTCTGTAACCTATTATTGATACCATTGGATAGAGCTTGTGAAGCACTTTTAGAATCAGTTATAAGTTATACGAAATCATGTGTAGTTTTTAAAATCATGTGACTTTACCAAATGTATGGAAGCTGGAAACATTGAATTTTCGGATAGATCCAGTTTATTCTGTAACCTATTATTAATACCGTTTGATAGAGCTCATGAAGCACTTTCAGGATCAGTAACTAGTTAATTGATATCTTGTATAGTTTAGAAATAATCGAGTGAGATCACTTATCGTTTCCACCCTGTATATAATTTAAGATAACATTTACTCTCAATTGACAAATACATACTTTAATACTTGTTATTATTGTTTATTGTTATACACCTAGTGTAACATAATAAAGCTGAGCTATTTAAGAAAATCAAACTTCATGTGGGTTTCAAGCAAATGCTTCTCTTTAATGTATTTTCCTTCTGAAGCAGTGCGTGGTAGTTTATTTTGACTTTCAACAAATAAGGTGAATAGTGTACCTGAAGTCCATTCAATATAATATTTAAAATATTTATAATTAAAATAAAGGGCGGCGGATTTCCGGACGGCCCCGGGCGGCGAAAAGCCACGCTACGCCACTGCTCGGTCTCACCTCATTGTTGACAGTAATTGCCGTGGGCATGACAGTGTACGACTTAATTGCGTTGTTCAGATGCGCTTTTAAGAGGCGTCCCCTGTGTGCCGTGTCGTTAGCTGCAGCTAAATAAAATTATTTTTAACACATTTTCGTTAAAAGTGCAGATTCTGTTGGTTGGAAGTACCTAGTAAGTAGGTACGTTCTATTTTTAAAACCTGATCGTGTATTGGATTAGCAACTCTTGGATTCTTTCTATAGCTAGTACCTACAACGCCCAAGCTGTTCGAATCACCGCCGCTGAACTATTGAGGTGAACTACTCGTAAACATAGAGTTATTTAGCTTACCACGAGACACCGAGAGGTTAACGGGACAATTAATAAGTAATTTTGTAATTACGTTTTTGTATTTATTAAATCAAAATTATTGCCTTTAAACCATATTTTTTTGTTCTACGTGTATGGTACCTTCAGCAGCATCTGCTCATCATGTTAGAGCTAAACGTATTATTATCACCTTCCACAACTGAATTGACCTTCCTTTTACCTAACCTAAACCCATTCTGTGGGTAAAAGTACTGCGTGCAGGCAAACACATAAGAACAATGAAAATCACGAGTCAAGATATTATATTCCTGTGGGAGATGTTCACACAGTTCACAATATCACAGTGTGTCACGAAGTCCGCGCGTACAATGTAAACAAAGCGCCTTGACGCCCGGGGATCTTTATCGGGAGGCCACGCGATGTATGTTGGCAATCCCACTTTTAAATTTTTAACGGCGTCCGAGTCCTGCCAGCTTGAACAGCATAGAATGAACATAAAGTGAAAAAACCCCAATGGAATTTATTTTTTAGACATTTTTAGACTCCTCCGTCTACCTTTACAGTCTACACACCAACATTGTCATCGACTTTTTTGTTGGTGTTTGTACATAACTACTCGTACTTATGTAGTCGGCGACTTCAAATTCGTTCAAATTGGAAAACTTTGTCGGCGGCAATATCTTGCCACGAAATTCCGATCGACCAGCAGATCAAGCGCCGCAAGTGGAACTGGATTGGCCACACTCTCCGAAGGGACCCCGATCACATCCCTAAAAGCAGGCTCTGGATTGGAATCCCCAAGGAAAACGCAAACGTGGTCGACCCAGGAAAACTTGGCGGCGCACTGTAGCGGACGAGGCGAAGAAGATCGGCAAGACCTGGAGCGAGATCAAGCGAGAAGCCCAAGACCGAACGAGATGGAGGACTGTTGTGGACGCCCTCTGCCCCATCTAGGGGGCATAGGACCATAAGTCAAGTAAGTCAAAGCTTTCCATGTTGATCGATTGGTAGCGGCCTGCGTCCAGCGCTTCCCTGCTACCTTTACGATGTCGTCGGTCCACCTTGTAGGTGGACGTCTCACGCTGCGTTTTCCGGTACGCGGCCTCCATTCCAGAACCTTGCTGCCCCATCGGCCGTCAGTTCTGCGTACTATGTGCCCTGCCCATTGCCACTTCAGCATGCTAATCCGTCGGGCTATGTCAGCGACTTTAGTTCGTTTACGGTATCTCCTCACTTCTGATTCGAATTCGCAAAGAAACACCAAGCATAGCCCTCTCCATAGTACGCTGTAGAGGTAAAAATCGTTTGTCCGAGGTAGACTTACTTGTCAACAATCTCGAAAATTGAGCTCCCAACTGAAACTGGGTAGGGCGCAACATGGACATTCGACATAAGCTTCGTTTTGTCCATATTCATCGTCAGGCCTACCTGTTGGGAAACTCGGTTAAGGTCTTCGAGCATTGTACCATGCCATTGTACATTGCCATGACCACAATATCGTCGGCATACCGAAGGTGAGTGATGTACCTACTCGCCGTTCATGTTTATGCCGAATCCTTCCCATTCCAGGAGTTTGAAAGCATCTTCCAATACAGCCGTGAACAGTTTCGGAGATATAAACATCGCTGTAGAGGAATCGCATGAGGTGCTCTGTGCACGAGGGCGATTCCTCTACAGCGAGGTGTTAGGCAGGGCGATGCTATATCTCCGAAACTGTTCACCGCTGCATTGGAGGACGCTCACCTTAGGTTTGCTGACGCTATTGTGGTCATGGCAGAATCGCTGGAAGATCTTGGCACAATGCTCGAAGACCTTAATGGAGTTTCCCAACAGGTAGGCCTGCGGATGAATATGGACAAAACAAAGCTTATGTCAACCTATTTCGGTTGGGAGCTCAATCCTCGAAATAGTTGACAAGTATCTGCCTCGGACAAACGATTCAGCTAGGTAGGTTCAATTTCGAGAAAGAGGTCAATCGTCGAATCTAACTCGGCTGGGCAGCGTTCGGGAAACTACGCAACACTTTTTCGTCCAAAATACCTCAGTGCCTGAAGAGTAAAGTCCACAACCAATGTATGTTACCAGTGATGACTTATGGTTCGGAAACGTGGCCTCTCACTATAGGCCTATACAGAATCTCAAAATTGCACAGCGTACTATGGAGAGGACTGTGCTCAGTGTTTCTTTACGAGATCGAATCAGAAATGAGGAGATCCGTAAAAGAACTAAAGACGCTGACATAGCCCGACGGATTAGCAAACTGAAGTGGCAATGGGCAGGGCACATAGTACGCAGAACTGACGGCCGATGGGACAGCAAGGTTCTGGAAAACGCAGCGTGGCACGTCCACCCACAAGGTGGATCGGCGACATCATAAAGGTAGGTTCAGCAGGAAGGCGCTGGACGCAGCGCTACCAACCGGGCACCATGGAAAGCATTGGGGGAGGCATATGTTCAGCAGTGGACGTCCTATGGCTGAGATGATGATGATGATTCTATTAGACATTGGGATATACGTTAAAATTCAACTCCAAGTCTCCCCTCCCCCCCCCCCCATGTCCTTGCCATGATCACAAATTATTGTGTTCCTACTACAATTATTCTTCTAAATCGGTTCAACGATTCTTGAAATAATAACACCATTTTATAAAATGATTGGTCACATCATCATAACGTGATCAATTTTACGATTTGGCTACAATATAAATGCATATTAGTGTTAAATTTGACTTATTACATATTAATTAATAAACTGAAATGAAAAAAATTCAATAAAAATAAAGAAAAGATACCAATTGATAAAATTGTGAAATTGTTTGTTTTACCCGGTATAAACACCCACGGGTGGAATGAAATGGGTTTTTATTGGGTTTTTACCCTCATGTGGGTTTTTACCCGGGTGGAAACCCATCTCTAGAAGGCGAGCCGCCACGTAACGCTATCTACTTACTATATCTTTGGAGACCAACTATTACGTGATCTGTGGAGATCAACCATCTTCTGTCATCTGTCAGTTATGTCACTTTGACACTCGCTTTTTCGCGACTCGCCAGTGTTGCCAGAAGGTTACTTTTGTAACCTTTTAGGTTACTTTTGAACTGCATTGGTTACTTTTAGGTTACATTAATGAAAAGGTTACTTTTAGGTGATTTTTCAGAAATTGTAGAATTAACTTTTACAGGTTATTCAGTAAAAAATATTAATAGTGACAATTTAAAATTATGTCATAAACTGCATTTAAACATGAATTTGATTTATTGTTTGTTACAAAAAATGAGTTTTAGCCAATGTTTTTCGATAGTGAAACGCAAATCCATGAAACGTTTTTATACGACCGGTCACTTTTCGGTCTTCATGGAATGGTCAAAATTTCGAATTTAGGTAAATGATTGATGATCAATTGTATTCATTTTCCATCCATGAACAACCTTACACAATCGCTCCGCACGCAAAGTAGAAGGTTACTTTTTATTCAAAAAGGTTCCATTTTTTATATTTCTGGTAATTTCTGAAAATTTCGAATTTAGGTAAATGATTGATGATCAATTGTATTCATTTTCCATCCATGAACAACCTTACACAATCGCTCCGCACGCAAAGTAGTAGGTTACTTTTTATTCAAAAAGGTTCCATTTTTTTATATTTCTGGTAATTTCTGACAAGACCCGACTGGCAACACTGCGACTCGCGCTGTCTGTACTCTCTAACATAGAGAAAAGTAATACATAGGAAACTCTCTAATCTGTGCGCTGTCTCATCTTTTAGACATACTCTCTAATCTGTGCTTTGGACTCGCGTCTCGCGTGTTGTTTTGGTGTTATTTGTCGGTCTTTTTTGTAAACTATACGAAATTAATAACATTTTTAAATTAAGTTTATTGAGAAAAAAATCTTTTACTGTGTATAAGAAGCTACCATTATTATAAATTACTAAGAATACACATGCTCAACTATTATTCAATAGGTAAACTTTCATTGAACTTAACGTTATTTCTCGATTAGTTATAAAAATCTTTTACAATCTTTGTTGAATTATAAAATAGGTACTTACTTATACTTTACTATTACAGATTGGCTGGTAATTCTATCTCGAAATACATAATTACATCATTATTTTCTAAACTGACTGAAGAATGGCAGATTACGATGAAAATACAGTTATCGATAAGAAAATTAAACCTATTTTGCACACCATCCTTTCAAATTGTAAGGTAGAAGCAGAAAATAAATGTTTGCAAGTGCCGCTAAATGAATTTGAAGAAAGAGTTGCTTTTTACACTGGACTCCCGAAGGCAATGTTGAATCAAGTCTTTTTCAGCAACGCCACCAAAAACAATGAACAATCAATAAGGCATCGTATCGTTATTCTAAAGGCATTACTAAAATTTTATAAAAATGAACATAGACCGAATTTCAAAGATCTCTATAACTATCTATGTATGTCTAAGCTCAAAATAACCACATTCAAAAATATTGATGACTTTCGATATGCTTTGATTTCAATGGGTTTTGATTACAGAAAAACTAATAAAGGATCAATGATAGTTGAAGATGCAGAAATAACATTTGAAAGATATAATTATATAAAAAACTATAAAAAGTTGAGGAACGCAAAAATTCGTATGGCCTACGTAGAAGAGAGATACATTACAAAACATTTTACATTTAACAAACCTGATTTTGATAATGATTGTCCTTACATAGTGGATAATGAAAAGTGCTTAGCGGAGGGATTTTATTTTTACCATGTTCTTTCAGATGCAGGATTAGAAAATTATATCATTACTAATAAAATTTGTGTGGCAACTTACCAAAAATTTGTTGTTGATGTTTTGTTTAGACATTTAAAAAAAGGATGTGCTGTTGTTATTGATAATCATCCAATACATGGCAAATTGATAGATCAAACAATTACAAGATATCACACAAAAGCTGACATGTTGAACTGGCTACGAATGGCTAATATTCCGTACAGCGATAGTATGTGCAAAGCTGAGTTGTATGAACTTATATCCAGATGCAAGAAACCAAGTTCAGGATATGAACTTGATAGATTGTTAAATGCCCACGGACATGAAGTTTTGCGCTTGCCTTCAGGGTGTGATGAGTTGTCACCTTCTGTATTATTGTGGAATCAAGTGAAAGAGGACATGAAAGGTATGAAAATAGACGATACACAGTTAGAAAATGCTATCATTTCAGCAGTTACTAAAGCACACAAACATTCATGGAAACCATTAAATAAAATTACATATGAGACAGAAAATACACTGCTATCATTATATGCAAGTACAGAGGAAGCGCTAGATAAATTTGTTCAGTTTGATGTATAAAATGTTGGATCAAGTGTTTCAGAACAATTGCATCATGAGTAACTGAAAATGTCATGCATTTATGTTGTTTTGATAATTTCACATTATGATTTTTGCTTTATTAATCTAAGGATTTTTATAATATTACTTAAACTTAAGTAGGAATAAGTGATCCTTTTTCTATTATGTAATTTGAAAAATAAAACATTTTATGATGCAATTTTTTTTCTCATTTAGTAAATTTTTGCTAAGTACTAACTCCCCCTTTTAGTAACCAAACAAATGGAGAAAAAATAGATAACCTTAGGATTAGATAACTACTTACTTGGCGCAATGGTTAAGCCCAAAGTATCTTCTGATATTGGTCTTGGTGATTTTTCGATGAAAGTAGGTATGACTGTAAGTAACTAAAAATGTTTTATCTAAAACATATCAAGACTAAATCTAATCATGTTTAAACCACATAATATAAATTCATAACATAGTGATTAGGTAGGTAGGTATTTGTAAATAGGTATTACCGTAGTTGTTAGGTCTAGTTATGTCCTTAGGGGCACAGAACATCTTTCTATGTTCTGTGCTTAGTAACTACAGTCAAACCTGGATAAGTGAGAACTGGATAAGTGAGAAAACTCTATAAGTGAGAGTAATAGCCAGGACCCGTCATTTTAAGCTCCCAAAACCTCTATTAGCGAGAAACAGAAACCTCTGTAAGAGAGAGTCGTTTTTCCCTCATAGACCTCCGTAAGTGAGACTGCTACTTATCTATACCTCTATAAGCGACAGTCGACCTTTATTTACAAATTTAACATATTGTGCTATTTTATGACTCATTCTTAACTTTCGTGGAACTTCCTACCATTGTTTTTGTATTCTCGTCAATATTGTTCCTATTCTATTTCGTGGAACTAAATATAACTTTATTGTTGTTATTTTATCGCATTCTTTTCAAATGGACACGTGTGCCTGTGTACCGTCCTGTTTGTCAGACTTACTCAGTTTATAGTTTTCAATTGCGAAGGAATTTGTTATTGCTGCGTACCCCTATAAGAGAGAAACGCTACCCATGTACCTGCATTAGCGAGAAACTCGGGTTAGTGAGAAACCTCTATAAGCGAGAATGAGATTGTGCTCCCTTGAACTCTCGCTTATCCAGGTTTGACTGTATATTAAACTTGCTTACCTACCAAGCGTGAATAAATATTGTGGTAACACGAGTGTAAGCGGGTACGTCTACCCAAGTTTATGTTATTGGATAAAAGTTCTAACAGAAGTCTGAAAGACATTCATAAAGCTAAGTTTTATAAGCCATGGATGCCATGCGATATTTTCATTCCGAGTCACGCGAGGGCTCGCTGCTGTCTGGAATATATTCCATTTGTCACCTGCTGAATACCGCCTGTTACGGTGACCGTGCTATTTTTACTTTTTTACCTCCTATGAAAATGCGCGATGCTATTTTATTTAAAGTCTCCTTCGTTTAGTTTGCTACGTTTCTTCTGGCACTAGGTTCGTAGGTTCTAGTAAGTAGGGTAATTGCGCCGGTTTTCCGTCCAGCTCCTGTTTTCGTCCATTTGACCGACTTGTCACAAACAAATACGGATAATTAGAATACAAATCTAACTTTCCGTGCAAGTTTGGACTTGTTACAATCTATAATATCTAAGTAACAGTTCTGCCTGCATGAAAATGTAATTTGATAGGTAATAACTCCAAAAAAATCTACGGAAGTTGCTGCTGCACACAGGTGAATGGAAAACGTCGTCAAGTTAGAAAAAAAACGTGCTGGTAGGGAACTTTCATGGTATGTTTAATTACTGTTTTAGCTACTTTATGTAAATGTTTTTGGCACGTATGTCTAATTATTAGCATAATAAACACTATTTTAAGGGTTTATTAAAGCTTTTGTATAGAAATCTTAGATAATTAAGTGGACTAATACTAGCATAACAATTTTGCAAGATTTTGGTTTTCGTCCACGTGGACGGAAACCCTGACACCTAGTTAATATTTTTAATAATCATTTTACTTCAATGGACCTACAAAATTCAATGTTTTTTCTTCCAATATGATCTTTATTGCTATTACAACAAACATTTTAGTTTACGTCCACTTTTTAACAGTGATAAACCCATAAAAACCGTTAAAAATATGTGGACGAAAACAAAAAACAGCTTTAAACGTTGTTGTGTTTTCGTCCATGACGTCATGAGCAAGCACTGGGGTGGACGAAAACCAAAATTAGCTATTCCTGTAGATTAGTTTTCGTCCATTTGTCCTTCGACCTATTGNATTTACTTATTGTCATATAATATTAACGTAAAGTAGACTATGTAAGGACTAAAACGACATATGATACATATGAGTAAGGGTATTTTAAAATATTTATTTCGCATCACAAAGTTGGCAACTCCGATAATTGGACGAAAACTAACGCACTTACCCTACCTACTTAGTTGGATAGCAAGGTTCAGTTTCAGTGTTGGGTAACAAATAGGTATCCGAGCTAATAGACTGCGGTAATCTTGCTAACTTGGGTCGCTTAACATTGACTTCGGTAACTAGAACATTATTTAGGTAATTAAAGGTAAAGAAGGATGTAATTCGAAGATTTACATAGTTTGAATGTAGGTAATAAATACTTACCTTTTATAATATAGGTAACATTAGTTTATGTTGTAGGTAGTTGCTTAGATACTTTAAATAATTTTAAGTTATAATATCCCAGTTCCCAACAAAAACTGACTTCGTAACATACCTTTAGAAAATTATAATCTCTTTAGCCAATAAGCCTCGAAGCCAATTTCGAATAAAAGTGAACAGTTAAAGCCCAAGGTAAAAACACGTCCTCGTCGCCACCTCGCTAAGCCACGTACCTACTTTTCATGTAAATTTTAAGCTGTCGGTTTTTGCGAGGATTTCCATCAGATCCGTATTGTTGAGACAATTTTCGGGCAAACTGTGGACAGTCACGCATGCTGCGGGTACTGATTTGGTTGCTTTTTTATGAAAAATAAAAACCCAACCGAAAAAATCGATGCATGTGATGAAAAGAGGCTACTGACGCGTATGAGGTATATCTAATCAAGTTTTTGCTTCTAAACAATAATAGGTAACTACTTACTACCTAACTGATAAATAAGTAGGTACCTACATTCTAACCTCCTAAATAACTTCCTTAATTGACTGGAAAAGATCGCTTCCGAGCGATAAGACTGCCTTAATATGCCGTTTCAATTTTGCATTTCTTTTATTTGCCAGTTTTAAATGGTCTATCTATCTATCTATCTTTCGTATCACGAGTAATGTTGGTAATTAACTGTTAAAATGTAATTTGGAGTATCCGAAGAAGTCTGACATGACTCACTCACAGGTTGAAAATTTTAGTGATTTTTCAGTTAGTGTTACCTATTGTGTGTCCCACTTAGAATCGCAACTCTCATCCTCCAAATTGTCTGTATTGTTTACCCGTTAGAGTTTCGACTCTCAAGTTTTCGGTAGGTAGTTTTATTTAGAACCGCACGCGCAGGCTCAAAATTAAATGTGTTTGATAACACATCCTAGTTTTCATCGAGTTAACCCTTAAAGCTTATGGTTAATAGAGCCGAGAGTTTTTTGTTAGGCTGGTTAAATTAAGTTTTTTTTTTTCAATAATAAACTAGTTACCTATGTACTTATGGCAAAATGAATTACCAAGATTAAGTAATATGAAAACTTTTCTAATAACACTTTGTACAATTCTCAACGTTAACCATTTCACACAAAGAGGTGGTTCAACAGAAAAAGTTGGCAAATTTGTCTTGCCCGGGGCACACATTATCTCGCTCATATTACGTTATAAATGGCTGAGGTTTATTCGATGTCTGTAGCTGCGGAAGAAAAACACTTTTGTTGACTTTATTTTTGCATAATTAATGTGAAAATATCTCCTATATAAATTCTGCTTTGGCACCATTACAATTAAGGTGAAATATCCAACTAAAACAAATGGAGAAGCAACGCTTTCCAATTATAATAGGTATACTTACCTAAGTATGAACCCGCGACTATGAACAGTAGGTACTTAAAGCGCAGGGTCGGACTGGGCCGGAAGGGCCCGGGTGGCTGATCGCAATCCCGAGGCCCGAGACTAGATCATGGTGATGGGATACTATCGAAAAATACTGAGATACACAAATTGAGATAAACAAACTGTAAAAAATTTATTACAATACTAAAATAAAGTAAAATAATAAGTAGGTATTTACTAATAACAAATAATAATATAAAGCTAGCCAATCAACATGTTTTTTAAAACAGGAGAACTTTCAGCTAAGCAGTTAATGACTCGATCGTAAAAGCTGCTGTTTTCGTAATCCTTGATTAGATCCGATTCTATATTTAAAACAGTGTGAGTTACGATAAAGTGCACATATGAAATTAGGTGAAACTAGATCTATTTTTATCGACAAAAAACAGGTCAAAAATTTTTTGAGATTTTTTTTTAATTTGTTATAGATTTTTTTTTCCAATTAGTTACTTATTGTAAAGAAAACGTAATAACTTTTAAACTAAGAGGTATATCCTGTAAAAACAGTAATAATGCTAAATAACAGACGATACTAAAAAAATACATAAAATACTCAGAAAATGCCAACAAATAATAAAAAATGATACTTTTTGAAAAAAATCTGCTTTTAAATTCGTGTTTTTTTGGTTATTTGATAAAAGACAATGGCGGAAATTGGCGTCTTTTTTTTCGCGCGGCCATCGACCAAACCTTGTTTTTTTATTACAAAATAGTGTAATAAACCAAACTTACTATGACATGTATGTATACCTCTAAACTCAGTCTGAACTGAGTTACGAGCATTAGAAGTTTGATGATTTTACATACTAGATTTGCTTCTTGCGCGCAAGTTTTGTATGAAATTGCAACAATCCGGGCGATTTCGAAAGATTTCGAAGTAAAATAAGCATTTTAGTTAAAATTAAAATGGTCCCTACCTGTAGCGGAGAATAATGTTGTGGTAGGCCTTTGTTCAAACTATCATAGACAATGTTGTGATAGGGATAGAGACATGCGATTTTTGGTTTTACAAAGGTAATACGATAGAGAATAATACAAAGCAATAAAAACCACCTGTTATAGGGGCATTTTTTGGAGAAAACAAAAAAAAACACGAATTTATAAGAAGATTTTATTCAAAAAGTATCATTTTTTATTATTTGTTGGCATTTTCTTAGTATTTTTTTAGTATCGTCTGTTATTTAGCATTATTACTGTTTTTATTTTATCAGGATATACCTCTTAGTTTAAAAGTTAAAAGCCCTCTTTCCCACTGGGCACTTTAGGCACGTGCTCAGGGCCCCGCGACGGAGGGGGTCTGTCCGTCTCAAAATACCTTTTTCTAGATGACAAGGGCCCCCTTGATCCGTAAGTGCCCAGGGCCCCTAGTAGGTTAAAGACGGCCCTGTGTTTACATAACTTTTTGTCCTAAATTAAATTAGAGAAGTTATACATAAGCAAAAAGGATTTTTTTTTTGCTTATAACTTCTTTAATCTTTAATTTAAGGCAAAAAGTTATATTAACATATTTGTAGGCAAAGCAATTTTCTACAAATTATGACTGTACAACTTTTTTGTACGACGCATAGTTTCCGAGACATGCACGCGGGCAACCGTAGCACAGGGGCTACGCTGCGCGGGCCCCCTGTGCTACGGTTGCCGCATGCCCCGCAACCCAGGCCCGTGGGGGGCCCGCGCAGGCTGGGGCCCGGCTGGCAAATGCCACCCCGACTGTATGGCCAGTCCGACGCTGTTAAAGCGTATCTAACCACTAAGCCATCATCATCATCATCATCATTTCAGCCATAGGACGTCCACTGCTGAACATAGGCCTCCCCCAATGCTTTCCATGTTGATCGATTGGCAGCGGTCTGCATCCACTAAGCCATATTATGTTTATTCTGTAGTATTAATTCACACTACAGGTTTTTAGGTATCCAAGTATTTTCCTAGGATAGGAAATCCTTAGTATAGGTAATTAGAGTAGGTAGTTACAATAATAAATAACTTCTTCTGAGACTTTCTGAATTTAGTTATGAGCACTTACCTAGGTACTTAGTAGGTAGTTAGTTATGTATTTAGTAAAGTAAAAAGTATTAACTAGGTATCTAAAAATATAAAATAGGTACTTAGGTAAAAACTAAGTAGGCACATGACACAAATCTCTACCTAGGTTACCAAGTTCCTAAAAAAAATCTTGTTTGTATTTTCATTTATGTTTTAGTTTGTATAAGTATTTCTTTCGCTACAAAGTCGTAAAATGAAAATGTTTATGCTTCGGGAAATTAAAATCAAAGCGGATCGCCATTCGTTTCTCTCACTGTGAATTATTATGCTAACTCCATCATAGCCTCCATTGTAAAAATGCATTTTCCCGTTGAAGGCACTCGGAAGACATTGCTTTTCTTTACGGTAAAATAGCTTTGGCATAAATTTATATGAAATGCAAATTCAAACGATTCAAATCTTTTACGTTTTAGGTTCTGATATCATGGACCGTTGGCTTCGGCGAAGCGGCTGGGGACAAAGTTCGTACGTAATTTATTTGCATATTTTTTACTTTTAAAGTTTTCACTCTTCTCTGTTTAAAAAGTCATTTACTTAGTAATGACGAGACTTGTTGGTAAAATTAAGTTCGTGATAATTTTCAGTTAATCTAAGAATAGGATTTGATTTGACGCAAGGTACAAATGGGGCCCCAGCACTTCGAATACGTGATTTTGAAGGTAAACCTATTTTTGTTGGCGTTTATGTTATTCTCTGTACGGCTTAGATTCACAATTGGACCCGACGGGTGTCACGAGGATAGGGTTCCAAGAATATTCTTAACACTGGAGTAGGACAAAGTCTATTCGTTTTTTCTATTCTATGGATTCGGTGTAAAAACAAAATGCTAAAATTAAGCAAATATCCCCTTATTAATCTTTACATGGGTACCTACACGTGTGTTGAACAACAGTTATGTGTATTTAACGCGTGTTGGTAATAACAATGTGGTGGACTGAATGAATGGTAGGTAGGTATACTTATTAGTGAGGTGTCTTGTCATAGATTCAGATAGATCAGAATATGAAAGGCACCCGAGAGCAGAAGAAAAGGAAGAAGAAAAAGCCAGTCCAGCAATAAGAGCCGACTCCTTCAGCGACGAAGTAGCCGAACAGGAGTCCAGCAGGGAAGAAAACGCCAAGTCCAGTGATGTGTCTGAAGAGGGTAAATATCAACTTGATTTACTTTAATTACAAACATTTTTAAATACGCAAGTAGGTAGGTACTAGTATTACTTATTTATTATAATATAAGATCTACTTATCTAGGTCCTACACCCTCTTTCATCTTTTTACCTTACAGTTATTATTTGATAGAAAGCTCAATACCTTTTTAAATGGTGCCATCAAACGAAATCTTTAGCTCTACCATAGTAACTATATGAGTATGGCTCCTCTACTATTTTAACATTGATAGATACTAATTATTTTTCAAGTTTCATATTAACGTCTGACTCTACTTTTTTACAAGTTGACCCTCTTCCGCAAATCCGATAGAGCTAGGAGCAATATTTAGCTGGAGAATTATTAGTCTTTCATTTGTTTTACAGAAAGAGGCAACAGCAGGCACAGAAGTACTAAAGGATTACAGCCTGGAGAGTTCGAGCCGGAAGGTAATTAATCATCATCATTTCAGCCACAGGACGTCCACTGCTGAAGATAGGCCTCCCCCAATGACTTCCACATCACACGGTTGGCAGCGGCCTGCATCCAGCGCCTACCTGCAACCTTTATCAGGTCGTCGGTCCACCTTGTGGGTGGAGGTAATTAATATGACTCTATAAAAGTAGGTATTTTTGAAACATGATCCAACTAGTTAGGATGGTTTAAAATTTACTATCATTGATTGTAGATAATCCAAAAGTCCATGGAAGATATCAAGACGAAGATGAAGAATCGGATGAAGAAGGTAAAGTACCTAACAAAATTATATTAACTAAACATTTGTTTGTTACCTGGTCTAATTAGGTAGGTATAGGTACTTACAAATGTTCTGGATATTTAATATGAAATTGATTTTACAAACAGCAAGACGTCATCATCGCAATAAAAGAGAAATCGATTATGAGGCGGAGAAACGAAAAAGTAAGTTACAATATTATCTATCTTCCTGCCATCCTATGTTATCGCTTACCGACAACAATACATTTCATGATTTTGGATCTAATTTGTTTCAAGTACCGACCTAAGAATAATTGACTGTAAGAGTTATAATGAAACAAACATTCATCAATATTCAATTCATGCAAGTAAAATTTGATCCTAGAAATATTATTGAAAACTAAAAATTGATATTTATTTATAGAAATGGTATTAGGTTCGAAACAAAAGCAAAATATAATAAGCATGTAGTGTATCTACTTACCTATATTTCAAAAATAAAACTCATATTTCAGGTAAGAAATTCCGCAGCGCCAGAAAACAAGGGGTAACCAGAGCGTAACGGAGGATTTCAAATTCAATACTGAATTCTGAAATATAAAATTAGAAAATGTTTTAGGGAATGTTTTATTTTTGGAACAGTTTTACCTTGACTTTTAAAATATCACATCGCTATAATTAAAACTCTTTGTTTCAACCTATTGTTCGTTCAATTTGCTACTTTTCTTATTGAATAAACTTCAAAGCACAAAGAAACACCAATATGGGTCACAAAAACACTGTTCAAATTCAGTAGACCTACCTAAAGGTTTTATATCGGGTTCTGTATCTACAAGTTTCGAATAAATAGTGATTTCTACTTATATTGTTGTAATTGCTTTCCAACTTAGGTATGTTTTCATTCACACAATCAACACAATGTGAAATGCTTGTATTGTGCGAGGATTGAACTCGCAACCAGGCGTAAGTAGGTACTTACGTGGGTAGTCCAAACAACCAAGCGAGAGGGTTAACTCACTTTAAACTTTTATAATTTTAAATTACAATTCACTATTAACTATAATAATAGTAGGGTGTCTTACTTAGGTAAGTAACCCTTGAAAAGCTTCGATCCACGTCGATAAGACAACCGTTAGGTAACATAGCTCTGTCAGCAAAAGGAAAGACGGTTTGAATAAAAAGGATCGGAAAAACCCCTTTCAATTACTATAATAATAGGAAAATTTGTTGATATAGAAACCTACCTAAATACCTAGTAGGTATCGACAGACGGAAACAGTCCTTATGGAGAGTTAGATAAGCCGATGACTCTACCTGGCTACCTGCTCTCTTTGGGTTCTATAGTTTCAGAACGTGAAAATCAAAGAAAATGGTGGAAACTCATACGTGAAGTGTGTGTAAGACGTGTTGTGTGATTATACGGTTTAAAGAAGCTTAGGTAGGTCTACTGATACAGGTAGTCCACAATAGATGATGATCATCCAACATCATCATCATCTTTACAAATTAGGTAATTTTATCTGCAAAAAATTAGAGTGGTATGGTCCTATAAAGAAAACTTCCTTAGAAAACCGTTTCCGGATCTGGGCCTACCTACTTATTTTCTACAGTAATTTTATCTTATCTTATTCATTAAGTTTTCAGTTTAGTGGTACTATTCTATAGGTAGCCCTCCCAAATGCTATCTGAAACTCCTTCGCTTTTAACTCCATTCGATCGCGTTCATCTGAAATTAATGAATTATTCACGGCCTGAGATTCCCACTTCGTTCAATTTTAACTTTTACTCGGTTTATTTGATCAGGATCAAGACGTTTCGTGATTTTAGCTATAGTTAATTACTTAGATACTAAAGAAAGATAGGTTTAGACGAAAATAAAAATTCATATCTCCTATTTACTAAGTACCTACTTAGCTAAGAGTTAAAATATTTGTTTGATAAAAAGGCCGCTTTCAAATTAAAGACTGATCCAAAGCTTGAGTTTTACCTAAAGCTTATCCAATGTATTAACTATTTGAAATCAGCTCTATGTAGTAGACGAATTTAAGCCTCGTAATAATAATTATTGGACGCTACATTAAGAATTGATACGGGATTTGTCAAAATATCAAAATCAACCAACAAAGAGAAGAGTTTCGAATGTCGTATCGTAGCCTAATAAAAAATTAGCTTTTTTTTATGTTTTTGAATGCTAGATTACAAGTCATCTTGAGGCATAAACTTGTAATGTTACAAGTTCGTCCGTCAGAGGTCTTCTGAGGCCGGCCAGTCCACCGCAAGATATTACCGAGAGCCAACAAAATTACACTATTAAGCCGAATATATTGCCACCACAATGGCTGCCTGGCGATTCCGAAAGTTTCTAATCGATTTATTATGGTAACACTACAAAACCGTTGCTGTAGTTTGCATGCATTAAATGCAGGTAACTTTGTATGTAGAGTAGGTACCTTACCTTCGTACAAGATAGAAGTCTATCCTAGTAAACACTGTAATTTTAAGATGTTACTCAGATTACCTAAATATTTTTACCGATCATAGCAGCCTTCATTTAACCCTTAACTGGTATCGTGGGGGCCGCGCGGCCCCCACGCATGACGTTTTCTTTGATTTCTAAGAAGCTACGCATCGTGGGCAGCCAAAATTTTTGGTATTCTCATATCGGCGCTACTCGCGTCTGGTGCAGGCGTTTCAGCACTGCATCATTCACCAGGACGAAGATATGCACGTGTTGGGGTCCGCGCGGCCCCCACAATACCAGTTACGTTAGTTTTTTTTTTTCATGGCAATTTTTATTTGATTGTTGTTTTTTTGTAGTATTGATGGCTTATAAGTGATAAAACAATAGAAGATATAGTATACCTAAAACGAAGTTTTTGATTCCAAATTAGTGATTAGTAGCATGTCAGAAGAAGGATATTGATAATAAAATTATAGGTCACTGTGAAGACCCAATAACCAATATTCGGTCGATAATGAGTATATTGAACCTGATTTTCAAGTTTTTTCTTCGGAGAGTAAAAATGAAGATGTTGTAGGACCTAGTCAATCCAGCTACTATGAAAATATAAATACAAGTGGTCTGAAAATCCACCAGGACCTGCTAATGTTTGCCAACATAATATTTATGTTTTTATTTTTATAAAATGCTTATTATTTTTATGAAACATTACATTAAAACGTTATTTATTATTAAGTTCACATTATTATGGATTTATTAAAATAATAATAATTTTGGTAATATAGCCTGACCAGGAACATAAAAACCCTGGCATAGAGGCGCTTCAATTGCATTTGATAGTGCAACACTGAGTACAGTCGTACATGTGTTAAATTAATAGGCTAAATTTATGTATCAGGATTCAGGATTACGGGCTAATTTGATATTTTCATAAATTAACGAAAAATATTATTAAAGGTAACCTGGTTTAAATAAATTAAATGAAACCATCAATGGAGCTAGTAGGATTTATTTTATTATTCATCAATAATCAAATTCAGAACTTGAATATTCAACTGCAATGTCTGCTCATGAACGCTTCAAACTCGGTACTTCTTTCCCAATTCCATAAAATTCAAAAGGTAGAAAGTTACAAAAAACTTTAAAATAGGTAGTTGAAACAGACTACAGCTAATTTTCATAGTGGACTGTACTATACGATAAACATGTCAGTCAATTTGACAACCTTTGTCGGAAACATTATTCAATGAAAATATTGTCCGAACCCTTAATATTTCTCTTCGACAAATACATTAACACATCGTGAACCACTTTTCTTTCACGACTATAAAAATATTTTAGCAATTTAATTCACAAAATCAATTGCAATCATTTAAAATAAAGTTTGTTTACACTTTGACAACAATAGACTGACATGCAAGGTGACATGTAAATGAAGTTTTCAGTTACTGTTGCCATTAAAAGAAATCAGTACCATTAGTTTTCCGCAACATGGCGAGGGTTTTTATGTTCCTGGTCAGGCTATAACTTTCTAAACGATAGGTTTCATAGATATTTGTAACGTTAAAAAAATATTACGTAAAAAGTAGTTACTATTATGTAATGTCTTGAAATTTACAAGTAAGAAGATTTAATACAATAAAAACTAAATTATCATAGAACAAGCCTGATATTTATCATATATGAGCATTTATTCAAGTATATAGGTAAAACATGCTTGCTAGAAGCAAACATAGTATGGGGGCCGCGCGGCCCCCACGATACCAGTTGCGTATGTCCAATTTACGATACCAGTTAAGGGTTAAGAGAGGTGCGTTAAATCTACTTTTGTAGGATACCAGCTCTCTACCTTATTCATCTGTAACTGGATATGGTAGAAGAATCAGTAAGGCCTTTCTTATACTTTCCCCCGGCCGGGACAAACTTGACCTTCACTGGTTGGGTTTTTGTTAGCGGTCAACCAGTAGATCTGGCTACACAGGAGTTACAGTGGTGGGAAAGAGAGGTGGGAATAGTCCCGTAAGCCACTATGCCGTTATCTCCCGTTTCTTGCCGAATCGATAAAGTTTCCAGAATCACCTGTCTGGGTGGGTAAAGTTGTCTAAATAAGGTAGAGACCGAAACGGTCACAGTAGTGTTAACTTAGATCTCTTCTTTTAGGTCTTTGTCCCGCATGGCAGATCAACTTAATAGACCATGGGTTAAGAAGTAGGTAGAGACGTTAAATGACTTCATAATATTTGTGTAACATGTGCTGTAATATGGATAAAAAGATACGCATACAGTCTTCGTCTAAATACCTACAATTTACTTACCTACTTACTTCTCATATTATAGGTACACCTATTACTTATGTATGCTGTTTAGCACGCGTAACCTCTATTGAAAGCAGATGATCGAAGTAAAGTAAGCTTAACTAAATTATAAAAACTGTCAGTAGACTGGACCGACTTATCCCTACAAAATAAAGAAAGCGGAATTATTATTCGGACTGTACAAAAGGGACGGTATTGTTCGCTGATATCTGGGGAGTTAATTAGCATCTCTACTGTTTCCTGGTCCGCTGTGCTCAAGGAGGATGCTGTTTTCCGCTCGGGCGCCGCCGCAAAGTCGGCATCTATTCGCTTTGCCCGGATTAAAAGGTGCAATTTAAACAGATTCATTTCGCCGGCCGGGTAAATCCAGATTGCGGGTAATCGACCCTCTGGTTCTTCAAAAAACAAAAACACGTTCATGATATGCATATCTAGATCTAATAAAATTTAGGGGTGCCTTATGGCGTAGTAGGTAAGGTTTTCTTAGGAAACTTGTTTTTAAACAACTTATGTAGGTATTATTAAAATTATGTGGTGTCAATTTAATAAGCAGGCACATAGATAATTTGCCCTAACTAAGGTAAGGACGAAGGTACCTACATCTAACACTCACGGGTTCCGTGACCTAGGTAACGTAGGTAGGTATACCCGTATTAAATATTTATATAGGTAGGTAACCTAGATTTGTCGATTGTCGAAACCATTAGTTGCTTGGGAAACTCGGGAGTGATTAAATTTCGAGTTTCCCGAGTGACTTCGGAAATTTTGTCCTCCCGCATTTAGAATTTTATGTTATATTTAGTAAAGTAACTTATTTAAGGTGAAATCAAGATGCCTACGTGTGTCTACTTAGGTTAAGTACTACGAAAGAAAGACCTAAGTAGGTAAGTACTCTTATCTATCAAATCGGAGTTTAATAAATAATTTGTTCCAAGCTTAGCACAACTTTTCTGAACGTGTGCCATGGAGCCTACTTACTTGTATCAAATCACGTAGGGTTTTTTAAGGTCCCCCTCTCGTACTATTAACGAATTTCAGATAAGTAAGTACAAATAGGTAGTTAAACAAGATTTTGAAGAAATTACTAAGTGGTAGCGAATGACTAATTGCCGAATAACACCTTAATCCATCCTAAATCATATTATTGGATACAAATTAATTTGGAAGCCGAGCGCATACCTACCTTGAGCTCTGAGCTCTGACTCTCAAAACTTATAATTGAATCTTGAATCCCTAATTGGATAGTAACAGTCGAAGTCCACGATGATTATGGGAATTGTCACTGATGTCCTTATAATTCAATCAGGAAGTTAGGTATAGCCTGACCAGGAACATAAAAACCCTCGCCATGTTGCGGAAAACTAATGGTACTAATTTCTTTTAATGGCAACAGTAACTGAAAACTTCATTGACATGTCACCTTGCATGTCAGTCTATTGTTGTCAAAGTGTAAACAAACTTTATTTTAAATGTGTGCAATTGATTTTGTGAATTAAATTGCTAAAATATTTTTATAGTCTTGAAAGAAAAGTGGTTCACGATGTGTTAATGTATTTGTCGAAGAGAAATACTAAGGGTTCGGACAATATTTTCATTGAATAATGTTTCCGACAAAGGTTGTCAAATTGACTGACATGTTTATCGTATAGTACAGTCCACTATGAAAATTAGCTGTAGTCTGTTTCAACTACCTATTTTAAAGTTTTTGTCACTTTCTAAGTTTTGAATTTTATGGAATTGGGAAAGAAGTACCGAGTTTGAAGCGTTCATGAGCAGACATTGCAGTTGAATATTCAAATTTTGAATTTGTTTATTGATGAATAATAAAATAAATCCTACTAGCTCGATTGATGGTTTCATTTAATTTATTTAAACCAGGTTACCTTTAATAATATTTTTCGTTCATTTATGAAAATATCAAATTAGCCCGTAATCCTGAATCCTGATACATAAATTTAGCCTATTAATTTAACACATGTACGACTGTACTCAGTGTTGCACTATCAAATGCAATTGAAGCGCCTCTATGCCAGGGTTTTTATGTTCCTGGTCAGGCTATACGATGTAAACTTTCACATTTATAATATTAGTAGGATACTAGTAGGATTGACGATGTCTTTATTTTATGGGCCGTAATATCGCCGTAACTCTATAGAAATTCAAAATTAATTCACTTTCCCGTCAGTTGCATTGTGCAGCTAAAGATTTTTACTACAATCGGGGCCCAGTGGTCTCTCTATTTTGTTATATCATCAATGATCAAAAATATACCATAGACAATGTTTAATACAAGGAACAGTCTTCGCAAACCAGCAGGCTAACGTCTTTAGCGTCAAATTTGACAACACTAACAAACAAATGTCAAAGTCAACTTCAATAGTTTTTGATAAACTGCGATTGGCACGAAAAAATAGTTTACTGATTTTAATATTTTTCTGTGTGTATAATTAAAGATATCAACTTAAAAATAATGTTATAAGTTGTCCGAATAATTACTTTGAACTATTTCAAATAATTAAGCTAGTGGTATTGCAACATCATGACATCTGTTTGTTTTGATTTAAAGTTTTAATTAATTTACATTAATTCCTATAAATCAAGTCAAAATGGAAGGAGGTGAATGGAGAAGTA
Source organism: Ostrinia furnacalis (assembly GCF_004193835.3). NCBI lineage: Eukaryota > Metazoa > Arthropoda > Insecta > Lepidoptera > Crambidae > Ostrinia > Ostrinia furnacalis. Next base: position 965,081 of record NW_021130306.1, read on the forward strand.
CCATTATAAGTCAGCTCCAAGCCAGGAATAAGTATGAAACGACTGCTTTCCAGGATATTATTACTTTTCGTAAGTAACATAACCTATAATTAAAATAGCCTTTGTCTATTTGTTGACATTGGAAATGTATTTCTGAAGATTAATCTCTAAGCCATTGTTTCACCGTTATTTGTTTTAGATGTTCCCTTATCTTCTAGTCTAGCATCATAAAATTAACCTACTTCAACTACACACAGATCAAATTAAAAGATAATAATGTAACTTATCTGATATATTTTTGTTTAGACTTGATTATTTTAAACTATACGTCCTGTTATCCATAAATCTTTAGTAATAGAAAGTTAACAACAGTCTAAATTGCCAGCTATGTTAAAATAAAAACTCAGAATGATCAAAATTGATATCAACATAAATATGCAATTTCTATTAAGTATTCAAAGTTACTAGCATAAATTATGCTGACCATGATAGAATGTTACTAACTTATTTATGTCTTAAACTAAATTGGTAAAGGTTTATTGTTATTAATTTGAAATTGAATAACTCACAGTGAATAAATTATTCTTTTATTTTCAGAAAGTAGACTGTTTGACAATGTGAATACTCTGAAGAATGAAAATTTACAGTTGACGTTAGTTAATGAGAGAATTAGATATTCAAGCACAGATAATGTTCTATCGCCTGGTGGTAAGTATAATGTTAAAATGATTATGAAAATGAAGGTATCATGAGCTCCTATTGCAATTTGACAGTAACTCAATACCATTCACTATGAGAAAATATAAAAAATATGACTACCCTCACTTACCTCATGTATCATACATATTAACATTTCGTTGTGAGCACAGTAAGTTTATTAAAAACAGTGATAACAATGGATTCAAGTGATGAAGATTGGAGTAATTTACTAAGTAATGTGTTACTTACATGATTCATATCGCAATACATTAATTAGTAGTAAGAAATAACTGTTCTAATTTTAGTGTAGCACCTACACTTATTTACATAATTAACGATTTCTGTGTTTCTGCAATCAATAGTGATTAACTATAATTTAAGTTGAATATAAGGCAATAAGTTTCAATGTAGTTAAAAAATATCAATTTTCCTCAATATTTACGTTTTTGCATAGATTCCTACACAAATTGATTTCCTAACCAAAACATTGTTAAGCATTAATCATTTTACAGGAAGCAAGAAAAAAACAGTTTCATTATAATATTTAGGCTATAACGGTAATATTTTAGTCTTATTTGCAATGAAAGTAACTAATTAAACTAAATAAAAATATTTCAGGTAGCGGTAACAATGAAAGGATACAAGCTTTAGAACAGAAAATACTTGTACAGCAAGAGGAGCTAACGTCGCTCCACAGACGTAGAGGAGAAAGCGCACAACAAATCATTAACCTCAATACCCGAGTGCACGATTTAGAAAAAGAATTACAGGCAAAAGATATTATGTAAGTATTTTGAAACGACTGCCCAAAATATTTTAAAATAGATCAATGTCACAAATTCAGGCCTGTTAGTCAGCTAATGACACCTAATGTTGTAAGTCGACCTTGAGACCACACTGTCCCTCACGAAATTAATGATTTTTGTTATGCAACTTGTATTTGATATGTCAATAAGCAAATAACAAGATTTATTTAGTTGATAAACTAAGGAAAACAAATTATTAGTATGAGGTATAAGTATCGATAAAATTATGATACACTCTGTCAATAATTCAGCCTGTCCCCATAAATTAATAAACTTATCACTTTTATTTATAAAGATTATTCTCTTTGTAGAATTTCAGAAAACACAGCTTTAATAGCATCTTTACGAGCTGAAATACAAATGTATGAAACAAACATGACTGAGTTGCAAGGATTGAATCAAGTATTACGAGACGAACATCAAGCATTACAGATGGCTTTTGCAGCTATAGAAGAGAAATTAAGAAAAGCTCAGGTAAATTTTGACACAGTATTATTGGATTTTAATTTATCAGACTCTAGTCTACCTAAGTAAGGTCATTATGTTAATGAAGTTACCCAAAACTGGTTTAAGTTAACCTTGAACCAACATTTAACGTTAAAATCAAGTACCTACTGTAAAGTTCCTCATTTACTTAAACTACCCTATTTAATGGCTCACAAGTTGTCAAAACGGACATATTCCTAATGTTCACTACATATTTATAAACCTTAACAAGCGTTTCAATACTCTGATTTAATAAATCCCCTGTGACCTATTGTTGGATTTATTCAATGTCGTCGCCCAACTTGGTTGTGTAGGAAAACATTACAAGGAAACCATTCAAAATAGGCTATGCAAATCATACTGTCACAATATGTTAATGATTACACACGGCAAACTTTTATTGCAACATTATTAGTCCACAGAATGGCTAAAAAGTTTTGTTTCTAATTTATACACAATACCTTTTGTGATTGTTAAAGAGTTGTCACACGGACGTTTACGTTGCGTTGCGGTTACGCAGCGGCACGGCGTCTCTCGACAGATTTATTATGTAGCACTACACTACGCAGCGGTACCGCTGCGATACCGCAACGCAACGTCAACGCCCGTGTGGCATATTCTCTCTTAAATGGCAAGGGACTGTGAAATGTAAATAAATAACAAGTTAATTAACAATGTTGTTAATATGTTACAATCCCTAATGACAACTGCCTATTGACAATGATAAAGAGGTCAAAACACAACTCGAGAATTACTGATAAACGTTTACTTTTACTATTAGGAAGTAATTTAACGCATTTAGACAACTTGTTATCGCTATTATCGGGAGCTTGGGAATAACAGGCGTGTGGTGTGTAAAGATAATTAGGAAGTGCCTACCTGCAAACTACTACTTCGAATTAAAATTAATGCACGTCACTAATTCAGTCATAATGTGTCAGATAAAAAGTTGTCCAAATATAAAAATCTGTTCTGTTGCTTTCTACAAGTAGGAATAACTTATCTACCCTCGCAAAATTTCGCATGTTTTATATGAGGATAAATTAATTTAGGTATCAGTTTGTGTAATATGACTTAATTAATCAGTCATGTAATATCTTAATTACTTTGAAACTAGTAAACACATAGCTTAAAAGAATTCAATAAAAACATATTACCACTCCTTTGCGTCAAAAAAAGTTTAAAAACCCTAAAAAACGAAGTTATCGCGTATTTTGTGCAAAATTAATGTCTGAGTTAAAAGTTTAACTTAATCTAAAGTTATAGACCTGTGCACTGAGTGTGCACGCCTATAATCGTTTTTATGGACACTGGAAACTGTATGAATAAAGTATATTAGAATATTCATCAGCAGTGAGCTCTGTTTTTATCGTTTCTCTTGACCGATCTTAATTGCCTTGGAATGATGTGTCACTATAGTCGGCGCAAATAGAATCCGATTACACTACATACACAAATGTCTCCAGCAATGTAAATGATACAAATCAATAGATTTTCAAGTCTATCATCTCATTGAAAAGATTGGCAAATTGAATTGGTGCGGACTTTACGCTTTGTGGGTTTCTGTTATTGTTTATGAAATTATTTTTGGCATAGTAATTCTAGTTTTTACTTGCGAACAATTTATTCTGCTGGAAATTTAGAATTTTATAGCATCATTTAAAACTTGGGTTTGTGCCAACTCAATTCGAAGTTTTATGCAATAATATTCAGCGTGTTCAATATTTTTAAAATAATACATATTATACGCCTGTTTGTGCATTGTCATACTGGTTTTTTTCGCTGTACTATTATGAGGACAAACATATAGAAACTTGTTTGTTTATTACATAATGTCAACCTTAAATACTTTTGATTACATTTTCCTTTTAAACACCATTAAACAGGTCAATAAATTGGTCGCACCTATCCGACTCTACTTTAATTAATTAAGTAATGGCTATGCCAACAGTAAATGGAGCAAGCTGTATATTTACGAGCTTTATATGATTACCGTAGTGCGTATACACACTGTAGCTAGGAATATCTGAAACACCACTTTTGTGTACAGTCTGAATGAAAACGTTGAGTAAGCGCGTTCGGTCGTAGATTCAAAAAGTATTTTCAGTCGGAGAAACGAATTGATCTTTTCTTCTTTTCTATTTTCTCGCAATAAACTGTGGGTGTTGTGTTGTACGCGACTTGTTTTGTGCTGTGATTATAAAGATTCTGAAGATGCGCAAAATATTCAAAAAGGTTGTGCTAAATAGGTGTTGTGTTTAATAGTATTTTGTAGTTGAATTATCTTTAAAGTTCGGTTTTTGTGTGTTTACAGGACGAAAACCGGTCGTTAGTGGATAGGTTAATAAAGTACAAAGCTAAGGATGCCGACAAGATGAATGAAGAAAATGAGCATTTTCTCAAGTAAGTATTATTTGAGCTTTTTGATTGTTCAGCATGTAGTATACACGTATAACGTAATATACACTACTTTACCAGACTTAAGTTTCGCAGCTCTATTTTGACTTGGTATTGTAGCGTCAACAATATAAGCTAAGCTGATATAAATATAAGATTTTTTAGTATAATAACATTGGCAAATTCACTGCTCGTCCTTCCACAATGGTCCTATGGCCGTTTGCTTTTTCGCTGTAATAAATTAATTGTTAATTTTCACACCCATTACCCCAATAATAAGGAAAATGGAGTGTTCCAAGTTGGGTCATACATTTTGCTGTTGGAAAGAGCTTCTGAATGAACATTATTACTTATCATTTAAACGGATGACGGATTATACCGTTGCGGTTGTGTAAAGGTGAGTAGTGATGTTCCAGTGTTGCCATATTAAAAAGTCTTTAAGTATATCGTGCATAATCCTTAGTAGTTGCCGCTATTATACCAAGTTAAAGCTTAATCACTTCGAACGAAGCTGAACGAAAAATCGAACTTCACTCGTTATGATACGTTTGATTTTCAAACATACAAGACTGCTACAATTTATTTTTGTTTCTCGGTAAGAATATTATTTATCACATGAAGATGTCTTGACAATGGTAGCAGTCGCATATATTGTTATAAAAGTACTTGTTTTAGTGTTGCATAATATGGGGCATTTGGTAAAAATACTATGTAAGTACACTCACTACATACGTGTACAAGTAGTTAGTGTATGTCGCTCGCTGCTATTATATGAATAAAACACTTATATGCACCGCAAAGTAGACAAAAGTTTGTCCTGTATTACGTTATTGATTATTTGAACTATTGCGGAAGAGAGATCGCGAATTTAGCGCTGGTAGGGTAAAAAGATTATGAGACATGCAGAGGCTCCTTAAGAGCAAAATATTTGACGATTTGTAATTACTATTTATTAGTCTATACAAATAAATAAATTTGAGTTTGACTTTGATACATGGCAAACAGTAGTGGACACTGCACACGATATTATACTTTGTGTTTTACTTAGTTATGTGTATTTTAAAATGCAGTTGTTGTGATAGAGTGGGTGATGTGTGTGCGCGGCTTTACAGCTTGCATTTTGTACCGATAATTTTTGTTTTTGCTTCTTTTTGTTTAATTTGTTCAACAGGTCAAGCAACCCTACCGCGTTTTTCATCAACACGTTTGGTAGAGTTAGTTTCGGGTGAGTTTGACATAATGTGAATGAGAATGTGGTGGTTTGAAGGCATTGTGGCGTTCATAATAATTGAACATACTTCCTCATGAAAATGGCCCATGAATGTCGTAACTGCACTCTGAAACTGACTCATTTATCGTAATTTTCCTTCTGTCTCATTGTAAGATGTTACTTTTCGATATTTTTTTGTTTACCTAAAACTTATTAAATTGTTTTCGTATAAGAATTTGTTTTTCTAGTCTATGCTGGTTTGTTTTCATGTTCCTTCTGTGAGTTATCATGTCTATTTGCTCATTTTAAGGTGTTCAAATGTAATAACTACATCGATGATCATTTCATACTTAAAATGTTCATGAGTGTGCATGTAGTTATTTAAATGAGTTGTGTGAAATGTACTAAACAATCTAATAATAAAACTAGGGTATAGTTATAGATGTATGTGTTCAAAAATGTTTTCAATCATCTTGTAATTTTTTATGAGTGATTAATAGTAAATACGAAATCTGAGTGTAAAAGCATTTATTTGTTTACATCAGGTTTCAAAGTTCTTTTAATGTGGAGTTTTATTAGATTCTTCAATGGATTATAAGCAATAAAATAAATATTATCATATTACACACACTAAATGTTATTTTTATTGCTGTGCGGTTCAATTTGTATCTAATTTGTTTATTATTGTTAGGTTTTGAGAATTATTTTGTAAAGTTTTATTAATAATAATGTCAGCACGCAAATGTACTGCATGAATTACTGCATGTTTTGATTTCAGATACTTGGCACATGTAAGGTATGCATTTTGACCGCTGATTAACATTGTTTGCTAAATCTATTGTTTTCAAGTTTATGTCAGATCATGTTGGATATAGTCGTTTATGTCACTAATGTCACGTCACGATAATATTCTGCCCCCCTAGACAAAACGCACTTTTTGATCGAATCGAAAATCGAATCCGTCAAAACTCCATACAAATAATCTAATATAACTTTTAAAAAAAATAAAACCGACTTCAAATGCATGAACACAAAAAAAAACTAAAAATTAAAAATATTGCGTATAAAAAAGTTCATCCCCAATTTTCCACCCTTGGGGGTGAAATATTTTCTTCAAATTCGCATGAAACCACCCTTTTGATAATACCTATTCAACAAAAAAATAATCGTTCAAATTTATTTATAATCGGCGGAGATATTGCGTATAAAAAAGTTCATCCCCAATTTTCCACCCTTGGGGGTTGTTTTTTCTATTATTAAATTTAAATGGGACCACCCTTGAGGTATCCCAACTAATATTATAAATGCGAAAGTAACTCTGTCTGTCTGTCTGTCTGTCTGTCTGTCTGTCTGTTTGTTACGCTTTCCCGCTTAAACCTCGCAACCGATTTTGATGAAATTTGGCATAGAGATAGTTTGAGTCCCGGGAAAGAACATAGGATAGTTTTTATCCCGGTTTTTGAAACAGGGACGCGCGCGATAAAGTTTTTCTGTGACAGACAAAATTCCACGCGGGCGAAGCCGCGGGCGGAAAGCTAGTTACCTATAAACCGAAAAAAGATTGGTTCAAATCGGTTCATAATTGGCGGAGTTATCGCGTAACAAACATAGAAAAAAAAAAAAAAAAAACATACGGGTCGAATTGAGAACCTCCTCCTTTTTTTTGAAGTCGGTTGAAAAGGGGCTTTTCGACCACTTATCGACTGGTTTGCGATTATAATTTGCACTTTGTCTAGACCCACTGATTTTATAAATAGTCAGTCAGCGATTTATGCCCGTTTTAACCATCAATCCCTAATTTTTAAGTGACCCCTATGGTAACACATATCAGGAATTTTGTTTATACATATAGGGGTCACTTAAAAATTAGGGATTGATGGTGAAAACGGGCATTAGTTACCTTGGCTTCATATCGAATTGTAATATTTATATCGTGTCGCCTATAGAACTATACAGGGTGTTTGGCGCATCGTGTGCCAAAATGATTTGGCGGATAGAATGGGTCATTTCCTATATTTTCAGCCCCCATAACACGTTCCATGTCAGGCGGCTACTTTTATATTAAGTTTTTTTAGTAATTTCACCAAATACCCAAATCGCATCATTTAATTTCGATTAAAAAAAAACTACTAAGCGTAGCCTCAAAGTAAATATTTTGTTTTGACGTGCATTGACATAGGGTTGCATCAAATCTAAATTTACTGGCAAATATCATCTAGTTTTTTTTAATTCAGCTTTGAACTTTTCCGAAAAGTTAAAAATGGACTGAACATTTAAGTTTACAAGGCTATAATTTTTTTTTTAAAAGAGATAGCGATCTTCGGATTTTATCAAAACTTCTCTAGTCTATCCCCATTCAAACGGTATACTAATCTTGTTTAAATAATAACAACAACTTCACAAATTCCCTAAATTAGTGCATTGACTCTATTCGGACTGATTTGCGAAATTTGTGTTTATAGCCCCTTTTTGTGTGAATAACACGTTAAATACCTACAGGTAAAAAATATTTATCTTATGCAATGTAAAAAACCTTTTCTCTATCGTTTTTCAATGTAATATAGGAAATGACCCATTCTATCCGCCAAATCATTTTGGCACACGATGCGCCAAACACCCTGTATAATAGACTTTTTCATACAAACAATTCATCATACCCATGCTGAGTAATTATTAAAACATTTCGACATGAGCTGCCTAATTTGGAAGCGATACAATGTTGTGTGGTGTTTGTATTGCAGTTTTGGAATTACCTTGTATGTATTTTCAGTAGTGTAAAAAGTTCACTGTAAATATGTCATAGCACTAAACACTGATCAAATGATACGTTTTATATCGACACAATCACTTACGTCAAGGTGTTAGATCAGCAGTTCACAAGCAATAAGGTTTGAATTTGGTGCCTTTTTATAGGACACTGTTACGTCACGAAGAGACACAAAATGCATGGTGATTGGTTACGCATAACTGCTTTTGCAAAATATGCTTTATGGTTTGTATTCGGCCGTATGGGCCGTCAGTAGTTTGTATTGAATGTATTTAAAGTTGGTTTTTCTGTTGTTTTCAGAAAGAAGAGTGATAAGCTTCGGAAAGAGTTGGAGGAAGCCGCGAGAGAAGGGGGCAGTAGGAGTAGTGGTGGCTCGCCTGGTGGTTCGGATGACAAGATCATGGAGTCGATGCCGTTCTATGCCACGACATTGCCCACCAAAGTAGCGCTGAGATTTGTGAGTATTCTCAACTCTATGTACTCGTATATTCACCATTATCAATTGATTAGTCCAAGGGATCCCAAAGAGTGCGCAGTGGTGGTGCGCCATAGAAATTAATAAAGAGAGGCGCCGAGAGTCAATATTTTACGTCGCGTTGGCGCTTGAAAACCGTTGATGGCCTAACATGCCAATATGAGAAACAGATATATGTTTTTCCGAACAAAAATCAGTATAATACAAGTCAGTGGTGCCTACGAGAACATGAATGCTCGCTCGTGTCACACGATAAGTCTCAATTTCACCTGCAAGCAGGTAATAGTCGTAAGGGTACGCAATTATTTTTACTAAAGCCTGGTCCGTGAGCACGTAGAATTTTGTCCAATGACCCCAAGCTACCCATCCTTATCGCTCGCGCATAATTATATTGCTGTCGCGACTGTGCGACGCGCGCCCGCAGTGAGTGTGCGAGAGCGACAGCAACATAATTACGCGCGAGCGATAAGAATGGGTAGCTTGGGGTCATTGGACAAAATTCTACGTGCTCACGGACCAGGCTTTACAAGGTTATTTTTACTACAACTACTTTTGTTGAAAAAGCGTCTTTGCAGTCTTTTAGGCAGCCGCGGATCCACTAATAATGGACATGATAGGCTTGCTCTCAACCTTATTAGATTTGTGACGTGACGCACACTTCGCTTTTTAAATTATTATTTTTTATACAGGACGCGCATGATGGCGAGGTTAACGCCGTCAAATGGAGCCCTACCGATCGCATGGTTGCGACAGGAGGCACCGATAGAAAGGTTAAATTGTGGGACGTGTCGAAGTGTGAGTACATTTTGACTCTTTTTATTGTTACCCTTATTATTGATATCGAACTCATGCAAATGTAGTAATACATTTAGATCACTCTGTTGTCTTTGTCAACTAACATAGAAGATATCCGTATGCTATATGGAATCTATGAATGAAAGATAATAGTTGTTGCGAAATCGGACCTATTACAACTAAATAATATACCACAGTGTATACGGTTAGGTATAGTATGATATAGTATACCTACTGTAAGTTAAGCTATACAGTATAGATTAACTTGTGCTGTCGCTTGACGCGCATACAAATCATTCTTACATCGTATCACTTTTATACAGGATCTTTCGGCACAACGCGAAGAGGAGAAGTGGAAATGATGAAACCTGATTGGTTAAACACTTCTCTGCTCCGCTCCGCTTGCTGGAAACCGGTTCTTATATAGATCGTTTCATCCACGAAGACGCGCCCCACCAATTTTTGGTCTAGGGAAGCGCGGGGTGCGGGGAGTTAGATCCGAGCAATCCGAGCGTCATTATTGTAGTGTGCGTGCGCACTCATGGATAACTTAGCGTGTATCGATAACACTCAGATTAGCGGAAGAATGGTGGGGCGCATTTTCGTGGATGAAACGATCTATAATTTGATGTTCGTTCGTTTCAGCCGAAAGACGTCCTCTGCTGGACAAAGGCCTCCCCCAAGGATTTCCACAAAGGCCGGTCCTGCGCCATAACCTTCACTAGATCGCCGGTCAACCTAGTGGGAGGCCTGCCCACGCTGCGTCTTCCGGCTCGTGGTCGTAATTTGATGTATCAAAATGTTAATATTACCGGTATTCTTTTAGTGGGTCTGGTGGAGAACAAAGGCACCCTAGTGGGGTCCAACAAAGGCGTTATGTCGGTGGACTTCGACTCCTCGGGCGCGTACATCGTGGGAGCGTCCAACGACTTCGCGAGCCGGGTGTGGTCGGTCGGCGATCAACGGCAAAGGGTGAGTTGTGAACGATGTCAGAAAGTAAAGGAGATATGATTTTTTATGTCATTAGGGGCTGATTTTTCAATCGTCATAACTTTTAACTGAAGAATAAGTTTGGCACATTGACAGGTTCAGTATGGGAAATATGTCAAAATGACAAGGTTATTTTTCAGTTATAAGATATCTGACGATTAAAAAATCGGCTCTCAAGGCTGATTTTTCAATCGCTGGTTAGCTTTTAACTGAAGAATAAGTTTGGCACATTGACATTTTTAGTATGGGAAATATGTTAAAATGACAAGTTTATTGTTCAGTTAAGGGCCGATTTTTCAATCGTCAGATATCTTTTATCTGAAGAATAAACATTTCATTTTGACATTTTCCATACTGAAACTGTCAATGTGTCAAACTTATTCTTCAGTTAAAAGTTATCCGACGATTGAAAATCAGCCCTAAAAGATGTATACTCGTATCCTGAAAAGCCATAAACTGCTTTACTCTTAATTTTTGTACAGGTTGATCCTTCGCAAATTGCTCAACGGGAATGTTGAATTCATTAACAAAGAACAACTTGTAAAGAAAACTTATAAAGAATTTCCCAGTCTGTATACTGAAGTCTTGAAAATAAGCCCTGAAATTAACTACCTTTAGATAATCCAATACTTTATTTACGGTATAATTGTCTGGCTAACTAACAAGATATTCATTTTATTTTTTTTTCCATTGAAATTATTGTTTTTGTGAAAAAATTAAGATGATATTAGGTAATATTATTGTTAGTTGTGTAACTGAATGTATCTGTAACATAGACCTTGTATTAAAATTAAAACATAATTCATGTAATTTCATTAGCAATAAATATTAGTTTCCATTTAATGCATTCATGTTTGAAAAACTATACAATAAGCGTAATAAAAAAACCATCAACAGATAGATCTGATTCATAGTTTACTAACTAAACACCATAAGCTTTTTGATCAATGGCGCTTGATCTGTTCTGGTCTAGCCCTGCCGTTTACAATGTCATAAATTTATTTCTCTCTGTGCGCAATCACAAAATAAGTTGAATGATGCAGATGCGCGTGCGTCAATAGTAAAGCCTGGTCCGTGAGCACCTAGAATTTCGTCCAATGACCCCAAGCTACCCATCCTTATCGCTCGCGCGTAATTATGTTGCTGTCGCGCTCGCACACTCACTGCGGGCGCGCGTCGTACAGTCGCGACAGCAATATAATTACGCGCGAGCGATAAGGATGGGTAGCTTGGGGTCATTGGACGAAATTCTACGTGCTCACGGACCAGGCTTTAGTTCCTAAAAGGGTGCTAAAACACAAGGCGCATGGGCTCTACCAGCGTGGACGCACGTTAATATGATAAAAACCGAAGGAAAAACTATACAATACGCGTATTCAAATATTATCGATAAATAGATCTGAATCATAAGCTTACAAATACCATAAGCAGTATGATCAATGGCTACGAAAACACCAAAAGCAGAATGACTTGAACTGTTCAGGGGGCGTAGTGTGAGTTTACGTCAAACGCATTTGATATCTACTGCGTTAAAAAATATATGAAGATTTTAGTTCTTGAAAGTATCCGCTGGGGGCGCTGTACAATCCGTCATACATCATAATATTAAGCACACAAACACTTTTTTACGCAGTCGATATCGAATGCCCCCCTGATCCCGCCGTTTACATTGTCATAAAGTCTCCATAAAATTTAACACAGTTGATGTGCGCGCGCGTCGATAGTTCATTCGTTATGATGATAAAAATTGGCATATTCTAAAACCTTCGATAGATAGATCTCAACGATAATTTACGAACTAAACACCATACGTAGGTTAACTGTTTGATCCCACCGTTTACACTGTCATAAATTTGTTTCTGACTGCGCAATCACAAAACACATTTGATTGATGAAATTGGGACGATGCGCGCGCGTCGATAGTTCGTTCGTGTTCGCTCTGACACGGATAGACCCGTGACTTGCCATGTTGTGTGCGAGTCGTGTGAGTCCGCGATTCAACTCCTATCGCGGTTATTTATACTCAAGTTCACTTGCAGCGATATCGATAAATGCAGCACTGTTATAGTCTAAGATTTTTTTTTAAAGATACTACTACTTAAAACTAAAAGGAGTCATTACCAAATCAATCAATGATTCCCAATGGAAACTTTTCTGAATCATGCCGTAGGTTCCAATAGGCAAATGAAATTAATAGGTGAATCCCATTATGATAACTCATCAGTACACAAAACTTTGTCAGTGATGGTCAAAGACCGACTCTATCATATATTTTCGATGGAAAAGACCAGCTATGATGTCACTGTAACTGAATGGACCAACTACTCATTTATTATTTTCTAAGCTCTTTCTTATTTGACAGTTAATTGAACACTAATTGAGTCTTCTGTGAAGTCGTGACTTGGAATCATTGGTCACTGGTGTCAACCACCCAATTACTCTGGACGATTACCTGCAAGCTAAAGTCGCATCTATATTAGTATACATTAGCTTCAGTGAGCACCATTAGTCTCTGACAACAGCCTTCCCGGTGCATTTATAAGGGCGCATCTAAAGAGCATTAATCTGATCAGTGCATTGGGAATCTATCGCGTGATTGGAATCCCTCGACTTTGCCCTGATATTTATCTATAATTGGATTTCGTATATTTTGTAAATATATTTGTGCTAAATGACGTATGCAGCTGACTCGCGCAATTTATTGCTTTAAACAAAAAAAAATTAAACGAGTTTAGAGTAATATCACAATCGACCTCTGAAGAATGCGGTGAATGATGAGAATTCGCAACACACCGTAATACAATTATGTAATGTGTATTGCTATGATATGATTATGTATTGTTAGCGCGGAACCATTCGCAGATTCCATTCTGTGAAATCAGCGGGTGGTTCTCTCATTTCTGTGATACAAATCTTTCTCCAGTCATTCATATTATGCGTGTATGCAAACTTTTGTATCAGTCAATAAACTGTTCTTAAATGGTAAAAACCTGTTCTTGCAACCCTACGATGATTACTAAATCAGAATATTACAGCTAATAATTATTATGTTAGTAATAATCCACTCGCGGTACACAACTTATAATTTCTTTAAAGCTCTATCCTTTTACTGAACACTAATATATTCTCGCTACTAAACGCATTCTAGTAAAACTTTATCAGCCAAGCTGTCCGTCTGATGTGTAACATAATAGTCGTATATTTGTCGAGACTGAGAAGTTTACTTTCGCATTGAATTGATTATAAGGGTATAAAACTAACGCCGACGAGCGTGAGAATCGGACATCGGCGTGGCGTTGGCAACGATATAAAGCCGCACAAGATACGAACATAATTGGATAACCGAACAGGAACAATAATAGTGTCCGTCAGCTTGGACATTATCATCGGGCACGGGAGGCGGGGTCGCGAGCACGATCCTCTATTAGCGGATAGTTAGCGCGCGTCGGCGCGTCGTGATGCACTCTGAGCCCCGATTACGGTAACTTTTAACGTTTACAATCCAGACACGCTTCTCGATTCTGCGATACGATTGGTCGTTCAACAGCGTACGTCAGCTGTTTCGACCAATCGTATCGCAGCGTCGATGAAGCGTGTCCGGATTGTAGACGTTAAAAGTTACCGTAATCGGGGCTCTGATCACTTCCGACGGACCGGGGATGTTTCATCTCGTCCCACTGTGCGAACGCGCCCCGTCCGCGATCCGCGACTAATCCGTGACTAAACGTCACAAAAAACACGCCACGAACATTCCCAATACCCATTTCGAATACTAGAAACTAGAAATAACCATTTCACTCAATACAACGTACAAGTTGATGCCTACTCGAACTGCCGATTCATATCGAAGTGGGACGCTTCAAAATAACCCACATTGTATTTTCCCGCAATTTAAATTCTGTTCACTACTACTCAATATCCTTTCCTGAAGGATTTGCATAATGCAATGGCTGCACTAAATTCAATAACTTGAACAAATACCACGATACTCGTGACGGGAAATTATACATTTGCCTGATATCGATAAGTCCAATGACTATAATAAATGTCATTCCGAGCCACCCACTTGGAGTGGTTTCGATTGCTCAAGTCATCACGAGACTTTGTGTAAACATGCAATCAGGACCTCAAGTTCAACAAATTGGAGGGTCCGCCCACTGCTTTACTGAATGTTCGTTTGAAAGGATACCTGGAAGCGCCGATAGCGGATCGGTGAAAATGCGATGCATTCTTTCCTGTTATTACACCCTAATTTTCCCGTTAAGCACGTTGAAAAAAATCAAGCGTTTACCTTTTTTAAGGAATTATGAGTTGAGTATTAAAATCTCGTAAGCACTCTCTCATTATCGCCCATTAAAACTGTAGTTAATGTTTCCTTCACATTGATTGAAAATGAAAAAACCAGCAGCGGCAAATAATTTGCGTGGACCATTATAAGTAAATCCATTTGGGAAAGGCTTTGTGCGTCCGTCTGAGGACATAAATAGGCTGACAAGATAGATGTGCCCGATCCAGGTGGCGTAGTTTTGCGGTGTTCAGTTTCTCTGTTTATTTTCGCATCAGAGTGAGCTGCGTGATCGCGGTCGCGAAGGACTAACTTGATGCAAATAAGTACACAAATTGCGCCACGAATCAGTAACCGGCGCCGTGGAATCGGAATATAATAGACCAAAATCGATTGCACTTCGTGAACATACCAGATAAGCACTTATCTCCTGACAGATTTACGATCTGCTAACAGAATCTCCCTGTACGGCAAAACTGACAATTTCTAGTTTACGATAGCCTTCCATTTTTAAAAGTACGTCTCGCTACAAATAGCTTTTATCCGAGGCACTGGCAGTAATCTGCTGAATATTTATTGGAGTCATTGGACCGCGTGTGTGTACGGCAGCAGTTGTGTACATCATGTAATATTTCCCATTTAATAAAGGGCGGGGCGAGCAAACATCACTCGCGAGCTACTTACTGACTGGCAGCAATTATAAAGCAAGTGAAGCCTGTCACTGACATAATTTGTCCATAATACCTTTTTAATTTCATTAAACGTCGTTAAATTATGCAAGAATGCAGGCAAAGAATGTCTGAAAGATGAACGTACTTGTGTTATAATTAAAGGTCAAAACACCTATTTTTATGGTCGCTAAACGGATGTGATTCAGCTCGTGGGATTCATTCTCAGGATACGTTGTCAAAGATTTTTATCTTAGTCATGGTCGCACAATATCTTACACATTTTATTATCCTTGACGAACAATAAACCCGAAACACACTGGTTTGTACGGATGTATTGTTTTCCATCGTCTGACCTGACTTGTATTAATATAGTGTATGTATAAATTATCTCTTAAAGTATCATGTTATGAAAAGATGACTAGCCCAGATTACTGATCTGACATTAATTTGGGAGTTGTGAATTCAAGCCATTATTTGATTTTAAAAAGTACTTATTAAGCATTTGGAAGATAAAGACTAGCAATGTACTCATTTACTTTCATTTTCCTAGCGAAAGTGTGTCCTAGATCGCTTTCAAAAGGCTCACTCAATGCGCACTTACCGCAACAATAGCCCTCTGTAAAAAACCAAAACCATTAATAAAGTGCTATGTATACTTTTTTATCAATAAAAACTTTATAAAAGCTAATTTCTAACGATGTTTATTGAAAACGATCTACAATGGATCTACACGTGGATCGTGACCTTAAATTTTTATATACCTACTTAGATATTTTTTTTGTTACACCACAGATAATATAATACTAGTGTTACACTTATCTACTTCATACTTAAGTTTAGCTAAAATGTTTATGAACATGTAAAAAATCTTGCTTATAATCGTATAAAATTTAGTTCAGATCTATTTTGAAACCTATCCTACGGGAGAGACATAGACCGATGATCTTATAAACAGGCTAAATTAAATGCGGAAGGCAGAAGATGAGGAACATGGGGAAACTGGAAAGAGGCGTAATGTATTTTGCATAATTTCCTCCCAGGCTAAAAGGCTGTTGGTATGTTCTAAACATTGCATTTATGTATGTACTTAATATATTATCGATACTTGAGTGTGCTATTTATGCGAGACCGTCTTGCTACATTTTACTTGAAATGAACGCGAAAGTTTATACTTATTATGTGCATTTTGACTAGTTACTTTGTCTAATATTCACGCTTAGGTATAGCAGCGAGTGGCCTTCACCTCTCATTCTGAAGAATTCTCTGAATATCCTCAACCTATCCCATAAACGTTAATGTTTTAAAACACGCACTATAAAAAACTTATTGTTCTTTCTGGTCACTGAGCTCTTTGAGAGTACCCACCGTGACTCATTTATTGTAATACTTAATCAGATTACATTATTTCATGAGAACCGAGCCGCACCGACAATATTTCATTTGTGTCGCGATGCCAAACGTGCGATTACATCTACAAATGCTCGTTCAATAAGTACGAACGGGAAAGCTATCATAAATGGAATTAATACGATTTCTCTCCGAGATCTTCCCGTGTTGCTCAGCACTCAAGATATCGTCGGCACATCTTGTAGTCATTCCAAAACAAGCTGCATGCACAAACGCCTGTCAATCTTCGTATAAACGAGTACCTACGCATTGGCTTTTATTTTTTCCTCGCTTCGATTCGCATTCGCTACGAATGTACCCCTCGGTGGTCGCCATCATTCCTGCTGTTCCGTGTATTTCATGAATATTTTATATTATTGTAAACGACTTTATCTTTGCCTACATTGTTGCATTCAATAGTATGATTTTACGACACATAAAATGCATTTGGCGCCAAGTACAAAGCGCTGCAATAAGCTTAAAGTGCATTTGTTTGAAATGTTTCAATATTGTGCTTCTGTTTGAACACAATGCTTTATTGTATTATCTAATCTATCTACACCTATTAAATTGTTTGTCCAGACTGATTTATGTATCGAAGAATTACCTTAAGAGAAATAGAGTTGGTATTAGCATCTAAATTGGAAACAGATTTACAGTATCATTTTCGCTAAAAGGTCTCTACATATTAACTCAATTTAAATCCTTGCCGTTTTGTGCGATAGCATTTTTTTGGATGAACCTGTCATTACAACAGGTAATTCAAATAATTATAAAATCGTTTATTATGCAATGCCTGTAAACGATTTTAATACATACTATTTTCGAGCTGTGTAAATACAGTATGATAATCATGCAATACAAACATTCAAAAGTAATTATTTGATGTCATCGTGTTATAAATAATGCATTGATCATATTTTTGCTTTTATGTGTTTTTCATACAATTACTTATATCCATGAGTAAATATTGAGGGATCTTTTAGCGTCATTTTGCTTCTTTTATTGAAATCGGATTAAATGTGCATCTGTTGTGTTATTCAATATAAGTGGAGAGCTTTTACAGGTTCGAGGTAATTTATTATCTGAAGACGCTATTTCACTGCCTCCTCTCTAAGCTTTACGAAATTAAATACGAATAACGCCGTCTCGTTGAATTTGTTGAATTTATGAGGGCGATCACCACCAAGATAAAGTGTCGCTAGTGGAGTGCTTACTAAACAAAATACAGAATACTTCTGCTGGCTAATTCTGAAATTGCGAGTTAAATAAAGATGTATTTACGTCGTACAAGGCATGTCTGTGCTCTACCAAGTTTCAACAAACTGGCATTTAGAGATCGATACTTTTATAAGAATTAGGTTAGACCTAGTTTTCAGAAAGGTGTGTCAGCTAAGTGTCGTAGGATATGTAATTAGAATCTAGGGAGGAAGCTAGATTAAGTGTGTAGGTGGCATAGTAATTTGTCACCAACCCCTACTCTTCCCGCGGGTGTCGTAAGAGGCGACTTAGGGACTACACATCAAACAGAGAATGGGCAGCAGCGCTCTCTGAAAAACATCAATCTTTTAAACTGCGATCTCCAACCCGCCTGCCAAGCGTGGAGATTATGGCAAAACCCTCCACTATAGTGGAGGAGGCTCATAGTCCAGCAGTGGACTGTAAAGGGCTGTTGATGATGTGGCATAGTAATGGGGCACTTTCGATAAACTGGTAGTTATTTGAGGTTATTTTAATCTACGGGAATTTTTAAATGTTATGTAGGCTGGCTGATGATTACAATCGCACCCGAGGGGTGCAGATGCGATCTACGGTCGAGCTAACTTGACCAGGAGATACCTATTCGCTTCAGCCTTGAAGGCTTAAGAGTTGTGAGAGTTCAACAACTCAGAGACAACTTCAGCTGGCTATGCGCAATATAATATTTTTAATAAGTATTACAAACTTATAAAATTGCCTATCCATTTTACAAATTAGGAATATCCTTTGAAAATTGATCGCATTTAGCAAGGGTGCATGGACTTTACCTGCCTAGCTCGCACTTTTTTCATAATTCTTGTAAATTGTATTTCCTGCAATTAACAATTACTTACATAATTATACGACGTTTCTTCCGCCACTTCTCACCGCCAGACTTGTTGCCCCGAAGTGTTTTAGACCAATCCTTTGCCTATACCAGACCGCTACTGGTCGTAGGCATCCGCTGATACTACACGGCTTTTAATCCCGTCTTTGTCTTCTCTAGACTTTTCATAAGTTTTTTTAAGATTAATAGTAATTTGTTATTACACAAATTACTAATACTCCCGTTAGCCCCTCGTACTAAGCTAAATATGCTTGTATCACGAGTGAGCTCACCACAATAGTCGAGCGGCGGCGGGGACCGAACCAGCGTTCCCCGGATCACGAAATGGCCAGTCCGACCCCTTCACCGTTCGGCTATCGTGGCCTTAAGTTATTTAACCTCCTAAAAAATATATAATTGTTTGAAACAAATCTAATCCTAGCAAACAATATTGTAGAGACTAAGCAGTAAGTCCTAAATATAGGTATAAGCTATGAAAAAAGCCTCTTCATCATCAGCATCCTATGACAGCCCAATGCTGGACATATTCTTCCGCTGATCCTACTTTACATAAGGTCCTATTACTCCAAAAAAGAGAAATAATTTTAATTTGAAACAAATCGTATCCCAGCAATATTGTAGAGACGTGCAAGCGCACCAAAGGATGCGATCGGATCTGTACAGGAAGCGAGATTTAGCGTACAGGTGGTGTACTAATGAGAGCGTTTTCAACACGTGTCTCGCGTCGTAATGTTGTCCCGAAGTGTTTCGGGCCAAGCCAAATTTGGGCCCTAAGTACAGGTGTAAGCTATGAAAAAAGCCTCTTCATCGTCATCCTACAGCAGCCCATTGCTTTCGCTGATCATACTCAAAATGGACCTTTAATTCCGAAAAAGAGAAAAAAAAATCGAACCCCAGCAATATAGTAGAGACGTGCAAGCGCACCAAAGGATGCGATCGGATCTATACAGGAAGCGAGATTTAGCGTACAGGTGGTGCACTAATGGGAGCGTTTTCGACACGTGTCTCGTGTCGCGTGCCGCGGTCTGCGATCGGATCGCGGGCACGAACGCGCGAGGCGTGCCCTTTCACACGTGCCCGCCGCGACAACCTGCTGATCGCATCTTATTGATGTGAGCCGTTTTAAGAGCAAATCTGACCTGCGAAACCTTTGTTGGTATGCGGTATGTCGCTCGCATTCTTGGACTCGTTTTTAAAGATGAGACATCTGGTTTATGTTTTATGGCATGGATCTCGTTCGTAGTCGCTGTTACAGTTTTGTCTATGAATTATTAAATAACTTTCTCTTCTAGATATTCAGCCCTTGAGTGTAGTTTTAACTCTCGTTGATAGTAGCATGTGTCAATATTTTTATGATGATTCACAGAATTTTTCTAACCATATCATGTTAAATCTATTATATTATGGTGCTTTACTGGTACAGGATCTACATATCAAAATACTGTTACATCCACCTGCTATTGTAACTTTAGCTATACATGTAGATTCATTGATCTGAGAATTTTCTGAGTTTTATAGCAAGAGACATTACATCCAATTGTGTCCACGTTTTATTGGTTTTGCTTGATAGGAATATGTAGGTAATTATTTCCAATGTTTGTTAAGTCACTTTTGTGTCTTTTTCATTTTTGTACACTCTCTTATTTTAAATTTTTTCATTGATTGGTCTATGAATTTTTATATGAAGTTGTCTTATTTTTCATCATTTACAAAAATAATCATTTTCTCGTGAGTCTTGTAGCTATTACTTATTTTACTACAGACAGGATCATTTTCATTTTGGAAGCTGATGATAGACGTCAAATACAGCCTTTTCACAGAAATAAATAAAGCCATAGAGGCAGACTAACTAATGCATTAAAGTAACCCTATTTAGTAACAATTTGTGTGTTGATTTGCGTACCAGTATTTAGTAATTAAATTGCTATTTACAGGGAGACAAATAAAACTTCGAATAATATTCTGAAATATTTTATTTTAGGTTTGACAAATTGGACGGATGAAACAGATAAAATGATTACAGCATTTTATTATTAACATTTCAAATTTAAGGCACTAGCATCATAATAAAATACTTTCAGTTTACATCGCAAACGATAGCACATGTTTAAGTAAGCTACATGTATTTGCTTAGGTATTCATTTATATTAGGAATTTATTAAATAGGTATAATTCAATCCTCAAACATAAATTACGTAAAAAAGAAACTATGCTAAATTAAATAAATTACGATGTCGGGACGGCCGTCAATCCATCGTCTCTTGACTTAGGTCGCACGTTCGGTTATCTACTTAAAAGGTACTGAAATGTTACTTTTTACTTATCACTATCATTAAAATCAGGCTTAGGCTACTTTAAAAAAATATGGTACAATACGTCGTCGGATCTCCGAGTGGACATCCGACCGTAAAGTGAACGAATGAGCGACGTGATCTTGATAACGACTCACGGCCACGGTCCCGCCGACGCGGGCCGGGAGAAGGGGACAAGCGAGCGTTCGCATTCACTCCACAACGCGGTCACACAGCGCCCGAGCGCCTAGCATCCGTCCACAGCCACACACGCTCCCTGGTCGTCCCCGCCTCCCCGCCGCGCTCCCCCGCGCGCGCCCGTACGTAGCACCACGCGGAAGACCTCGGACAATACCATTAAATAACCGCTATCGTTGCCCTGCGCTTCGTTAAAGGTGGACGTGTCTCTCCGGCGAAACGTCGGCCTCACGAGCCTGGACTCGACGGGGGTTTTTAAACTACTATATATGCTACTATTGCGGACGCTGATCACGTCGACATGCCTACAGTTACTCAGAAGTGCCTCTGGTGCGCACGGGAGAAACTGGCATCGTAGACTTTGCAGAGGGTTGAGGGAGCGGTCGGGCCCGGGAGAAGCTCGGCCGCTTTCGCCGCCGCACGTCGACGCTGCCAACTGCAGGTCCACGCTGCTAGGACGACTAGTTGCGCGGCCAGGAAGGCGGCGGCGGCGAGCATCGCTCCCGCAGCGTTGACGCAAGTGGCGTCGGTCTCTCTGATGAAAACTGAGTCTTCGGTAACGTTCTTCGCTCGCTGTTTGTCGAATCCGAATTTGTCGGTGATCTGAATCGTTTGCACAAGAAGCATGTTCTCGGTTGGCGCTGCAGACGTCGAACGCCTCTTCCTGCGGCCGTAAGATGAGATGGTGCGAAGTTCGTTTGGTCCGCCGTTACACTGAACAGGTTCGCAAGTCGGCATGCAAGGAGTCACCAGAGCGCGGAATTGCACCACTTCGGACGACGGGAACTTGAAGGCGTCGAAGTGTGACAGCAGTATCTGTAAATTATAGTAGAATCTATAATACTTGTACTCAATTGCCTAGAAAGTTTAACATAATAATATAACAAAACAACTACATCAGCGACCCTCATTAACGTTTCTCATAAATTACAAGAATAGTTAGATTTATTACTAAGTCTTGGTATTCAGTTTTATTGTGTTTTGGTGTGATTTATGGCGTGATTTAGTTAAGGATTGGAAAGGCCATTATAATTATAAAGGAAATAGAGAATAACATAAATTGTATGGCTATAAATTGGATGTCAACAATAAGTATTGATTGCTAACAACGCTATTATATTTGATATCTTACCTTCCCGCTTGTGGATGATTTGAATAGAGGTCCCATGATGAAGTGGTCTGTAGGACAACCCTGGCTGTCGATAAGGGTGATTTCGCTGGAGTCTACGCCATCCATAGCAACCAGTTCTCGCACAAATATTTCGAAAGGTGAGTTCGGGTCCAAAATCTCGAATCGGAGGGCCTGGAAATATTACGAAAAATTAAGTAAAGAGAGCTCGTTATTGCGCATACATTCCAAGTCGAAGGTAAAGAAGATATGATTACCAAGGGATCTCCAACTTCCGCAGATGCGATGGTGTCGTCTCCGCTCCTGTCGGTGATTCTCATGGCTACGTTGGGCGAGTCCACAATAACCTCCTCTGACAGACCAGTCTTGACATCTCCTTGGATTCCGAGGTCAACTTCGTTAGCGACAGTCTTGTTTGTCAAGTCGTACTGGCAAGCGACGGCTAATCCCAAATCCGAGGATGTAACAATAGTATCGTGGTGTTGGATTACAACATCGTTCAAGTATCTGCAATAGAATTCAACTTAGTACCAACATTCGCGCAATATATTTTTGGTCACAAGATTACGTATTTTATTACCTGCCGAGACCATTTTGCTTGACATTACATTCAATGTTTGAGTATTCCATTGTCAGTTCAAACTCTAGACTCTGTTCAACGTCGACAGCGCATGAGTTCGGACTTCCTTTTGCGTAGATTTTCCCATCAAATAATTTGGAGGTCTGAATGCGAGCTACCATGTCACCAGCGCGGCAGTCGATGGAGACGTTGTAGCACGAGGAAAGTTCGTACGTGGCAGCTTCGGGCACCTCCAAGTAAGGATCCTGGTAATAAAAAATTATACATAAATACAACTCAATAAGAAAACTAAAGAAAATTTCAACTCAAGCAACGCTTTACCTGGATATCAGCAAGAGTTGCTCGTGAATGGTGAGACAGACGGCACACGTGGTCACCAGTGTCGCCGTGGTCGTACGAATGGCATCGGAAAGGCGAGTTCAGGCAGAGCTCGCGACACTCTTCAACTGTTTGGACGTCTTGGTATACGGAGTCGACAGTCTTCAGGATGCGACCGCTCATCTTCTTGAACTCGCACAGTTTGGTCGGTTCCTCGACACAGTTGTTTTCTAAGTAATCGGTGTCTGGAAATGAAATATTCATTAGTCTCGTGGACACGAATATTAAATGTGGTATTTATTTATTAGGTTTTTGATATTTTATTTACCTTCATTAGGCTGGAATGCGCTAGTTCCCGCGAGGGTGATCCGATCCATGTTTGACAGCACGCACTCGCCAGTCTTGTTGTTGTAGTTCGCTGATCTGTAACAAGGTTAGACATTTTTAATTTGCAGCGCTTTTTCTGTTCCTTTTTTTCACTGTGTGAACTTTCCCAGGGAGTTTACCACACGAATTCTATTGCTATTTTACGTCAAGATTAGCTAGATGTTCTAGAACCCTTTGCTTTTATTCTTCTTTGCACTTTTTTATATTTTGTTATTTGTAGTAAATAATTACGACTACCGAGTATTTATAATCATTATCACTGCTACCTAGTTATCTACTAGTGCATGTTAAAAGCTTATGAGCAAAGTTTATGTGCCTATCGATATTTCACTATCTATATAAAAGCTATAAAGCTGAATAAGTAGGCAAATACCATAAATTAGCATTATAAACTGCACATATTTCACAGCTTCTTCGATATTAGCAATATCTGCTAAGATAAATAATGGTGTTGCTATTAATATTGTTTATTGTTAGTATCTTTGGACTTAATAAGGTAGGCCTCAATATGTTAATTTTATATGTTGTACTTAAAAGTACGGACGAGAGCAGATCAATCTTAACACTGATGCGTGTTATGTAGTTGGAATAAGTGATCTTTTGCAACAAAAACGTATACTCAAAGTCTGATGTGATATCGGCTGTAATATTCGATATCGCTCGAACTACTTTAAGCAATTTTCAGCGGTTTGATATTTATTTTTATGGTTTATCTCGATTGATTGAAAGTCCCGTTGTAACGTAAATATGTATTTTGCATAATTGTTATTTCAAAATGCTTTTAATAAGATAAGATAATGGCCGACATATATTTATAATTTCTCAGCTTTATCACAATTTAACGGCTTTAATTTTTCAGGCCTTTTTTGTCAATTAAATTATCCTACTACGTTAAGTTGATATCTTAAAACATTTTCGTATTAAGTGGAGTACGATACCTACAATATAAACTTTTTCGAAAGTTTTATCCTGGTCATCTCCTTTATTGTGCTGATATACTATCGTAACCGATCAGATGACCTTTACACAAGAATGCATAACGACTGAAGACTCAAGAATTCTTTTGTATTATAATAGTAAGAAAGAGAAACAGTAAAAAAGATTTTCTTCTTTGTGGTTTCTGCGATCGGCCAGTTCTGCGACAAGATTGTATCCTATCATTTAGTTTTATGAAGTTGCTAGTGCGTTAGTGTTACATGTAATCTACGCGTTACTGAATAGCGGCATAGGGCTATTACAAGAAAACATTAATTTAAAGTAGCTCTCAGCTTTATGATTGCAAGAGTGTCCCGCTACCAGCCGTTGTATTCATTAAACACCGCGCAGACTTGCTTGAGTGAATGCGTCGTCTTCATCGCATAATAATTACGACTACAGGCAATCTGTTTTGCTGCAACATTTCCTATATATCCGTTACAAAAAAATTGAACGTAATAGACATCAGAATAGACTACCATCGCTGTAAATTTTACACGTCTCTATCTATTTACGATCCTCTCACATCTTGAAGGTAATGTAGTCGCTCACCTGACCTGTCTTGGTAATCACTACTTAAATTAATTCCAAAACGATTATTTTAATAAACGTTTTGCCTTAAAGAATAGGCCATTTCTATAAATCATAATTTCTATTACTTGTATTATGAGACCGTAACTTTTAGAGAAGTACCTAGGGCCTCGGGGCATCCCATAAAGGTGCGCCAGAACAAGGGCTCGCGCCGAACATAATGTAGCAAAGTTTTATTCCCACATAACTGTTCCAAGGCATGTAATGTCCAGTCGTGCAGTCAGCGGGGCCGCAGTTTTCCGATTCCAATAAAAGTAAAATATTTTCGAAGGGTTCGGAGCGAACAATATGTGTTTTATCGGTTATTGTATCGTGAAAGTAGGAAGCGATAGGGCAGACCGCTCCCACACCGCGCCGCGCCGTCCGCGTCTTGCTGAATATTTGCCAAATGTCGTGACCGCCGACGATCGCGATGCGCGCCGCCCGGGGTGCGCCCGGGTTGCTCGCGCTACTCTCAATGGAGATACGACGATTTGTACCCAACGGTACACGTGTCGAACTAGTCGAGACCACGTAAAATCGCGCAATTCATTCCAGTCGCCGGCTCTAACTTTAATCGCCGCGCCTCCGCCGTGATGTTTACACTAACTTCAACAACGGACTAGACTGCATAAGTAATATATTCGCTGCAAATACAGCTACGACTTTATCATGCAAGGTTCATGACTTGAGTTAACAACATCATATTCCATGAATATTATTGAATGGACCGGCTTAATAATGCATCCTTAAAGATGAAAGTAGAAGTTTATAAACTAAAGGTCGATTTCAAATTGGAGCCAGTATCGACTCGGATGCGGTCACGATCTTTGCGGGGAAAGTTTATCTTAATGTGTGTCTTTCCCTTGCGATCTCGACTTATAATGCATAGCAGGGAATGAACAATGATATTAATGGCCTATTGGAATTGGAAAGTACTTCCTTATAGCTTACTTATTCATTGTACTTTAAAGTTAAGCCGTAATGCATACATAACATCCTATGAGCTTAATCCTTAAAAATCTAACCGGAAAAATTAAATCATTTTTTCTGTCGATGACGGTCATTATACAAAGACATGCAGTTATGGAAGTAACTAACAACGTTGTTCAACTAAACTCGCCATCAGAAATACGTGTATCGAATGTGAGCGTCAAACCTGCTATACTATTTATGTTAATGATATCAAAAACCTTACAAGGAAATAAACACAATAGGACAGTCATGTCTTGGTACATTAGACGCCTGAGACGCGGCCAGCGCAATTGGCCTCCCTGCTTTGTATATAATGCTCGTTTGTAGAATTCAGAAACCAAACAGTTACCAGGAAGAGCCGTGACTTATCTGCACTGGCGCTGTACCGAGCGAACACCATTTATAGCGACTCGCTGAAATCTTGAAGCGAATTGATTGACTTTGTTGTACCGTAAATGAATGATGACTTAAAACATACACATAACCGTACGTAGTGTCCGAGTTTCACACGGTCGAAATTGAATCGAGAAATATGAAACCCTTCGTCCAAAGACAACAATAAATGGTCATAAAACCATGTGTCATAGCAATACGGCAAAAACCCTATAAAATTGTTAGATTAGGTGTGTTGTAACGGTCGAAAGTGTAGCAACTGAGTAGGAGGCCATTTCTGCTGTGTCAAAAAAAAAGACAGTCGGTATTATAGCAATACGTCTGATAGTGAAAATGTACATAGATTCTATAATTGTATTACGAAAAAGTTTGTTTTCAGAAATTTTCCGCGTAGCATATAGCCTGTGCGCATTTTTGAAAATGTCAACAAATTTAGCCGGACTGTATCATAGCAATACGGATAATTATTTTTTTTAACTTTTCGTATTGCTGCCATGATTACCAAAAACCTGTTTTCAGACACTTTAAGTGTATCAAAAAGTTGTATGATAGAGAAGGTGCTACACTTAATTTGTCTGATATAAATTTTTTGCACATGTGGACAACTTATTTTATCATGTCCAACAATTTTCAGACATATTGCTATGATACGGATCGGTAAAATTTGTTAACATTTTCAAAACGGTCTCAAAATTTAATGCGTTCACATTTCCGTCTGAAAATTGTTTTGTTCGCATCAAATAACCAAAATTTACTAATAAAAAAGATTTTCAGACGTATTACTATGAGACATTTTTTTTGTCTCATTTTTAATTTTTTTAAATGATTTTACGGGTTTGCGCTACACCACTAACGTCTGAAAATAATGTTTCCGGTATCTCAGAACTATCATTCAACTACAGTCTGCAAATCAGACATATTGCTATGATGCAGTTCGGTAAAATTCTTTGACAATTTTGAAAATTCGGTCAGATCAAACGCTACGCGGAAAATGTCTGATATTGGTATTTTCGAGTTCAGGATAATCGTATCTATCGATTTGATGCGGTTTTGGCCGTATTGCTATGAGACAAAAATTTTGGTCGTGGGCTCTCGTACTAAAAGTCATGACGCGCTGTGTCTGTTCGATTAGTGCGACTGTATTGAGTAGTACGTCTAAACTTCTTTTAGTCCTAACTAAACACGCTCGTAAATGTATGTAAATAAATATATCTTCTTAGAAGCGTATGAAATACTTCGCAATCCTTAATTAATTTCCTGGAGATAAACTGCATTAACTATCCGTTTCATTATTGATATCGCTCTTTATAGTACCTAATTTAATCGTCCTAATTGCTCGCGAATTACGTTTCACATTAAAGTATCTCCAATCCGATCCGATATAATTAAGTTTCGTAATTTTAATTACCCAACTATTTGCAATGATACCTCTGGATTGTTAATTAGTGATTAGAATGGGCGTGCGCTGCTGCTCTGCCTTGATATACTGCTTTTATTGTTTTTCATGGAATTACAAAGCCTTAAGCATGGTTGATAAAAAGAAGCATCTGTAGAAATTCCGCTAATTAAGCTCCGTTTAGTCGTTTTCTGTAGTCTATTTAATATTGCACTAGCGGCCGCCCGCGACTTCGTACGCGTGGATCCCGTTTTACCCCCTTCGTCTATCTTACGCGGTTTAGATTTTTTCATACAAATTTTTTTTCCCGCTAATTCCCGTTTCCGTGGGAATTTCGGGAATTCCTTTCTTAGTGCACCTCTACGGTACCTTCCAAATTTCAAGTGCCTACGTTTAGCCGTTTAGGCCTGTGCGTTGATATGTCAGTCAGTCAGTCAGTTTCTCCTTTTATATATTTAGATTACAGTTGGCGAGTTTAAATACGCATTAATAAACATAGTGATACCTATTTGCACTAATGGCTAGCGTTTTAAACGTCTGGGGAGTCGCGCACTGTAGGTCGTGTCGGGGCAAGGAGCTCGCGGGTCATTCATGTCTCACTCCGCCCATAGAAAGCTCTACTTTGTACATTTCTTGTGCACTTTTAATTTATCTACGTACTCGGATTTACTCGCTTCCTCCATAAATAACTCGTCAACGCATTCATACAGAATATATTCATGGTTAATAACTTCATAAGCTGATACAAGGAAGAGCTCTTAAAATTTCCATATTCCCGGCAATCATACTAGAAGCCGTGCAGCAACTATGATAGGCTCTGTAAGAGTAATGGCGCAGATCCTCTGGTTCCTTGCCTTTTGAATTGAATTGACTTAACATACTACGTGAATCATAGTATAAATCTAGCTTTTCCTTTTCTAAATATAAGATACTGTACACGCCTATTTTTATAGTCGGACTTCGTTAGTCGTAAAATTCACCTGCCGTAAATATTCCCGTTGACTGTTTATTGGAATACTTCTGAATATTACTATTCTGATGTTTTATATGTGCAATGCGGACTTGCCGGTATAGTCTGTGGGGGACAACTTGTAACCGCTCGATGCTATAAGGAATGGAGGCGATTTTAATAATTTTCTACCACTTCCTTCTATTGTGGTTTCGCTTTGGTGCATACGTTTTATGTTTATATCCATGAGAAAAGTATGAACTGTCATAGGCTTGCTGGGCTTTATTCCTTCAAACCATGGTTATTGACAGTTACATTTTATATTTTTTACACATACCTAGCTTTAATAAAATGTCACAAAAGGTGCCAATTTTTTCGAAGTCAATGTCCAATCAATCCCCGATACACTTTTTTAAAGTGACGTTCCAAAGACGGGCGATTCAAAAAAGCACTATCACTAAATTCACACATTTTAAATACAAACCTGCAAACAAACTCGTTCTCCCCTAGACAGAGGTCCAAGCACATCTGCCTAGATCCAACGGTGTGGGTCCTCTTGCCTCTTCCCTTCAGGTGGTACCCTCGGACGCGGTCGAAGCACCACGCGCGCTCGCAAGGCCTGACTCCCAGGCATGACTTCTGGGCGTAGATCGTGAAGACAGGGAACTGGGATTTTGTTAGAGCACCTGTAATGAACACGTTTGTTATACTAGATTGTAAAGCATTTTGAAAGGTATGGTCTTAGGAATAAAGACGCGGTTCCTGTAGCGTATTTTGATTTGTTATTCGATGTTAAAGATTATCAAAATGTAATAAAGTTTTTAAGGCACTGATTTGAATCTTCTCTTATTTCACTAGCTCGTAAAATAACAACAACGTTATCATGTATTATTATTATCATCTCATGACTCTTGACTTGACCATGTATTGTAAATTGTCGGTGCATAGAATTACAAACCCGGATACATTAGCGATATTATTGGGCATTATTATTTCTAAATGCAAGAATAAGGACGTTTTCTATTAAACACGCATATCATCATTAAATTCTTCATGCTCCAACATAAGTGTTCTGGGTAAAGAGGCGTTCAACCTTAGCGAATCCAGTCTACGTCTAGGCACGGGCGGTGTAATTGGATCCACACGCCTATTTCGCTATTAATGTTTTCAGTATTTGATTCACCAACCGCTATTGACTTTATTCTGGTTTAGTATAGCGTATGCACTATGCAGTTATTTTAATTACCGTCTTAATATAATGCGTGTATCGACTTCATGTATGCCTATTAGCCGTAATCGCGAGGTAATTATAAATCTAAATATATGGATCATCCCTTGTCGTACAAGCGACAGAGATTTTATCTTATCTGATCGCGATAATATCGCTTCGACGTGAGTGTTAGCCGATAAAAACCGAGCAAATAGGTCCAATCGTTTCATAAAACACGAATCATCTTTTATAATACGAATGCTGTTCGGTTAAGAGGTCAAGGCGCGTTCCACTAACTTGTGTTAATATAATAGACGCGGTCAAGTTTTCCTTTTCGCGGTGAGAGTATTTTTTCCAAATAAGGCCTGATGAGCAAGCACCGGCATGCCGTTATCGGCATTCAAATGATGTGTGAGAGCAAAAAATCGGAACGCCTCACTTGTTTGTGTGCTCACACGTCTATGTCGAACAAACGAGAGTATATTGGCTCCATTATTGTGCCACCTGCTATCTGCCCCGGTTATAGCTTACGATGTGCGCATGATTGTTCCGTTATTGTTCCTCTATTCACATGCATAATCACTTAATCTTCGTTCGTGTTTTGGAACGGCCGCGTCATGTCCCAATTTTTATCCCACTTAATGAATCAAATAAGGTATTGTGTGAAGGGAA
Organism: Ostrinia furnacalis; assembly: GCF_004193835.3. Lineage (NCBI taxonomy): Eukaryota > Metazoa > Arthropoda > Insecta > Lepidoptera > Crambidae > Ostrinia > Ostrinia furnacalis. The sequence goes on from NW_021130306.1 coordinate 996,156, forward strand.
TCAGGTATATTTTAAAGTAAAAATGCGAAATAATTTCAACAGACTTGTGTACTGATCGAATCCAACCGACAGAGAGTAAAACAAAAGAAAGCCGTATGATTTTTCACTGTCACAATATCCAAATAGGTTTTATATCACTCGCGATCGCGAACATGCCCCCGCGCGTCGAAGGCTCGTCCTTCAACCGAAACGTCTTCTTCTGGGAGCAACGGNGCACGTTACGACACATTATCCAACAATATCGGAGAACATTTCCTCAGTACGACTGAATCGCGACTAACCTGGCGTCGCGGGCGATGTTCGTTTCTGGGCATATCGCGGAGACACGCGCCACGCCCCCGTTTCACATCTATTCCCTTCTATGATCTGAGGGCGGAAGAGTCCCCGATAGTACCTACGAACAAAGAAATTACGTGCAAACAAAAGCCAAGCCCATTCAAACAAAAATCCAAAAAGCCAAAACAAAATTGCATTGCAGTGCATTTGCATTGTATTATTTTATTACGTCCTATTAGTAGATTTCAAAATAATTTTGTACAGTCGCCACCATATCAACTTACTCAAAATTAACAGATTTATAGATAAGCTACAGGTTATTCCATATTACTCATACTTACGTTCAAATTATTATTGAATTCCACATCTAATGGAGATTGATTTGTTGGCGTCAGTACTTATTGTGATCAATGCCTTTAGAATAACATATTAATATAAACTAGAACATTCCCCCGCGGCTCCACTTGCGCTAAATATTATATTTAATAATTGCTTTTAATACTAAATATCCCCTATGGGGAGATTACTTAATTATCTCTATATGCACAAAATTTTATCTAAATCGGTTCAGCAATATAAGCTTGAAGAAGGGAAAACAGAACACAGACAGACACACACACTTAAGTATTTATAACATTTGCACATAGACTCCTCAACCCGGGATAATGCACGGTTCCCGTTGGATAAAAATACTAGTTCTGACAGGCAAAGCCACAGGCGGAAGCTAGTCAAACATAAAACTACTACTTTGTACAGTCTTTGGCAATGTTGCTTCGAAGCATCAACTAAAAAAAATGCTAATTTGTTAGGTCTTTGGCACTGATGCTTCTGAGCAACAGTGAGGTTAGGTAGCATATTATGTATTAGTAAACACAGTTTTTACCCCAAATATTGCTTGATATGATTAGTTTGGTTTATTATGAACAAAATTTAGCTAAAACATAATCACTTGGAAGTCATAAAATAGTATAAAATCATAAAACTTACAGCTCTGTTGTTCACTCCGCCCGGCATCTTGACGTTTGACAGAAATAGTGATGTGAAATCGCTTAAAACTCAGTCGACGACCGATTTAGTACTGTTGTGCTGAGTTTAGCTTTGTAACAAAATCGAATGATTGGCATAAAAAATATTATTTAGCGCTGTAGATTTTTTCAAAGTAGTTGTTGCCTGGAAGCATCAGTACCAAATGAAGGGTTATTTTAGTTGCAGGTTTGCTCTTTGACATGATATTATTTTGTGATAGTTCAATAGTCTCAAGTAAGTCTGCGCGATTACGTATAAAACTAAGCAAGAATTCTAGACTTATTGGCTTATCATTAGGCAATGAACTCTTGTGTTCCTCCCACTCACGATATGTTTTAGAGTCTAACTTTTTTGTGATAATATAAATTAACAATGTATCCCAATGATCGACAGGTTCTCCTTGGGATTCTAAGGACCGCAAATTCTTATTAACCTGATCGATAATTCCCTTTAAATTAATCGAGGATTCTCTTGTGATCGATTCAATGTTGAATAAAGCTGAAATGTGATTTTGTATCAATAAACGTTTGTTATCAAAACGATCACACAAGAGTTTCCACGCAACAGAATAGTTTTTAGCTGAAAACTCAATGGAATTAATTACCACAGCAGCTGACCCTTCCAAAGATGCCCTTAAATAGTGGAATTTATTTACCTCATCAATTTGATCGTTATTGTCAATCAAACTGGAGAAGGTATCGTGAAACTCCATCCAAGTGTCATATGAACCACTAAATTTAGGCAGTTGTATCGTGGGCAATTTAACAAGTTGATGATTGTTGGAACGACTACCGATTGATTGCGCATCTAGATAATTATCTTGGGACTTACGGTAACTGTCTAGAATTTCTTGTGCTTTAGCAAGGGCGCGATAATAATTNTAAAGCTGAAATGTGATTTTGTATCAATAAACGTTTGTTATCAAAACGATCACACAAGAGTTTCCACGCAACAGAATAGTTTTTAGCCGAAAACTCAATGGAATTAATTACCACAGCAGCTGACCCTTCCAAGGAAGCCCTTAAATAGTGGAATTTATTTACCTCATCAATTTGATCGTTATTGTCAATTAAACTGGAGAAGGTATCGTGAAACTCCATCCAAGTCTCATATGAACCACTAAATTTTGGCAGTTGTATCGTGGGCAATTTAACAAGTTGATGATTGTTGGAACGACTACCGATTGATTGCGCATCTAGATAATTATCTTGTGACTTACGATAACTGTCTAGAATTTCTTGTGCCTTAGCAAGGGCGCGATAATAATTTCCTTCAAACTCACTCCGTTCACTAACTTGCGAATCATCATCACACGCGCACTCAATTTTCAACTGCACCTCATCGTATGAATCGTATAAATGTTCGACCTTACCGATCCGCAATTGTAACTCC